>NC_080424.1:101972173-102572173 GCF_029873635.1 Malania oleifera | reverse complement strand
AATTATTTTTATTATTATTATTTTGATTTTATTATTATTTTTATTATTATTATCATTATTATTGTATATATTGTTACCATAAAAGTATGAAGAGAATAAAAATGAAAAAGGAAAGGAAAAAAAGGATTTTCTAGGGTTGAAAATTTTATAAAGAGGGGGGCGCAGCGCATAGCAAGCGGCAGCCGGGGTGAAGACCAAAAAAGAAAAAAAAAACCTATAGCTCCCCAGCCGTCTCCTTCATCTCCCATCACCCTCTCTGCACAGCCCCGGCAGCCCCCTCACGGCCTTACCCCCAGCCGTCTCCCTCATTCTCCCATCCCTCCATCACGGCCAGCATCCACAGCAACTTGCCACGAGCCTTTCCCTAGACGCCCCTGCTACTGGCGTCGCGAACCACCCGCGCAGCGCAGGCCTGAGAAAAAAAAAAAAACTCTTTTTTTTCCATCATCACCTACTTCTTCTTCTTCTTCCATCCTCTCAGCGCTGTGGTCTCCATCTCGCTGCTCGCCCATGGCCGCCTCTCCACCATAACACCAGCAGCAACCATCCTTCCGGCTGCCTCAGCAGCCGCTTCCCTGCCCCTAGCCATCACCGTCGCTCGTTGTCACCACCACCAACATCTTCACCGCCAACCTAGCCGGCGGCAGTAGCAATTCTCCACAGCAAGCTGCTGCTCCTCACGGCGTCCACGCTACTATCGCCTAGCCTGCAAACAGCCGTGAGCACTGTTCACAGCCACCTCTCCACAAGTTCCCAACCGGACCTGCTGCCAGCACCAGCCACCATTCGAAGAGCAGCAGCCAAACACTCACCTGCAGATCCTCCGCACTCCTCTGCAACACATAAAAACACACACACACAGCACACACTGCACACACAAAATACACACACTGCACACGCACAAAAACACACACATACAGAACACACAAAAACACACACACACAGCACACACTGCAACACCCAAACACAGAAACACACACGCGCACACACACACATTCACGTGCCTTTTTTTTTTTTCTCTTCTATTTCTTTGTTGATTTTTTTTTTATTTGTTCTAACATATCTGGTTTTTTTCCTTGTATATGCAGGTGTGTAGGTTTTTATTTTTATAGTTAGTTTAATATTTAGTATTCATGGTAAATTTTGGTTGTATTATTTATATAAGTTAATTGTCTTTATTGCGGAATTTTTATAGTTGGAATTTGTCTAGATATTTAAAGTTTAATTTCATTTTATTCGTTGGATTGTTAATATTATTATTACATGTTTAATACGTAGCTAGAATAGTTATTGTAATTATTTACTTAATCCATATGTTTAGGGCTATTTAGGGTTTTCATCGTTGATGTATGTTCAATTTTAATTACTTAGGGTTTTCTTTATTGTATGTGTTATCTATACTCATATTAATATTTTCTGATATTTAGTATTCGTATTCTAATATTTTATCATGTTTATATATAAAGGTATCAATCATTATGGTAAGTTTAGTGTTTTGGTATATATTTTGCTATTATATTTAGTATGATATTGTATATAATATTATGGTATAATTATTATTTAGCTTCACTTATTAAGACATTTTTTTTATAGATGGTATTACCTTGTATAGTATCTTGAATGTTTTAATATATGTATACATATGGTATTTTATTGCCTAGTTTGAAAGTTGTAATATTTTAACAGATATGCTTATTATCATTACTATTTTTATATACATTGTGATAATTTAATATTTTAACTTATTATCTTACCAATATATAGTAAAACCTCCCATACTAGTATTTTCCTATAAAAATTTTATAAACAATTTCAAAATTTGGGAGCGTATTTTTTTAGATATTTTATTGATTTTTATTCCCTATGATTTTATTGCGGAGGTATTAGCCTTCAGGTTTCACGTACCTTCAAGCTCTGAGGGAATATATATGTATATATTTATTTATTTATTTTTTATGTGTATTTATAAATTCATAAAAAGGAGTAATTTAAAGACTTATTAGATTAACTTAGGGATAATTTCAAATTAATTAGGTACCGTTCGTAAGAACGGGCGCGTAAGGGGTGCTTGTACCTTCCCCTCACGTAACCGAAGTCCTGAACCTAATTCTGGTAACGCAGACCCATTCTACCCCTAACGGGGTAATAATTATGTGTTCTAACCACACTAAAAGGTTAGTGGTGACACCAACATTTCATGTTTTTCTTCAAATTTAAAATTGATTTTTATATCGCCGCCCAGGGCACACGCGCTCCCGGGACGTCATGACACTAGTTCCACATCGATTCAGTGGACCGAACTGGTTTAGGGGAGAACCAACCAACAGGGGGCGGTCAACCCTTTTAAGGCCTAGTCAAGGCCATTCTAGGTGGCGCTTTGTGAGCAGATCAAGTTACAGTGACGCGGATCAACTATGTTGTGTGATTGCATCTGCTAAGTAGGTATCCTTATCGGATGGTTGTGAGAGTGTCCTGATTCGCTTGGGGAGAAGAGGCTATGCGTCGATGGTTGAGCGGAGGAGCAGGCTCTGGTGCGGATGGGTGATATGGTTTAATCTGGGGCATAGACAGACACCACCAAACCTATGGTTGTTAGGAAACTGTGTCATGCATTGATGGCTAGGGGGACAAAGCGGCCACGTGTTACGTGCCAAATAGGGAAGCGATGCTCGAGGAGTCATTAGATCTGGGGCCATCTCGGCGGTTGATGAAGGGCCATGATCCAACAATGGGTGATGGAACATATGTGGATAGCTGATGTGGCCAGATCAGGGGCTTTAACAAGTAATCTCAATCGAATGCCCAGGACATGGCCACATGGTTTTTTAATCGGACGAGCGAAGGCATGTCACGTGCTCGAATCTCATGGTCCTGAGGCTTCAGATACCTAAGCCAAAAATTTTTGCTTTCCTCATTTTCACTCCTCTCTCTCTCTCTCTCTCTCTCTCTCTCTCCTTCTTCCCTCTCTTCTGTGCGAAACAAAGCCTCACCTCTCTCATTCCTTCTCCCTTCTTCCTTCTTCTTTTCTGTTGCAAAACCCTGAAAACCTAGAAACCCCACTTTCCCTGCAAGCTTCAATTCTTTTCTACAACTTGGGAACCTCTCTCTTCTCTGCAAATTTCATGATCTGAAACCCTAAGGTCTCTTCCTCTCCTTGCTCTCAAATGATCTAAACCCAGGTTCAGATCTTCGATCCCTGAGACCCTAAATCATTCTCTGGTCTTAAATCGAAACCCTTGGAGCCCTGGGTCTAATCCTCTTTTTTTTTTTTCTCTGAAGGTCTTCGAGTTTTCTCACCCCCAAACCCTCTCCAGCTTTTCTCTTTGTAACCCATAAAAATCCTTTTTGAAACCTCAAACACCACCGGGCCCAATCCAAAAGAAGGTCCACAGATCAGATGAAAGCATAAAACGTGGCGAACAATCTGAAGTGTGCTTCTAGGAGGAGAATTCACAAAAGCTTACAATGATCCTTTCAATTTTCTGAAGGACTCTTACAAACAAGATAAGATTTTCTCTCTCCCTTTTTATATTTTTGATTGATTTTTATTTTATGCATGTGATTATTTGTTGTGTTTATGGCTTTGGGCATTTGTTTTGGCATGTTAGGGTTTCCTGCTCGAGGGGTTCCAGGTCACGGGTTGAAGGCGGATGAACTCGTCTTCAACTCGTTGGGTTAGGGAGAGGGTTGACTCGGGGTGAGTCATGGGAACTCAAGTGGACTTGAGTAAGCTGGGTCACATGGGCTTTGGTTATCTTTGGAGATGGGCTTTAAGTGTTATTGTGAAGATGGGCTTCGGGGGTCAATTTTAAAATTTGTGGGCTTAAGTCTCAGAAGGGGGTTGGGTCTGGGCTAAGTTTTAAAGGATTGGGCTTGGGGTAATTTTAAAAGCAGGTGAGGCCTGGTTTAAAATAATTTCAATGGGCTTGGTTTAAAAATAGGTCCGGGGCGATTTTAAAAACACAGGTGGGCTTGCGGATTAGTTTTGGGCTTGAGGGATTTAAACACAAAGTGGGTCGAGTCTGTTTTTAAAAGACGAGCCTGGTTAGTTTTCTTTTATATATATAAAAAAAACAAGTGGAATGGGTTTGAAAATTGGGTTGTGGGCTTAAGTTTGAAAACAATAACTAGCCCAAGGTTATTTAAAACTGAGAGTTAGGCTGGTTAAGTGACCTCAAAGGGGTTCGAGTCTGATGGTGCAAATCACATTGTTAGGACTTTAGGTAGGGGGTTCAGACCTTAATTTGGGTATGGGTTCGGACTCAGGTTCGGATCAGCAGATCCGAACCCTAGTTCAATTCAGGGTGAACTAAGTCCAAATTTGAACCTAAAGCTCGGGGGATGAACACCTGCAACCTGATATAGTCATAACATGGATTGATAAGCAAAGCAAATTTAACTATTACCTCCCCTTCTTCTCTCCTCCTCCTTTGAATCTATTTGGGTTGGTTGTCTTGAACCTTGTTTGCTTCTGCGTCTGTCTGGGGTGACTGTGTAGTGATCCAAAAAAGATAAAAATAAAATAAAAAATTAAAATTAAAATTTAATTTAATTAATTTTAATTTTAAATAATAATTATTAAATAATATAATATAATAATAATATAATATTATAATAAAATATATTATATTCATATATCATAACCGAAAGGATCTCAGGATCCTTTAGGAAGAAGAAAGTAGAGGCGCCCCCCTCACGTCTCCTCCGTCTTCTCTCTCCCACTCTCCTCAATTTCGTCTCCAATATTCGTTCGATCGAAAATTTGAAGATACCGTTGGATTCCTATCACCGCCACCGACAATCCTACTAGAGCGGATTTGTCGTAGGAGTAGCGTAGACATACCTCATGGGTTAAAGCCAATTTTCACTCTTACCTCAGTTTTTCTTAAATATTAAGTCCAATTAACGAACGAAAATTATTAAGAGATTTGTGGGGAGATTCTCTACAATCTAATTGGAGTGGGTTTTCGAGTTGGAGCTCCAGGGCACCAATCCTAAATCGGGGTAAGTTTAATAATTTAGGCTTTATTAGGCTATTTAAGATATTCAGAATCTATGGGGATTTTAGGGAAAGTTACTCTGGGAATTGTGATGAATAATGTGGTTAAGTTTGAATTTCAGGGTTTCAGGGATTTTGAACGTCGTGGGGCGTAGGCTGGAATTTTATCGGACTTTTCAAGAATCAGGTAAGGGGATTAAGTTAAGTCAAAAATTTTATTTAGTTTGAACCGATTAAATTAATATATATATATATATATATATATATATATCTTTATTTATTTATTTAAGAATTTGAAGGTTATTTCAAAAACCAACAGTTCAAAATGGATTTTACAAACTTAGGATATATGGTATGGTATTTGAATAGAAACAAACGGTGGAAACTTTGGTTGTTTATAAGGTTATGTTTAAATGTTAAAATTATGTGGCCGATGATTATTTGGTAGGATTTATTATTTAACTAGATTTGAGATTGTTTGCGAAATACTGGAATTGTTTGTGAAATACTGAAATTATTGTGAAAAATACGGGAATTGCTTGTGAATAATGCAGGAATTTGGTATGACGGTCGAGGGCCGAGTTTTAATTAACGTCTATACGCCAGGTTGTATTTTGTGGCTAGGGGCTAGGATTTTGGAATAACAAGAAATATATATGAAATGATGTTTTAACTGGTATTTTTTATTATCTAAATTGCATGATATGCTTTAGGAACCCTAGGGACCAGTATATTGTGAGCCAGGTACCGTTGCTATGGATTTGTTATGTGGTCGTGTGCGCCCACACCTATGCTGAGAGGTGTAGGGTGACCTTGTCAGATTTGCCTATGTGAGGTGAATGTACCCCCCCTGGGCAATCGGGCCAGTAGTTGGAGTTGCATAGACCCACTGAGTCTGTTAGCAGAGAGTACATATGACTATTGTCTAGGTAGATCCCCCAAGACAATAGCCCAGCCTTCAGGCCACACAACCCGTGCCATAAGGGAAGTAAATGGCGTGTTTGTCACATGGAATGTCTTATATGCATATTTGTTAATTTATGTGAATACGAATAATTAATAAGATAATTTCGAGGACTTGCTGAGAAAGGCGAGTGCCCTAGTAGCAGTAATGGTATTAGAGTAGAGGGAAGCTACTTGTATGGGCGGGTAATCTTCCTTATCCTCGGCTAATTGTGTGTGTGAGTGTAAAATAAGAATGTTTTCATAAATGTGTTTATCTACTTAGTGAACTGGTTATTTTCTGTACACTAAATGCATGTTGGTCACACACTAACATTAACTTAGTATTTCCCTTACTGAACTGTGCCTCACCCTTACTGTACAAACTATCTTTTTAGGAAATCCCAGAGATCGGGTCTAGTAGGCTAGAGGAGTCAGGCTAGCAAGGTAAATTTATGTAGGTAGTGTGTATGGACAAAGAGTTTATTTTTATGGAATTTTATGGGTTGTAATTATATGAAAATTGATATATTTATGTATAAAGATAGTTAGAACTATGGTAATGTAATTTGAGGATTTTGTATTTTATTTTCGCTGCGTATATGTGTTTTATATTTGATGAATAAGGTATCAGGTACACAGACGTTACTAAAGTAGCACCCTAGGCCACGTGGCAAGTCGGGGTTGTTACAGTCTGGGTGTGTTCTGAATCAGCTCCCCTGCTCCTTTCTTTCTGATGCTTTGCTTTCTCAGCCTCTCTACTCTCTGCAATCTAGTAAAGTTTCTCTAATCCCCTAAGTCACTCCTTTCACTCTCAATTTCTGCAGGGTTTCTGATTTCTCTCAACTTTGAAAGGAACTTTTTGCCTCTAATTTTCCCAGAAATTTTCGGAGGCTCTCTCAGTGTCTTTAGCTACAGTGCGAGCCTCCCTATTTATAGGGAGGCTTGGGGGTCCAATTTGGCACCAGTTTACCTCTGCTAACTAATTTCCTCACAAAAAAACTTGGCAAGGAATAATTCCTTTCCCTGCGCACACGTGAATTTCTATATATATTGGATTTTCAGCTAAAGAACTTCTCTGTGGTTTCTTTTGTTCGCAGATGGCTTGAGGAACATGTTTCTAACTGGCAACTAGAGAGTGGAGGGCTTGGAACTTGGGCCAAGTGGCTTCTGAGGGGTGGAGGGCTTTTTCAATTTTCATGTACTCATATTTATTTTTGTAACTTTTATGAACACGAATGTACCCCCGTGTTGCCTATGCTGCAACATGTATTTGTACCCTCCTGTATGTTTCCATGTATGTATGTAATATTTCTTATGTATTTGGTATTCTGTATTTTGCACTGTCTTTTCTATTTCCTATATTTTGCATCACCTCGCGTGTGCCTACTTGCACGTGTTCCTTTGGCATAATAAAATCAAGTCTTTCAATTTTGACTCCAACATCCGTTGACCAATTGTGCATTAAAAGAACCCGGTTAATAAAATCACTTTAAGACCCAACAAGCACCTGGTTTTGGAATTTAAGACTTACTCTAAAAACTCAATTAAAAATTGAAAATCTCGATTTCAAAATTCAAGAAGACAAATTCAAACTTGATTTCCAAGATCTATCTAGAAATTCGACCCAAGGTTAGAGGAATTAAAGGTAAAAGGACTTATCAAGAAGCAATCAACAGCAAGGAGGCAGACAAATGGATCCTAGCTATGCAAAAGGAGATGGAATCCTTGAAGAAAAACCATACCTGGCAGTTGGTTTCTAAACCGGAAAAACAAAGCTAGTTGGGTCTAAGTGGATCTACAAGAAGAAAGAAGGCATTCTAGAGGTTGAGGGTCTGAGGTACAAGACTAGCTTAGTAGAAAAGGGCTTTATTCAAAGGGAGGGAATAGATTACAATGAAATTTTCTCCCCATTAGTCAAGCACAGTTCCATTAGACTTCTACTTACTTTTGTTGCTAACCAAGACTTGGAGTTGGAACAATTAGATGTCAAAACAGCTTTTCTACATGGAGAACTTGAAGAAGTCATTTACATGCAACCTCTTGAAGGATTTGTGGATGAAACCAACACTAATCGGGTATGTCTCCTAAATAAATCATTGTATGGACTTAAGCAGTCACCTAGGCAGTGGTATAAAAGGTTTGATGTCCACATGATTAAAATTAGCTTCAAGAGAAGTAGTTATGATAGTTGTGTTTATTTCAAGCAAGATGAAGGAGAAATGGTTTACCTACTGCTGTATGTAGATGACATGCTTATTACTTGTAAGATAGAAGAAAGATTGAACAAGTCAAGGGCATGTTAAAGTTTGAATTTGAAATGAAAGAACTTGGCCTGACGTAGAAAATTTTGGGAATGAAGATTGAGAGGGATAGAAGTAAGAAGCTGTTGTTTTTATCTCAAAAGCCCTACATCACTAAAGTTCTTAGTAGATTTGGCATGGATCAATTGAAGATGGTTAAAACTTCCATGGGACAGCACTTCAAACTATCAGTCACACAAGCACCCGAGACATAAGGAGATTAGGAATTTATGACAAAAATTCCATATAGTATGGTGGCAAGTATCATGTATGTTATGGTTTGTTCTAGACCAGACCTGGCCTATGCAGTAAGTGTGCTCAGTAGGTTTATGAGCAATCCAGGCAAGCCACATTGGCATACTATCAAATGGGTGTTTCAATACCATACTGGTACTAAGTGTTTGGGACTGAGATATGAAGGGAATGAGAAGCATGGAAGGGATATTTAAGGCTTTGTAGACTCTGATTATGCAGGAAATGTCGACACAAGGAAGTCACTGACTGAGTTTGTATTTATTGCATTTGGAGGAGCTGTTAGTTGGAAAGCAACTCTCCAATTTGTAGTTGTTTTATCTAGTACTAAAGCAGAATATATTGCGATGATAGAGGCAATTAAGGAAGCTATATGGCTGAGGGGAATATTTCATGAGCTAGGTATGTGCCAAGGTAATATCACTATCCATTGTGATAACCAAAGCACAATTCACCTTGCTAAGAATCAGGTGTTCTATGAGAGGTCAAAGCACATTGACATTCGACTTCATTTTTTAAGGGACATAATAGCAGTTGGAGAAATCGAGGTTATGAAGGTTCCAACTAAGGAAAATCCATCTGATATGATGACCAAGCCACTGCTAGCATTTAAGTTCAGACATTGTCTGGACTTGATAAATTTTAGGAGTTGCTGAGCCTCATGAAGAGGCAAGTGAGTCCAGTTGGGAGAAGGAGAACAGTGTGAAGGTTTAAAATGTTGTCAAGGTTGAGATTTGTAATGATAAGTGCCAATCATTTTAATACACATGTGGCTAAACAAACAACTTGCAGTTGACAGTTATAAGTTGAATCTGGGATGACAAATCAGCAGTTAGTTGCAAGACACAGGTGGCAGATTTCTGTTAAGCTTCTTGGGTTAGTTAGGAGATGTGTGTTGTATATAATGTTGGTTGTTTGTTAAAGTCCATTATTATGAAGATTAGTTTTCTTGGCAATACAAAGATCAGGAAGAGAGATTGAAAGTTGAAAAACACCAAGGGGTTGACTTCTTCTTGAAAAAATAGAGAAGTTGTGACTGTGAGGTGGTATGCTTGTAATCTCAAGACTGATTGGATTCATCAATAAAGGTTCTTCTATCTGGTACGTTCTCACCGTGGATGTAGGCCATATTGGCTGAACCACGTAAATTTATGTATTCTTCTTTTAATTCCTTAAAAGCAATTAGTTCTTTCTCTTTGTTGGTTCAACTTTGCACGATTTACTTTAGCTTGACATCAATTCTGATTTTACATAGAAGAACTCAATTCTGCAACTTCAATTTGGCATCAGTTTTGATTTTACATAAAAGAACTGAGTTTCTAACAATTAAAAAAGAAGATAGCATATTCAACAAAATTATTTTGAACAAAAGATATCAATTCCTTCATTAATTTATAGTTAAATAGTTAAGAAAACTTTAAAAGAGTTGATCTGCCACTTATTAATAGCAAATTGACGTAAAGTATGTAAATATCTAAAAAAAAAAATTATACATGAGGAGAAATTCATGAAATTCTTAAAATTTTATGTGAATGCCCTTTTGTCAAATCTCATTAAGGTTATATATAAATCTTGATCGGTTATCTTAGTAAAAAAAAAGAATTATTTTGAATTATTTTTACATAAATGTTTAATGATTTCAAAAGTCTAATTGCACATGTGTCCCAAGAAAAGAAATTATGTCTTTCGGGAGAATCAATGTGACACTCCCATCAAACCCTTTCCGCCAATAAAAACACACTAAATCATGAGTTTTACATGGTAGGATCTGCATATAATTTGAAAGGAGTCACTATTTGGTATATTTTAATTGGATCGGAGCACCATGTTGGTCCTCTAGAAGGACCTAATTTTTTCTTGTGTCACGGACACACGAGAGTTGACCCACGCATAGATGTGACTTCCACCCCCGAGAGTATTAGGACACAATCGACATCATGTTTTCGTAAGGTCTAGCAAAATTATTATTTTTAGCATGAGTATCATTTCTTTATAATTTATTGTTTTCTTCACGACTAAATATAAATAAAAATTTTAAAAAACTCACATTTACCTAAGAAATTGCAAGTTGGCTCGTTCTTTTCAGATTTCACCTTAAGAAAATCTAATCAAAAAAAAACTTTTTGCCATGGGGATTAAAGGGGAGCAAAAATAAACTTTTTGGGCCGGTGGGCTGAATCGAGCTGGGCCATTCCAGCTTTACGCAGTTCGCAGGCTCCACTCCTCTAGATAAGGCTTAACGGGCATTGGGCCAATCGAAATATTTTGAAGTAGGTCCAAACACAATGGTCCCTGGTCACTATGGTACCAACTATTGCTCCGTTCCTTGATTAACAACACGCTAACGATTTAAAGAAATTATTAAACTAGATTTTAATAATGCCATATTTTATACAATTAAATTTATATTTTAATTATAATATAATTTTAAAGGAATGATAATTTAGTTGAGAGAAATTATATATACAGATATTATAGTGAAAATTTTTAATTAATTAATCTAATAAAATGTGGTGGGCCAATTTAATGAATCAATTTGGGCATGAAAAAGGAGAAAAGGTGGCAGGTGGAGGCAGGAGGGGGGAGGTTTCGATCCGTTGGGTGTAGGTGAAGGTGTCCAATATGTAAAATAAACTAATAAATAAATAATAAGTAAAATGGGTCAGAAGTACCGACCGGGCGGCCAACAGAGAGAATTCAAGTGAAGTGGACGCCAAGAAACGAATTAAGAGCTTCTTAATTAATCTCCCTTGTATATATACGTTCATAGCTTTAATCAATTTCCCTTTGCATCGCCATTTGCGCCCCCCCTTCTCTCTCTAAAAATAGATCTTAAATTAAAAGGGCAATACTGTCGCCACCTTCAGTGCTGGTTTCGCAACACAGTCCCATATTTCGATATATAAGAAATTAATCCATGGAGAGGAGGGTGGAAGGTGGTGGTGAGAGTAATGGAGGGGGAGATGAAGGAGGGATGGGGAGGACGATGAGTATGAAGAGAAGAGCAGAGATAGATACCAGAGCTCCCTTCCAATCTGTGAAGGAAGCTGTTCTGCTGTTCGGCGAGCGAGTTCTGGCCGGAGAGCTCTATCCCAACAACAAGAAGCACCACCACCACCATCTCCTCATCAGACAGGTACCCACCTCCTTCCCCTATATGTTTCACCTACATGGCAAGCTAGGTACATGCAGGGAAATTATACAGGGGAAATTAAATGTTAGGCATTAGACAAATTTGATCGTACATTTATCAATATCAGAAAGGGAACCCACTTTTATTTTTTAATAAGTGTATAATTTAAGAATTAGGTACACAGCCACATGGAGGGAAGGCCCTTGTATAACTTCTCATACATGTGTGCCTAGAAGAGTAAAATTAGCTAATTAATTTACCTTAACCTTCGGTAACACTAGGTTTGTGAAGAAGGAAACTCATTTCTCACTATATATTTTTTCTATACGAAATAATATTGAAAACAAAATTTTGTTTTGATATGGTTAAAAAATTAAGAAAAAATCAAATGCAAATGGTATGTAAAATCATATTTTTATTATTTGATTTAATATGCTTTTTTTTTTCTTTCTTACTTTCTTGATAACCAAACACAAAAAGTGGATTTTTTCATATTTTTCTTTCATTTTCCTGCTATTTTTCAAGTTCCAAATAGGACCTTAGGGCCAAGTTTCATTTTATGTAAGTTCATGGGATCGGTCTACATTCTTTTGCAATTAATAGGTCTTATTTGCATGAAAAAGAATAATGTAACATAATGAGATTGGTGTCATCTTAACTTATAGCGTTCACCTGATGCAAGCTTTACTCATCCAAAACCTCCAAATGATAAAATATTTGCCTATATTTTAACTAAATTAAACATTCATTGACTATTTTTTATTCTGACAAACCATACTAATCGTGAAATCATACCGTTACTAGTGTAATACATCTATAATAATTATAATTAACCACCACATAGTGATAAA
Organism: Malania oleifera; assembly: GCF_029873635.1. Lineage (NCBI taxonomy): Eukaryota > Viridiplantae > Streptophyta > Magnoliopsida > Santalales > Ximeniaceae > Malania > Malania oleifera. Next base: position 102,559,693 of record NC_080424.1, on the reverse strand, counting down.
TTTACGCAGCTACTATTATGTATATCTTGACATTTCCATTTCACCTTGCAAATATTAACTCAAAACTTAATCATATTTTTCACATGACTCGAAAATTCTAGCCAATCACAAAACTTTGCATTATATCACTTTTCTTATGAAATTTGCATCAATCCTAATGGAGACATGAATTAATAATGGGCCTAGCTTTAAAAAATAACATAATTAAAGTGGGAATAAATATATTAAATATTTTGAATATTGTGTTGTACCTGGGCACAAGTTTTCTCATGCATGGGTTGAACAAAGAGAGCACTGTTGCCGCAGTACTCCTGTCGGCTTTCAACTTTTTTTCATGCGAATTAAGGAATAAAGGAGAACGCACTGCATAAATAATTATAAATTAATTAATTTCGTACATATATATTATTAATTAATAAGTAATAACATAATTAGGGGGTGCTTAAAGTTCATAGAATCAATTGTATTCATGTTCCTTTTCTGATCGAAATACGAGATTCTTCTCTTCATTCCCATTTCCCATCCGCCTAGGTTAAACCTCCAACCAACAATAAACATTGTCCATACATACTTTTATCTCAATTAGACGACTCCGAGGAGGTCAATTATCTTAACAAGACGATTAACTATTAATCCCTCACATTTTTTACTCTTCTTTGTACGTGAATGAAATTGGTACATGTGCATGACAATAGATGCGAGGAGGAGCAAATGGTGAAAATGGGCATGCAGACCCTTCCAAGCTGGGAACGGTAACAGCAGAGCTAGAACAGACAAAGCAAAGGCTGGAGAAGGCAAGAGAAGAAGGCGTGCTAATGGCCAACTCCCTCTCCTCCGTCAAAGAAGAGCTTGAGCGCACGAAGCAAGAGCTCGAACTCCTCAAGCAAAGGGACTCCCAAAACCAGCAGCAGCCCATCACTGAGCCATCCCTGATCGAGCAAGAAGACCTCAAGTTCGACGTCGTGGAGGACTCGACAAAGTTCGTGCTGAAAACGCAAACGGCGGCATCAAAAACGACGGACGACGTCGAAGATCAGCTGCGCACGGAGTTTCAGAAGAAGAGGTGTGTGAGCTTTGCCAATCCTCCGTCCCTAACTCGAGTCATGGTCCCCCTGGGAGGCGGCGGCGATGGCGATGGAGTGGTGCTCGAGAGGAGCACTTCCCTCAAGAAGAAGAAAAAGAAGCTCCCAAACATCCCCTTAATAGGGGCCATTTTTTCCAAGAAAAAATGAAATTAACTAAGCTGGTTCATAAATTAACATCATGAAGTAGTGCACCAAAAATATTTAAAGAAATGGTACCTTTACATAAAATTTGAAACTCATTCACCATGAGATAGACTCCTCTTACTTGGTGATCGAGTTTCAAATTTAATATGAAAAGAATCGTTTCTTACAAGTTTTTCTCGTGTTGTAGAGAATTGAAAATAAATTTTCAGTTAAATAATAATTACACTTCTTGATCAAAGAATACTTAAATTTCTTTTTCTTCTCGGTATCATCCTTTTTATCTTCTAAAATTATTTGTATTCTAGTCAAACATGTCACAGTTGGTTGGGAATGTAATAAAATGTAATGGAATCAGAACCATATATGGATACGTATTTTTGTCAAATAAATGTCTTACTTTGTTTTCTTTTGGAGCTAGTACTTAACTATGAACAGAAATATAATTAATATGTCTAAAATGTTTACATTTGAGATTTTTTTTTTTTTTTTTTTTTTGAGAACATTCCTTGTATATCTATACTGTTAGTTAAAGGACTTGAGGCAACTTTCAATCTGTATCTTTTTTTCTTTTTCTTTTTTTTGTAAAGGTATCCTTTTTTGCCTAAAAATTTAATACTAAATAAAATTCATAGTGAATGAATAGATTAGCTAGTAAACTACATTTTCTTTAAAAAAAAAAAAAATACTACTAATGCCCTCAAGAAGAAGAAAAAGAAGCCAGCTCCCAAACATCCCTCTAGTAGGGGCCATTTTTTCTAGGAAAAGTTTAAATTAATTAGACTAATTAATAAACAAACATCTTATAGAAACATAAGTTAAATATTTGGGAGGCGTCATTCTACATAAGATTTGAAATACTGACTAGACATAATGCTAATATGTGAATCCATTAAACGTGATGTGAGAATCATATCATTGAGATTCACAACAAAACATATCACGTGGTGAATTTCATATCTTACAAAAATGAATTAGTCTTTTGTGTCACGATTTTAATTAAATAATAATATCCTTTGTTAATTAATCAAAATTAATTTCTTCCTCTTATTATTTTTATTTTATAATTTTTTGTGCAATTACTTGTCATTTTCATCATATTGTGACGTTACATACCATAGTTGATTTGAAAATGTAATAAAACGTGATCGAGTCATATATGGATGTTTTTTAATGAGTTGTCAGTCAATAAAGTATCATATATATATATATATATATATATATATATATATATATATATATTGCCACTCTATCTTTAATTTGTCAAATAAATTTTTTACTCACTTTTTGATTAACATTGAAAAGTTTGGAGTAATGTTATAAGTACACTTAGCTATTACTAAACTTGTATTAATGTATCGGAATTAATCTTTCCACATAATAAATTGTTTAAGAACTTTTGTTATATATGTATACTATACTATTATCAACACAATCAGTCTGTACTTTTTTTATTATTCTTACAATATCCTTTTTTACCAACAAGTTTAAGATAAAAATAAATTTCCCAATTAATGAATAAATTAGCAAACTACATTCCTAAGAAAAAAAAAAAACTACTCATAGTACTCCTTTATCATCAATACAATTCCTAAATTCTTTTCGTAACATTTCTATTGCACTTCTTGGACATTTTCTTTGTTTTTTTTTTCTCATTTTCTTCTTTTTCCTCTTCCTTCCACTCTCCTTAGGCATCTACCAAGCTGACTATACAGTTTCAAAAATATCACATATGCAGTCAGAGTGAAAGTGAGACCCCACACTTCTTTGCCTCACTTGCCCTTCTAGTAAGGTTCTTTCATAACCCACAAAGGACAGAAGTTTAAGAAGAAAGCTTGCTTACTTGATAAATCAATGTCTACATGAAGAAATTATTAGTAAGGTTCTTCCATAACCCAAAAAGGATAAAATTTTAAGAGGAAAGCTTGAATGCTTGATAGATGAATGTTCATATAAAGAAACTATCATGTTAGGTAATGTATTCACAACACATTTTAAACAAATAATCAAACTCTCGGATTTTGAATTGCTTTCAATCAATAATTATTGATTTATGTCAAACCTTCTCAAAATCACCAAAATTCAAAGTTTTGATTAGTTGTCTAAAATATTACGTGATTAGACAAAATAAATCAATTTCTTTCATGTGATAAATTGAGTGTGTCCAAAATATTTTTACTTGCTATATTTCACATCCTTTCCATCCCTCCTGTATTTGAACTTTGACCAATAACATTAAAGTTTCAACTTTAAATAGTTCAATAAACTAATATTATGCTGAACCACTCAAATTTTAGCAAATCTCAATAACAGATAAGATAGTTTTAAAAGGTAAATTTCCTTCCAAACTAACTATTGCCCATAATTATAACTAAGCAATGCCACCTTTGTAGTACGAAGAGCGAGAATTCGCACTAACCCATCCAGGCAATATAACTTTTAGAGAATAAATTTGAACGTAAATTGAAGTTATACTCATTTAAAAAAGGTATAGTTAGTATATCTTAGTATGAACAAGTCTTCATATCTTGTCATTCTTATCTCGTTTCATTTACAATCAAATACATTGTTTCAAATAAATTCAATAAAAAAAATATTTAAATATATTGCTTTCTGATTTCAAGTGATTTGTATTATTTTCTTACAACACACCTCAAAGATACATAAATTTTTTGAATTTATTCTCCTAGTTATACAACATCTTGAACCCTAGCATTGCCCTTCTCCATCTATCTCAAATTCATCTTCACTATTTTTAAGATTCGAATTTAAAACTTTCAACATGTATTTATTGTTACGATGGAAAGATAAATCTATAATTAGCTTTGGAAAGTTTTCAAATGAACATTTCAATGAAATCTTTCAATATCTTATTTTCATTATATTCAATCATATATATTCTTCCATCAATCAAATACACTAAGAGCACAAAAATGGAAATAACAGTTTTTAATATTTGTACTAATAGTTGCTATATTTGAATCTAAACCCTTCAACATATACATATTCATATATATTATTAGTTCAAGTCATTGACTAGGCTATCTCCCGAAAGAAATAATTCATATTTAAGAAAAAAAAGTTAATTCAAAAAATTCAAATTTTCTTTCTAGCCAATGGAGTACTTTAGAAGAGGAGAGAAAGCTAATCAACAATTAAATCTAATCGATATTAAACTCATTAACACATATATCATTTTGTTAATCGCTCCATTACACAATAATAAGAAAAAACTTATGTCCCAACCCATACCCTCAAGCCCTAAATTCAAATCACACAATAAAAAGAACTCATATCCATACCCTCTTAAGATTTCAACCGAAACCTTGTACAAAAGTCTCAAAATCTAAGATTGCTATTGTCCCCTTTCTCCAAGGACGCATCTCTAACTAATAAACTAACCAACCAACCCCTAGTCTTTAATTTACTACTACTGTATCGTCGCCAACTATAGCTAGCTAAACGAAAACGTTGGATTGGCGGGCGTTGACGATGCCCTCATGCGACGACCGATTTAAGAACTCGATGCAGTCGGCGATGGCCTCCGCGTAGTGGGAGTTCCCCGCCGCCGCAGCCGCCGCCGACCGCAGCGGAGGATCCGGCATGCGAGAGCAGGACTTGCAATGCTTCGACGACGGGCCCCTCTTTTTCGACGACGACCCTCCAGATGGCTTGACAAGCTTCATTATCGCATGCCGGATCTTCTCCAAAATCTTCATGTCCGGCGGCTGGAGAGAATCCTTAATCGCCAATTCCTTGGATTTAGAAACCAGTACTGCATGCAGCACTTGTGTTACACTATACCATGTTTATACTACATTCGACGAACCCTTTTTCGGTATTTCCGTTCGACTTCTGAGTTCTGACAGTATAATAAATAACGATAAGGTAAATCTTAAATTTTACCAATCATAAAAAAAAAATGTACACCGACATGTTGAAAGTATACCGTGCTTTGATGTGGGTATGGTGCCGCAGCTTTTGCCGTCTCTGGACATTTGTAATATTTTTTATTTTAAACAATTAAAATAAAAATTGAAGATATAAATGTAAAAAAATAATAATAAATAAATAAAAACTCAACTCTTTGAATATATCCAAATATATTTTAATAAACAAAACACTATTTAATCATTTAAAGTATTCTCACCTATATATATATATATATATATATATATATATATATATATACATATATCCAAAAATCTTATGAAAAAAAATTATTTGTAAGTACACCTCATAAGATGGCATGATAAAATACATCATAATTTATACAAAAATAATACAAGATATATCACACAAATTATGACATAAGATTTTCAATAAAGTAGAAGGAGGAGGACATTGTTGAGATTTGAGATTTCAGGTGTGGAGTCATCAGCAGCAGCAACTTTCCCCGCAGCTTATGTTGAAATTGGAGACCTGCAGTAAATGGAGACCAACAGCTTTCCACCTGCCTTGCCTACCATGGCTAACATTAAGTCACCATGTTTGAATTTTACTCCCTCTATATGTATATATATGTGTGTGGAGATTGTGCAAATGAGTGTGTGTAGTGTGAGTGCTGTGAGTGCAGAGAGGTTGTACGCAGAGAGAATTGCAGCAAGAGAGAGAGAAAGAGAGAGACTGAGTGAGTTGAGCAGTGTGGCTCCTCTTCCTTGTAATATTTCTCCTAGTATAGTGCAGTGGTGTGTGTTTCGTGGACGTAAGTCGATTTGAACGAACCACGTAATATCCGGTATTCCATTATGGATCATTATTTTTTCTTCGTGTGTGATTGTTGCTCCAGGTTTATCCCCAACAGATATACCAAAACTTTGCTCCTTCTTAGGCATTTGAGCTCGAGGTGGTGTTCTTTTCTCTCTCGGTTTCTTATACCTCTTATGTTTCCCAAAGGAGCTTAGCACTTAAAAGAATAAACTTTATAAGAGCATTAGCAACTAAGGCATAGTAAAAAAAAATATGCATGATACTAGAATGATATGCTTAAGGCAATGTCATGCTTTTTCAAAATATTTTCATATATGGAAAAACTATGCATTTTAAAATATTTTTTGTGGGATATGATTCCCTATAGTGACTCAAAGAATAATAGCATTTTAATAATAAGAGAGAAAAAAAATAGATACAGAAACAGAAGGAAGCTGTAAACTTCGTCGACGACATTGCATTTTGGAGATAATATTAAATAATCAAAATTTTAGGAAATTGCCCAGTTTCGTCGACGAATACAGGATCTCGTCGACGAAGGTCTTCAGAATTTCGTCGACGAGAAAATACCGAGAGAGGTTTCCGATTGCTCTAAATTTCGTCAACGAATACAGGGCTTCGTCGACGAATTTTATGAAAGACTCGTCAACGAGGGGACGTGTCTCGTCAACGAATCTGGCAATATATAAGGAGGAAAACCGGGATATTTTTCATTTCTCTCGCTGCTCTCTCTCCCTTCTCTCTTCCATTCCGGCCCCACCAGTCGCCGGATCGACTCTCCGAGGTTACCACGACGCTCCAAGTGGAGTTCTTCACAAGCTGCTAGAGCGGATCGTCATAGAAACGTAGTTGGATTTCGTCCCAAATTTAGGGTAAGGACTTTTATCCAGTTTTTGACTTCCTGACAATTATAGGAAATGATGTAGGCAGAAAAATACTGATATTTAGTTCTGAAAAATATCATTTTCAGGGTATTGTATAGGAGGCCCTGCGGGTATCGGGCTAGAGTACAGTAGAGGTTTTTCAGAGTTAAGGTAAGGGAAATATACTATGTTAGGAAAATTCTAAATATTAAATAGTGTATTTATTTACGAAAATTATGTATTAAAGTATGGTGTGGCTTATGAATATGTATGTAGTACAGGGATATGTTTTACGAATTGTAGTTTCATGATTTTTATGAATTTCAGTACCATGATTTTACGGACTTAAATACTATGATTATGTGAACTTCAGTATCATGATTTTACGGATTTTAGTACCATGATTATACGAATCTCAGTACCATGATTATACGAATTCCAATATTACGAATATGCAGTTCCATGTTATGATTATTCAGATTTCAGTACGTTTTGCAGTATCATGGTTATTATGATTAATTCAGAATTATGGTAAATTAGATAAATATGTATAGAAAAATATTATACGATGTCAAACCCTGTTGGACTTGCAGTTACAGAGCACGGTACCGTTGCTACAGATATTATGTTACTTTATGAGTGCAACCACCTATTCAGATAATACGTGGTACGGTCGACCACCTAGGCCTTGGAAGAGGTTAGGCTCCCCATCCAGATATGGGTTGAGGTGGGCAGGTCGATTGACGGAGTTCAGTGATTTATTCCTGGTTGGCCAGTCAGGGTAAATTCAGCTTACGGGCCACACAACCTCGTCATGAGGGGAATGTCATGACACAAATAGTCACAGGGAACAGTTTCAGTTACTATTACTTACGTATTGATTTACAGAAACGGAGATCCTACTTATATACATTAGAAGTATTTTGAATTATAACCATAATACTAATATGTCAAGCAATAGGGAAAAGGGGTGGTGTACTTTATTATTTGTGTTGTACTGTTGTACTCAGTTATTCATGTTTATATGAAACAGATTTCGTGATATATATATATATATATATATATATATATATATATATAGTAGCTCATTTGTCACACACTAGTAATAGCATATTTCTTCTTACTGAGCGTTGGCTCATCCCAGTGTTAAAATATTTTTCAGGTGATCCAGGTAGGCGAGCAGACCAGGCTCGCAAATAGAGGAGCGTTTGTAGTGCCCTGTTAGAGAGTGAGTATCATTTTGGGAACGTTTTTGTAAACCCTAGCTAGCTGAGGGTATTTTTGGGAAACAAATACATGTACATATTTTGGAAACATGTAGTACTCTAGTATTATGTGGTATTGTATATAATGGTTTATGGTTGTGTTTGTATGATTTCTGCTTTCTGCTGCTTAGGTTAATACTATGGTATTAGAGTATGTTAATTGCTATTATGAAAAAAAAAAAGCAATTTAATAAGCAGGTTGTTACATTTCCTATATCAAGCTTATTTCAAAACCTCTAATCAGTTGATTTTACAAAAGCATTTTCAATAAACAAATGGTGAAATCATACAATTAAAACAATGGAGGATTTGTAAAGGGTTTACCCTCAAAACAAGGATACACCAAATATGAGTCGTTACAATTTTTATGCAAATAGCGGTTAAGTTTATTGCAACCTCGCTCTGATACCAATTGTTGGAATTGGTGTAATCCCAAGAGGGAGGTGAATTGAGTTTTAAAAACTTTTTGGTTAATTTAAATATTTCTCTGATTCACCACAAATCATATCACATTCATAATACAAACGTGTATATAAAATAATTAAACCATGAGTGCAAGCATACACGTGTGCAGTATGCCTCATTTAATTTAAGTGTGTGCATGCAAATAATTGTAATAATAAATGAACAAACATACACATATAGAAATTTAAGTGCGAAAATTTAAATGAGATCGGGAGAAAGAGACACACGATACTTTATCGAGGTTCGATCAAACCAGCCTATGTCCCCGCCTTGAGCATACTCCTCAAGGATTCTACTAATCCTGCTCACTTGCAGGTGGAGCAGAAATTGTTTAAAATGTCCTTCCGGGGCGGACATTCCTCAGCTCACTTATCGGGTGGAGCCAACACCTTGCATATTTTCCCAAGAGGGGGCATCTTCTAGTTCTCTTAACCAGGTCTGAACCAATCTAGTGCTCTCCTAACAGGATCTGAACAAACTCGGGATTATTCATAGGACTAGTCTCCCTCTTCCAACCACATGTCGAGAATACAACAGATATTCAACAAAATTTGTGTACAAAGACAATGCTTCTATACTAAGTAGATGATGTACAATACTATAGCTCAATACATGCACTCTAATATGATATGAGTTAAGTTCGGTGGAATAAAGGGTGTTTATCTAAATAATTAATGCACAAATAAAACATATGAAAATATATAAATGATTATTATGTTCTCCAATAAATATTTTTGCTAATAAAAATGTTTGGAGAATATGAAGTTTAAGCTCAAGAAAACTATTTGTGCAATAAAAGATTTCTTCCCAAAATGTTAATCAAGAAAATTAATCGAAAGAAATCTTAAGGCTACTCTCAAAAATGATTTTAATAAATGAAGATGCAAATGAGAGTAAATGTAAATCAATATAAAATAAATGCCCAAAATAAATATGCTCTCCTTCAAAATAAATTTTGAAATAAATAAATGGAAAGATAGTGGAAGAAATTTGATAAAAATATGCCCCAAAGAAATGATTTTATCTATAAAAATTGGTTTGGGGGAACTTTGATTAACAAAGTTTAAAGAGAATTTGGAGAGTTAATCAAAATTGTTAATCTGGAGTAATGAAAGGGTATTTATAGATTTTCTAAAAAATATGACCGTTGGGGAAACGCTCGGTATTTTGAAAAAGTTTAATTAAAAAATTAATAATATTTTAGCCCTTAAAAAATTTCCAACCCGAGAGGTTCGGTCGACCATATCACTGAGTTCACTTGACCGCGGGTAATTTGAACTACAAGTTCGGTCGACCATATCAGGGCAATTCTAAACCCCTTCATGCATTCGGTCGACCAAGACTCGGTTGACTGTACCTCTAGGTTCGGTCAACCGTGGCAAAAATGAAATGTGAGTTCGATAGACTAAGTAGTTGGGGTGTCAGACACGTGTTGGTTTGGTTGTCAAGGAAGATACGTTCAAAATAGAACGATCGACCCGAGCGAAGTCAAAATGTTGACTTCCAAACGGTTCGGTTGACCATGGCATTTACACTACCAAGGGTACGATCAACCGAGACAGTCAAACTTTGACTCAGGACTGGTTCGGTCGACCAAGTTGATTTGTACTAAAGGGTTCGGTCGACCGAGGCTTTTGAATTAAGCCTAAAAACACGACGTCGGTCGACCGAAGTTACTTAAAACTTGTAACGACCTGCTCCTTTTTCACATATTTTTTTTTATATATATATAGATAAATTATCATCACATCATACATCCCAGCTCAGCAGGTCACAATCCACCTGGGCCCGTGGGCACCAGGGATATAACAAAACATACAGCAGAAGTCTACGCAGCAGAAAGTATAAAATCATATACATCTCATCATAAAGTGCATAACACATACCAGAGTCACTACAATTACTATCTCACAGTATATACATCTCAAAAATGAAATCTAGGGACAATCTCCCACAAAACCTAACTGTCCCTACCAAAAACTTACCCTTCCAAAGAGGGCAAACAACTGATCTAGATCAGCAGGGCTTTTCCCGCTCTCCTATCAGGGGCTCCTGAAAAATGTATAAGATTTAGGGGTGAGACACCTCTCAGTAAGGGAAATAAACTAATACCAGTGTGTGGCAACATGAGTATTCTGTGTTCTACATATACCATACATAACATATTCAATACTGTTTATCAAATATGGGAAAACATATGCATATCAACACATAGCAGAATATACTGCATTTTCATAAACATATCTCATCTCATACACTAATAATAACATAAAACAATCCTGGTAGGTTAGCTGGCTGTTGTCATGTATTACCCCCACATGACTGGGTTGTGTGGCCCGAAGGCGGGACCTGACAATGGTTGGCCGACCACTGCCAAGTCAAACAGTAGTCTGTAGGTCCGATGGGTCTACCCAGACTGGTCCGTACACCAGGGGCGATAACAGCACACTTCTTGAAAATAACCACATCGACCATCCAATCTCACACCACTCCGTACAGCGGCGTTAACACAGATATCATGATCACGAGGACCATGGACACATAGCAACGGTACCGTGCAAGTGCTAGCCTAGACCAAGCCAACCAGGTTCTGATATCATATACATATACTAAAACCGTGATACATAAATATCTCATATCATTTATTTTCACATCAATCATATCATTTTACATATATATGTGTATCATGAAAATTATCGGCCCGTACGCCGGTATTACACATTTTAACATAGCACGGCCCATACGCCGGCAAATCACATAGCACAGCCCGTACGCTGGCAAACCACATAACACAGCCCGTACGCCGGCAAATCACATAGCACAGCCCGTACGCTGGCAAATCACATAGCACAGCCCGTATGCTGGCAAATCACATAGCACGGCCCGTACGCCGGCAAATCTCATCCACATAGCACGGCCCATACGCCGGCAAATCACATATACATATAAAAATATCTCGGCCCGTACGCCGGTTTTCCATCATAGAAATCCATATCGTCCCCATAAAAAAAAAAACAGTATTTCACAACATTTTTATACTCATGCCACACTAAACAAATTTTCTACGTATTCAACATATCATCATTTAAACAGTATTTTCCAAATATAAATCATATATATAAATATATTTATTTTTCCTGAAACCAGATGCTATATATATATATACATACATTTTCTCAAAACAAAATTAGCTTAGTTTATCTCCTTACCTGATTCCTGAAAAGCCCCTAAGAAAATCTTCCCCGTACCCACAAGGTTCTCAACTCAATACCCTGAAAATGAAAACTCACAGAATTAAAGTTTAGTATTTTCGTACGTACAATATTTTCTATAACTACCACTAAGTCAAATTCGACTTAAAAAGTCTTACCTCAACTTAAGGATGATTCCCAACGTTCCCAATCAATACCCTGGAACTGAAAATTTCCAGTATTAAAGTTCAGTATTTTTACGCGTATATTACTTTCTTCAACTGTTAAAAATCCAAATATTGAATATAAAACCTTACCTTGGATTTGGGATGAAATCCAACTTCGTTTTCTTGACGATCCGTTCCGGTAGACTTGTAGAGAACTTCGCTAGGAGCGTCGTGGTGGTTTCGATTTGTCGATCCGACGTAAAACTAGCCCGGAATCAAAGAGAGAGAATCGTAGGAGAGAGAGAGAGAGAGAGAGAGAGAGAGAGAGAGAGAGCACTTCCAAAAAAATATCCAAAATTTGATTTCCAAAGCTTCTTAAAGAAGCTTGTGCTAATTTAATAATATATATATATATATATATATATATATATATATATATAATACAACTTAAATAAATTCAACTAAATTAAAGCTTCTTTAATAAGCTTTCATACCTTTTATATATATATATATATATATATATATATATATATACACACACACACACACACACACACACAAATATATATATATATATAGATGAGATATTATATATATATATATATATATATATATATTTGTTCCTTATGATACTGGTCATTTTACTTATTAATTTAATTAATTTATTTTATTTTATTATTTTTTTATTATTATTATATTTTTTTTTTCCGGTTACTACATTCCTCCCCCCTTAAAAGAATTTCGTCCTCGAAATTTACTGTTTCCATACTCGCCATCCTTTAATCAGGAAAAAGGGTCTACTCATTTTATTACCTACCCTCACTTATGGCGGAGGAATACCGTGGTTACATCTCGAGTCTTGGAAGATTACATATACAAAAGAAAAACCATTCTCCCAAAACTAAAGTACTACACTATTCAACTATTACATGTACCTACAACAGAAAACTACTTAACTATTTACATTTATTCACTTAGACTTCTTGAAAAAAATACGGATACCTCTGCTTCATCTGCTCCTCAGACTCCCAAGAAGCCTCTTCTACTGCATGATTCCTCCACAAGACTTTTACTTGAGGAATCGTCCTGTTACGTAGCTCTTGCACTTTCCTATCCAGAATCTGTACTGGTACCTCCTCATATCCCAGTGAATCACTAAGCTCCAACTCATCATAATTGATGACATGAGAAGGGTCTGGGACGTATTTCCTCAACATAGCAACATGAAATACGTTGTGAATCCTGGACAATACAGGTGGCAAAGCTAGCCTGTAGGCTACCGGTCCCACTTTATCTAGAATCTCAAATGGACCGATAAACCTAGGACTAAGTTTACCCTTCCTCCCAAATCGCATAACCCCTTTCATCGGAGCTATCTTCAAAAATACGTGATCACCTACATCAAACTCTAAATTCCTGCGGCGATGGTCGGCATAACTCTTCTGTCGGCTCTAAGCTGCACTGATCCTGTCCCTGATAAGACGAACTTTATCACATGCCTGCTGAACCAGCTCTGGCCCCACTACTCACCGCTCACCCACTTCATCCCAAAACAAAGGAGAACGACATCTCCTACCGTACAGAGCCTCAAATGGTGCCATGCCAATGCTAGATTGATAACTGTTATTATATGCAAATTCTACTAATGACATGAACTGAGTCCAACTACCCCCAAAGTCTAGTACACACGCTCTGAGCATGTCCTCTAATATCTGTATCGTCCTCTCAGTCTGCCCGTCCGACTGAGGATGGAATGCCGTACTAAACGATAACTGAGACCCTAGAGCCTCCTGCAGACTTCTCCAAAATCGTGATGTGAATCGTGGGTCTCGATCCGACACAATAGATACAGGCACCCCATGAGAACGTACTATCTCCTGAATGTAAATCTCCGCTAAACGGCTGAGGGAGTAGCTGATCTTGATGGGAATAAAGTGGGCGGTCTTCGTCAATCGATCAACAATCACCCAAATGGCATTATGACCATGTAACGCCGTCGGTAGTCCTGACACGAAGTCCATCGATATGTGATCCCACTTCCACTCCGGGATGAATAATGGCTGCAACTGCCCTGCCGGTCTCTGGTGCTCAGCCTTTACCTGCTGGCACGTCAAACACTGTGCTACATACTCGGCAATCTCTCTCTTCATACCACTCCACCAATATGACTCTCGCAGATCTCTATACATCTTCGTACTACCGGGATGAACTGTATACAAAGATCTGTGAGCCTCCTCTAGAATAGTCTTCCTGATCTCAGTATCGGCAGGAACACATAATCTGGTACGGAACTGCAAAGCTCCATCATCTGCGATACTGAACTCCTCCCCCTGCCCACTCTGTACTCTGTCTATCACCTTCACTAGCTCTGGATCTTCCTTCTGGGCAGCTTTAATTCTCTCCTACAGGGTAGGCTGTACCACTAGGCTGGCAATACATACTGGGAGATCACTCTCCACCAACTCTATGCTGAGTCTCTCCAGATCCATTATGATCGGATGCTGGATCCCCATAGCCGCCAACACTGGCTCCCTGGATTTCCTGCTCAACGCATCAGCTACCATGTTTGCTTTCCCTGGGTGATAACTGATGGTACAATCAAAATCCTTAATCAGCTCCAACCACCTTCTCTGCCTCATATTCAGTTCTTTCTGCGTAAAGAAATACTTCAAACTTTTATGGTCAGAGAAGATCTCACACTGCTGACCGTACAGGTAATGCCTCCAAATCTTCAGTGCGTGTACCACTGCAGCCAACTCAAGATCATGGGTAGGGTAGTTTTTCTCATATTCTTTCAATTGCCTGGATGCATACGCTACTACCCTGCCATGCTGCATTAATACACATCCAAGTCCCTTCAAGGACGCATCACTGTAAATGGTATACCCCTCACCCCCACATGGGATGATCAACACTAGTGCTGTGACTAGTCTCTGCTTCAGCTCCTGAAAACTCTGCTCACAACTATCGTCCCACTCAAATCTAACATTCTTCCTCGTCAGTCGTGTCAAGGGTCCTGACAAAGCTGAGAATCCCTCAACAAAACGACGGTAATAGCCTGCTAGCCCCAAGAAACTCCTGATCTCCTGGACATTTCTCGGTCTAGCCCAATTCACTACAGCCTCAATCTTGCTAGGATCCACAGAAATATCGCCTCCAGATACAACATGCCCCAAGAACACGACCTTCTCCAGCCAAAATTCACATTTACTGAACTTGGCGTACAACTTCTTTTCCCGAAGTGTCTGCAAAACCTGCCTCAAGTGCGTCTCATGCTCCTCATAGTTCCTAGAATAGACCAGTACATCATCAATAAAACAACAACAAACTGGTCTAGGTATTGGTGGAAGACTCTATTCATCAAGTCCATAAATACCGTAGGAGCATTCGTCAAACCAAACGGCATCACTAGAAACTCGTAATGCCCATACCTAGTCCTGAAGGCCGTCTTTGAGACGTCTTCTGCTTTCACCTTCACCTGATGGCAGCCAGATCTGAGGTCAATCTTAGAATACACCCGTGTACCCTGGAGCTGGTCAAACAAATCATCGATACGGGGTAGAGGATACTTATTCTTGATTGTCACTTTATTTATCTCCCTATAGTCTATACACATCCTCATAGTCCCGTCTTTCTTTTTCACAAATAAAACTGGAGCTCCCCACGGAGATACACTGGGCCGTATGAAGCCCTTATCTAGCAGATCTTGCAACTGATTCTTCAATTCTGCTAACTCCACTGGCGCCATTCGATAAGGTACTTTAGAAATCGGCACTGTACCGGGAGGTAGATCAATAGAGAAATCCACCTCACAGTCGGGTGGCAAGCCTGGTAACTCATCTGGAAAAACATCCACAAACTCCTTCACTACAAGCGTGCTAGCAAGTTTCGACTCATTCTCTGACATCTCTTTCATAACCGCCACAAACCCCTAACAACCACTCAGCAGTAGTCTCCTGGCCTGAATAGCTGAAACTAGCTGAGGCGGGGATTGTACATGCGACCCTACAAACTTGAATTCTGCTTCCCCCGGGGGTCTAAATATCACCTCTCGTGCACGACAATCTATGCTGGCAAAATTAGCCGCTAGCCAATCCATGCCAAATATAACGTCAAACCCATGCATGTCTAACACTATCAAATCAACAGACAATGTTTTTCCCTGAATCTCTACTGGGCAGTTGCGGAGTACCCTACCACACCTCACTACCGACCCAGTCGGTGTAGATACCAACAATTCAACATCTAATGATTGTGTTTCAGCTTCAAATAATTTAATACACCCCAAGGACACAAACGAGTGTGTAGCTCCTGAATCAAATAATGCAATAACTTTAAAAGAAAGCATAATGACCATACCTGTCACCACGTCACCTGACGCCTCAGCCTCACTCGGCGTCAGAGTAAACACCCTGGCTGGAGCCGTATTCCTCTGCTGGCCTCCCCGTGGTGCCTGATAACCTCCCCGGTATGGTCTAGGAGCTGGAACTGCATCTGGTGGAGTAGGGCAGTCTCGTACCATGTGCCCCGATCTACCGCAGCGATAGCACAGCGGAGCTGCATCTGGAGGGGTAGGACAATCTCGCACTATATGTCCCGATCTACCGCAGCGGTAGCACACTACACCACCAGCTCGACACTCTCCCCAGTGTCTCCTACCACAAGTCTGACAAACTGGAGGACCCTGCCCTGTCTGCACCTGGCGTCCTCCTATCTCCTGCCTCCGCCCTCTACCATGATTACCTCTCCTCCACTGACCCGGCCTGTGACCCTGCTGGTAGCTCGTAGATGCAGATCTCTTCCTCTGTCCCTGCTCATCCGCATCAAGACGCTCACCAATCTCTGCCAAGGCCGCCCTGTCGACCAACTCAGCGAAGTCCTGGATCCGCAGCACCACCACCTGCCTGAATATACTCCGCCTCAGGCCTCTCTCAAACTGCCTCGCCTTCTTCACCTCATCAGGAACAATGTATGGGGCGAATCGAGAGAGCTCGATAAAACGTGCTGCATACTGCTGGACGGATAGCTGTCCCTGCTTCAGACTCAGGAACTCTTCTACCTTAGCCTCCCTCACAGTAGCTGGAAAATATCTGTCAAAGAACAGATCTTTAAATCGGTCCCATGTCATAACTATTGGAGTCACCCTCTGCTGCTCTAATAGTCTCACAGCAGTCCACCACCTCTCGGCCTCTCCTGTCAATTTATAGGTGGCAAAGAGGACCCTTTGTTCCTCAGTACATTGCAGCACAGCCAAGATTTTCTTAATCTCCTACATCCAGTTCTCAGCGGCTACTGGATCAACTCCACCTGTGAACGCTGGAGGATTCATCTTTGTAAATTTCTCTATAGTGCACCCATGGCCTGTAAATGGACCACTCTGCTCCCTCGAGCTCCTAGCAATCTCAGCCATAACCTGCTGAGCCACGTTACGTAATACCGCATCAGAGTCGGTCCTAGCTGTACCTGATGGTCCTGCTCCATCACTACCACTCGCATGGGCACTATTTCCTTCTGGATCCATCCTGGAAAATAGCAGTTGCAATTCAGTAATCCTATCCTCATAATTTACCCACCTATCCTCACCACTCATCTCAACATTTCTAACTCATTGTTAATCCCCAGTCCTACATTCTAGCAACACAACCCGACAATAGCTTACTATGGTTTTCCTGAAATCGTCACCCCAGGAAAAACACAGAAACTACCACGGAAGTCCTGCTTCTAGACTGTAGAACAAAACCTCAAATCATTTCCTAAACTCTGGTATTGTTCCTGCTGCATTCTAAAGTCTACAGAACCTAGCAACCTAGGCTCTGATACCAACTGTAACGACCTGCTCCTTTTTCACATATTTTTTTTTTTTATATATATAGATAAATTATCATCACATCATACATCCCAGCTCAGCAGGTCACAATCCACCTGGGCCCGTGGGCACCAGGGATATAACAAAACATACAGCAGAAGCCTACGCAGCAGAAAGTATAAAATCATATACATCTCATCATAAAGTGCATAACACATACCAGAGTCACTACAATTACTATCTCACAGTATATACATCTCAAAAATGAAATCTAGGGACAATCTCCCACAAAACTTAACTGTCCCTACCAAAAACTTACCCTTCCAAAGAGGGCAAACAACTGATCTAGATCAGCGGGGCTTTTCCCGCTCTCCTATCAGGGGCTCCTGAAAAATGTATAAGATTTAGGGGTGAGACACCTCTCAGTAAGGGAAATAAACTAATACCAGTGTGTGGCAACATGAGTATTCTGTGTTCTACATATACCATACATAACATATTCAATACTGTTTATCAAATATGGGAAAACATATGCATATCAACACATAGCAGAATATACTGCATTTTCATAAACATATCTCATCTCATACACTAATAATAACATAAAACAATCCTGGTAGGTTAGCTGGCTGTTGTCATGTATTACCCCCACATGACTGGGTTGTGTGGCCCGAAGGCGGGACCTGACAATGGTTGGCCGACCACTGCCAAGTCAAACAGTAGTCTGTAGGTCCGATGGGTCTACCCAGACTGGTCCGTACACCAGGGGCGATAACAGCACACTTCTTGAAAATAACCACATCGACCATCCAATCTCACACCACTCCGTACAGCGGCGTTAACACAGATATCATGATCACGAGGACCATGGACACATAGCAACGGTACCGTGCAAGTGCTAGCCTAGACCAAGCCAACCAGGTTCTGATATCATATACATATACTAAAACCGTGATACATAAATATTTCATATCATTTATTTTCACATCAATCATATCATTTTACATATATACGTGTATCATGAAAATTATCGGCCCGTACGCCGGTATTACACATTTTAACATAGCACGGCCCATATGCCGGCAAATCACATAGCACAGCCCGTACGCTGGCAAACCACATAACACGGCCCGTACGCCGGCAAATCACATAGTACAGCCCGTACGCTGGCAAATCACATAGCACAGCCCGTATGCTGGCAAATCACATAGCACGGCCCGTACGCCGGCAAATCTCATCCACATAGCACGGCCCATACGCCGGCAAATCACATATACATATAAAAATATCTCGGCCCGTACGCCGGTTTTCCATCATAGAAATCCATATCGTCCCCATCAAAAAAAAAAAAACAGTATTTCACAACATTTTTATACTCATGCCACACTAAACAAATTTTCTACGTATTCAACATATCATCATTTAAACAGTATTTTCCAAATATAAATCATATATATAAATATATTTATTTTTCCTGAAACCAGATGCTATATATATATACATACATTTTCTCAAAACAAAATTAGCTTAGTTTATCTCCTTACCTGATTCCTGAAAAGCCCCTAAGAAAATCTTCCCCGTACCCACAAGGTTCTCAACTCAATACCCTGAAAATGAAAACTCACAGAATTAAAGTTTAGTATTTTCGTACGTACAATATTTTCTATAACTACCACTAAGTCAAATTCGACTTAAAAAGTCTTACCTCAACTTAGGGATGATTCCCAACGTTCCCAATCAATACCCTGGAACTGAAAATTTCCAGTATTAAAGTTCAGTATTTTTACGCGTATATTACTTTCTTCAACTGTTAAAAATCCAAATATTGAATATAAAACCTTACCTTGGATTTGGGATGAAATCCAACTTCGTTTTCCTGACGATCCGTTCCGGTAGACTTGTAGAGAACTTCGCCAGGAGCGTCGTGGTGGTTTCGATTTGTCGATCCGGCGTAAAACTAGCCCGGAATCGAAGAGAGAGAGTCGTAGGAGAGAGAGAGAGAGAGAGAGAGAGAGAGAGAGAGAGAGAGCACTTCCAAAAAAATATCCAAAATTTGATTTCCAAAGCTTCTTAAAGAAGCTTGTGCTAATTTAATAATATATATATATATATATATATATATATATATATAATAAACCTTAAATAAAGTAAAGTAAAGTAAAGCTTCTTTAAGAAGCTTTCATACCTTTTATATATATATATATATATATACACACACACACACACACACACACACACACACACACACACATATATATATATATATATATACATGCTTTAATATTTATATATATATATATATATATATTTGTTCCTTATCATACTGTTCATTTTACTTATTAATTTAATCAATTTATTTTATTTTATTATTTTATTATTTTATTATTATTATATTTTTTTTTTCCGGTTACTACAAAACTGTTCCAAACCTTTGTTTGATTTTAATTTTTATGAAAAGTGTTTTTGGTTAAACTCTAAGTGCCCTAAGGTCAATTTACAGTCATCTGAGCATTTAAGTCATAATAAACTCTGGTATAAGACTAATAGAAATCTCAATAGATGTTTATGTTTTTCCACGACATTTACATCGAAATTATGTATGATTTATACCCGTATGTCCTTGGTTAGGGCGGGTTGTTTACGTATCTTGAACAGGTACATGTATTATGTATGAATGAGTGACACCTGGGTCCGCATGAAGGGTCGGGTCGTTACAAGCCTTCCTATGAGAACTCCACGGTTAAGCGTGCTTGGCTTGGAGTAATCTTGAAATAGGTGACCTTCTGGGAAGTTTTCTTAGGAAGTGTGTGAGTGAGGACAAAATACACTGAAAAAGACACGTGTTGGTCTGTGCGGACAGTATTAGTTCGATAAAACTCGCCTCCCCTGTTGTCTGGTCCAAGTGGAGGAGGAGAGACGCAGTGCTCCCTGGTAGACCCAGGTTGGGGCGTTACAATTAAAATAAATATGTCTTATTTTCCTCGTTGCTCTTCTATGTTCATGGAATGCACCAGTAGTATGTGCTGTTTAAGTACTTCTGGCTTCCATTTCTCTTTATCTTTAATGCGTGGCAACATAAAAACATGTACAAGCACTCAACACACAAATAAGACACTGGTACTTTATCAGCATCAAAATAGGGATCAGAATCAAAAGGTCAACATGATTTATTTTAAAAACATTATTTATTGATAAATCAATTGCCATCTTCGTACCCTGAAAAATGAACCCTTTTATGGTAATAATTAATTAGTAACTACTCTACTCTTTTATGGAAGCATACAATGCAAATTAAAGTTGCGGAGCAGAGTCGGGCTAATTACCATATAAATTAATCTTTTTATAGTAAGAACATTAATGATAAAAGAGAATGCCATACTAAATCATTTCATAAATTTATCTTTCATGGTAAAGTATTAATGATAAGTAAGAACATTGTAATTAATTTGAATTGTATATATCATCTCACAACTTTTAATGAGAGCAGAGATTCCTTTCAAACGTAAGAAAACTGAAGAAAGTCATTTAAGTGAAAACTCTAATGGCATTTTCCCTTTTTCTATGTTTTACAAGCATTTTTATGAAAGTTTCAAAAATCAATTTAATTAATTAGCAAGCTAAGTATCAAGTCAAATCAAGAGGCTAGTAGATTTTTTTTTTATTTATAAGAAATTTATTTTTCAGTAGTACTTAATAATGGAAGGTATATAGTTTATCTAACATCTTATACCAATTTTTACTATTTTTAGAAGAGAGTAGGAAGAACTATAATAAATACTGTTGAAAATTAAACTTGACTAGAGATGGCCAGCAGCACACGTCTGTTGAATTTGGGCTGGAGTCGACAGCAACCTCACCAAAATCTCACCAACCACCATTGTTGATTATAATCTTCACTTATCGTCAAATGCTTTGCTATAAATAGATATGTGTGTAATGTAATATGTGGTGCAGAGAGGGTGAATAACCAGTGAGTGAGAGATTTGTATTGAGAATTCATCTATATTTTGTTTCAAATTATTTATTAAAATCAATTGAGTGTATTTGTGTGCAATCCTCACTGAGTTTAAATTATAACTAGTGATTGAATGAGTCTCATTCACCCATCAAATACTAAATAACTCAGTATAATTATATTTAGTATAATTTTTTTTTATATTCCAAATCTTCAATCTAAACGGGCCTTTTTGGACCCTCCAATAGCTTTCATGGAGAATCAAACTTACAACCTCCAATTATCTAAGTCTTGCAATATGTCCATGTTTATTTAAGGAAACTCTTGAGAGTAATATAATATAAGTGATCCATTAAATATGGTTTATATTTTTTATATAAAGTTCATTCATTAAATATTTTTAGGCCTTATTTGGAGCTAGCTAGAAAAACCTTGAGGAATGGAAATGAATATTTGAAAGAATATAATTTTTTATATTTAGTTATCAATAAAATATTTGAGAAGCAATCATATCTTGCTCTCGACTTTCGACATTCAAGCAATGCCGACCTCACACAGTTCTACTTCCATCCCTACTGCGAGAAAAGAATCGTCCCAGTCCATCCACTCCAAACCCGGACAACCATCGGGTGTCAGTAGGGAGGAATTCCTCGTTTTCTAAAAGGAAATGAAGGATATGCTCAACCAACTCTTACAACAAAAGAGTCAAGAAGGGCACATGCTCCACCAACGGCAAAAGAGCCCCAGTACAGACAAAAAAGCTAACAAACCAAAGGAGAAGGAGGAAAAAATCTACCTCAACAAGAAGGTAGAGGACGCAAACAACGTAGATGTCAACCAACAAAAATCCACGAAACTCGAAGAAAGGATCAAGAAAATAGATCACATAGAAAAGATGATGAAAGAGGGCAGAACCAAACCCTTCTACGGGGAAGCATCCCAAAGGTCCTCAGAGCCACCATTCAACAAAGAGATCATGGAAGCTCCACTGTCAAGTAGATTCAAGATGCCCACCTTCGAAAGGTACGAAGGTTTGTCCGACCGAATTGATCATCTGGACACCTTTAGGATGGTGATGCAGTTGCAAGGTGCTCCAGACGCTATCATGTGCCGAGCATTTGCAACAACCCTTAAAGGTACTGCCAGAGACTAGTATCGAACTCTGCAACCAGGATCGATCGGTTCCTTCTCAGAGATGGAACAACTGTTCACCGACCACTTCCTTAGTAGCCGGAGAATTACTAAAACAACTGGCCATCTCATGAGTATGGCGCAAGGAGAGCAGAAGACTCTAAAGAAATTCATGCACCGCTTCAACACGGCAACCCTTGAAATCTGCAACCTAGACATTGGGGTGGCTTTAGCAGCCTTGACAACGGCTCTTCAGCCCAAAAGTTTCTTATACTCTCTAGGGAAAAAGCCGCCGATGGATATGGGAGAGCTAATGGCTTGAGTACAGAAATACATCAACCTGGAGGAGATGATGGACATAAGAGGAAGTCGCATAGAACGGAAAAGGAAAAGTAGTAGTAGGGAGACGGGAGAATCCTATAGATCCGCGAAAAGACACGAGACTAGTGCACTACACGCAAGCCCAAAGATAAGAGGGCAACCCAGTAAGTTCTCCACCTATATACCCCTGAATGTACCGCGCTCTGAATTACTGATGCAGATCAGAAAGAAGGACTATGTCTCGTGGCCCGAACCCATGCGAACGCCTCTTCACAAGCGAAACATGTCCAAGTTCTGCTCATTCCATAGGGATCATGGCCATGACACAGAGCAATGCACCCAGTTGAAGAAAGAAATCGAAACCCTAATAAGAAGGGGATACCTATTAAAGTTTATAAAGAAAAAAGATTCACAAAGGGAACCTCTCAAGCAGAGAAGACCCAGCGTACAAGAGAAGGAAGAGCAAGTCGTAGGGGAAATTGCTGTGATCTTCGGAAGATCCGCTAACGGAAAAGATAGTGGGGGAGCTCACAAAAAGATATGCTAAACAGGTGTTCTCGATGGAGAAGGGGGAAACAAGTAGCAAACGAAATAAAAGTTCTTGAGTGTTTCTTGCAACGCAGTAATAAAAGTTCCAATTACAGCAATTGTACTACATCAATAAAGTTTAAGAATATATATATATATATATATATATATATATATATATATATATTTTACAAGTGAAGTTCCAGCCAACTAGCTTGCCTCGCTCTCTGCTTCTTGGCTTCCCCCATGAAAGACTCATATTTTTTAAAGTCCATATCTGCAAAAATAAGAGAGGGAATAAAAACACCAACAAAAGCAAAAGTATCCAAGTACATATCATAGAAATCAAAGGCAAGACAAGACTTGAGGAAACGGGGTCGATCCCCCACTACAAGAGAACTCGCTCCTGGAGCAATTCCTCGTGAGGGACAATCCCCTGCTGAACTAGGACCCGTAGATCTTTCAATATGGCTTGATCGGCAGAGGAGAGACTCGAAAAAGTGTGGCACACCCGAGCTACAAAAAGGAGAGAAAGGCCTACCTTTATAGAGAAAGGTCTGCACGAATCCCCGAGAAGGTGAGAATCTTGAGAGAGCTCCGTTGTAGAAAAGGGGTTTGTGTCTCGAGAGGAAGGACACAAAGGATCCCTATACGAACAAAAATCCTTAGAGGCGCACTGACATGGCACTAATACCAAGAATTCGCAGCTTCCCAAGGTACGACTGATATAAATGCAATCAATTGATTTTTGCAGGTAAGAAAGACGCCTCGAAAGAGACGATGATATCACCTCAGAAAAGACATCTGACACACTCCATAAATGAGAATGTCTCATCAAAGGGGAAGGTCATTTCAGCCGCACAGGATGACAAATCCGCCAACCAGCACGCCTCGTGAAACCAATAACTACCCAAAAATGAGCACGACTTATTAAGCATAGAGGCCAAATGACGAGCACAAATCGTAAGGCCAAAAACAGCTCAACAGATGAACACGACTCGTAAGGCCAAAAACAGCTTAATAAATGAGCAAGACTCATTAGGCACAGAGGCCAAATGACGAGCACGACTCGGAAGGCCAAAAATAACCCAGTAGATGAGCACAACTCATCAAGCATTAAAGCCCCAAATGACAAGCACAACTCGAAAGGCCAAAAACAGCCCAAAAGATGAGCACGACTCATCAAGCATTAAAGGCCCAGATGACGAGCACGACTCGTAAGGCCAAAAACAGCCCAGCAGATGAGCACGACTCATCGAGCATTAAAGGCCCAGATGATGAGCACGACTCGTAAGGCCAAAAACAGCCCAACAGATGAGCATGACTCATTAGGCACAGAGGCCAAACTGATGAGCACGACTCGAAAGGCCAAAAACAGCCCAGCAAATGAGCATGACTCATTAGGCACAGAGGTCAAACTAACGAGCACGACTCAGAAGGCCAAAAACAGCCTAGCATATGAGCACGACTCATTAAGCATCAAAGGCCTAAATGACGAGCACGACTCGTAAGGCCAAAAACAGCCCAACAGATGAGCACGACTCATTAGGTGCAGAGGCCAAACTGACGAGCATGACTCAGAAGGCCAAAAACAGCCTAGCATATGAGCACGACTCATTAAGCATCAAAGGCCATGAAGCTGTTCGGTAAAATCAGTTCGGCAAAATTCGCACAATGAAGTAGCTCGGCACGAACTGCTCGGTAAGTCCCACTCCGAGAAATTGCTCCATGAAGCTGCTCAGTAAAATCAGTTCGGAAAAACTCTCTCCATGAAGCAGCTCGGCACGAACTACTTAGCAAACTTGCTCAGCAAGCCCTACTCTAAGAAATTGCTCCATGAAGCTGCTCGGTAAGATCAGTTCGGCAAAAATTGCTCCATGAAGCAGCTCAGCATGAACTGCTTGGAAAACTTGCTTGGCAAGCCCCGCTATGAGAAATTGCTTCATGAAGCTGCTCGATAAGATCAGCTCGGAAAATTCTCCCCAGAACATCAGCTCAGAAAATTCTTCCCAACTCGGAACATCAGCTCGGAAAATTCTCCCCAGCTTAGAACATCAACTCTAGAATATTCTCCCCAACTCGGAACATCAGCTTGGAAAATTCTTTTCAGCTCGGAATATCAGCTCAGAAAACTTTCCCCAACTCAGAACATCAACTCAGAAAATTCTCCCCAACTCAATAAAAGTCCTCTGCAAAACAGCTCGGAATATTAGCTCGGAACATCAGCTCGAAAAATTCTCCCCAGCTCGAAACAACTCTGTAAAATTCCTCCACAAAGCAGCTAGGAATATCAGCTCGGAACACCTAAAAAAAAAAAAGAGGAGGGTTGGAAGAGAGAAAGAAAGAAGAAGAAGAAGAAGAAGAAGAGGGAGCATTACATATTCCGGGGGGAGAGTGCAGATTCAATATTCTGTCCAGAAATTTGAAACTGAGTGGGGGACAACGGATATGCCCAAAATAAACTAACCAATAAGAGCAAGACAACACATGGCCTATGGTCCCCCCGAAGTCAAACAATCTAATGAGAGCAATCAACTCCAACTCAATAAAGAGGATGAGAGATTTACGCCAGCGGCTTAAATGACCGAGTGATGTGCGCAAACACTTTATGACCCGGGAGCAATTCAAGCCTCGCGCAATAAAGGCAAATCACCCAAAGGGTCAACTCTAACTCCTATAAGAAGGGGGGCAATGAAGAAGCTAAGGTAAGTCATTCAACTCATTCTACTGTTGCATTCAGCCTCTCTAAAAGCATTTCTCTTACTTAGGCATCAGAGTGATCCCCCGGAGTTCACCTCGGGTCCTCCAAGCCTTTCTTCTCTTCCCCTTTCAGGTCAGCGGAAGTCGAAGGAGCAACCCTGCTAATTTTACCCTGCAACAAACAAAATATTGGCTTTACACATCATTAGCTTTTGATTTTTTTTAAATAATCATATTAGAATAAAATTTATTTTAATAATATTTAATATAAAAAATATCATGAAAAGTGAGTTTCCTGATTTTCCTTTTCTTTTCCTTCTATAAAGAAAATTCTTTATCTAAATAGACCTTTAGGGGGGCGTTTGGTTCATGTTAATTTATAAGATTTTTGAAAATATGATACTTATAACATCTTATTCTCACATTTGTTTGAACATGGGAATCTAATGTGATGGTAATGTAAACGTTTCTCCAAATTAAAGGATTTTTATGAAACATCAGCATCCTATTCCCCCCTCCTCCATTGGTAAGTTTCATGGGAATCCTATTTTTTGAACCAAATTGCCCTCACTATTTGACTTTCGGACAACAATGCTCATATAGCATAATATAATCACTCTCTATAATTATATTTTAAAATAATAAATTAGTAATAAAATAAAATTAAAATTTTAAATTAATTTAACTACTAATTATTTTTAATTGGAATACACATAATGTTAATTAAAGATACAGTTATTTTTTTAATGTCTATTAAAATTTTAAATATTTATGTTAATTAATATTTTAATTGACATTTGTAATTTATTAAATAAAATTAAAATTATTATTGTCGTATAAAATTTTAACATATTAGCTAATATTTAGGCACTCAATTATTTTAATTTATCAACCATTAAGTGTTAAATGTTTTAAACTTATAATTATTGAAAATACTAGGATATAGATTTAATTAAGCACATATGTTTAGTAGGTTTTGGGACTGAAAAATATAATTATTCTTTACATTAAGTAAATGGTCATCTTCTTAAAAAAAAATTGTCTGAATTCTCATGTTAAACTAAACATTGATATGGTAATCTTGTGAACATTCCTAAGAATCTTACAACTTGAATCGAATAAAAATATTTCACTAAAAATGCTACATGGAACTCATGACACTTAGATCATAATATTTGCCCTAATTTTTTTTAATAATCTTATCCTTATTAGGTACAGGTATGTAGGTAAAATGCTAGTGGAGTCAAAAATTAAAGTCCTGTTTGTACTCCAAAATTGAAATTTTTTATTTTTTTAAATATATTAAATGATAATTTTATCTCTTAAATTTTCCTATACACATACAAAGACAATAATAATAATAATAATAATAATAATAATGAAGAGAGAGAACTTGAAAAATATGTTGGAAAAGAAAGAAAAATATAAAGGAATCCAATTTTTCATATTTAAATATCAAGGAAATTGAAAAAGAAAACAAAAAATATATCAAATCAATGAACAAAAATTTGATTTTATACATCATTCACACTTAATTTTCCTTAATTTTTAATCCTAATAGAACAAACTTTTTTTTTATTAGTATTTGATACGAAGAAAAAAATTATAATAGAAAATGAGCTTTTTTCTGATTTTCCTTTTCTTAACTTTCCCCACCAAATCCTTTATCCAAATAGACTTTAGGTCTTATTAATTTTCAAATTGATTCTTTAGCATTAACTCTTGTAAAAAGAAAAATGGAATTGTTTTATTATTTGGCTTAAATGAAAAAAAAATACTTAAACACCTAATTATTTGATTGATTTAATTTTTTTCAAAATTCAGAAATTAAATTTAGCAATAAAGGTTTTTCTATTTTAAATGAAAAAAAAATTATTAGTTTTAAAATTTATATAGTTTCAAATAAATTATTGATTTTTATATCTTTATTTAGTAGTTCTTTATTATATTTTTCAAGTTCTAAATAGAATCTAAACAAAATCTTAATACTTAAAATATATTTAAGAGTTACACACACACACATATAGACATTATTTTTAATTTTCATTTATTATAATGATCGTGTTCTAAAATATTAATATTACAAAAAAAAAATAAAATTGTAACTTACAAATGATTGTGCTCACTAACTAAAGATTTGCCTTCCCCACTCTGACCTTGGGCTGGCTTGAACAATTGGTATTGGGCTCTTATCGCGTTGGATAGCTCACCTAAAACTATTGCTTAAGATAAGCCCCGGCCCAGCCACTGCTTCCCATAAGGCCCAAAACTGTTAGAATTTTATAATTCCAGATCTTAAATTTCTAAGAATTCGATTAACGACATTATTATTTTTATTATTTTTTAATAACCTGGGGACTCCAGCCACCATCGCGTTACATTGGACACTATAGTGCGACACCAAACCTAGGAGGTAAAAGTCACCCGCTCATTGATGCACCCCAGGAAATTTATTGGCATAATGCATCAAGGGGGAATCGAATCTGTGACCTTAGGGTCTCCAAAGCTACAAGTTCGCCTTTACCACTTAAGCTAACCCGGCTAGGCCCGTTCATGAGATTGTTGTACTCAATTGATTTGAATCTCATTGAAGAATAAAAAACAATCGAATTTTTAATGAATTTATGGATTCATCCCTTGAATTTAATAAAGTCAATCTAAATTGATCAATACACCCAATTTCAAATCACCTCAAACTCAACTAGTTTAAAACTTTAAAAAAATTATTTATTTATTTTTACACGAGTATTTAATGTGTTTGTTATATATATAATGCCTGTCATTTGGAATTGATTTTGAAAATACCTACTAAATTTTAGGATTTGATTCTACACATGTGATTATCAATTCTGGATTTTTGAAATTGGAAATTCAATTCAAGATTCGAATCCCAATTACAACAGTGGCAAATGCAAATGGAACATTTTATGTTTTTGAAGTTTGGCTTGACAACAATGGCAAAGACAAGAATAGTGAACCTCAATCTAAGATATTAAAATGAAAACATTAAAACATTGAACTCCATTTTTTTTTTTTTTTTTTTCACAAAAAAATTGTAAAAAAAAATTAATGCATTCTAAAAAATTATCTTTTTAGTTTTTTGTTTGTTTGGAGAGAATTGTTTTTGGGGGAAAGACTTTTGGATCAAGGATATCATCTATTAAAAAATGTTTTTCTTTTTTCCCTGCAGCACCTAACAATGAAATTAGATAATTTTTTTCCAAAAAAAAAAAAAAAAAAAACCCCCAGAAACCAAAACAAAATCTAACCAAGTTCTGTTGTCACCTACAAATCAAACTAAAATAAGATCGAAAATGCATTAATTTCTCAATATACAAAATATCACAAAAACGAAAATTAATGTCTCTTTCTAATGTAGGACAGAAACCCACACATCAAGAGAAGAAGCTGACAATTAAATCCACAACACTAAACCCATCTCTCTTCCAAGTGATGAACTCAATTAAACCAGCCTGCTGACACATATATAAATATATATAACCCACATATATATATATATATATTATGATCGTCATTCATCAAACAAGAACGGCTAGCATATGTCTGACTTTCAGGCATCGAGGACTCCGTCCTGCGAAGAAGAAGACTTATTGAAGAACTCGATGCAGTCGGCGATGGCCTCGGAGTAGTGGGAGTTAGAGGAGTAATAGGAGCTGCATGAAGTCTTGGGAGGGTCTGGCGACGATCCGACGTCGCATGAAGAAGGCCTTGTCCCTTTAGAACTAGACCCTTGATGATGGGAAGGGAGGGATGACGACGAGGAGAAGATGAACCTCATCAGAACCCTTCGGAACCGATCGAAGAGCTTCATGGCTGTGAAGTTGGTCGCCCCGAGTGCTCCCGAAACTTGACGGCGATGGCCTTCTCGTACTTGAATCACACAGCTCTCTCTTTGATTAGTTCTGTACATATTCTCCCTTGCAAGATGGTTGATCAGTGTTGTGCCATAATGTGTGCCATTTGGTATTTATTCTATTCCTAACTCTGTGTTAGTAGAAAGAAGCAAGGCTCATCTCCAAAGTGATGCTCTCATCAGAAAGGGAGGAAAAATAAAGTTAGTCCCATGTGCTCAAATCATTTATATGGGCTTCGCTTGTCCCGACCAGGTAGCAATGCAGCATAGTTTATTAGGGTTCTTTGATTTTCTTCAAGTTAAAGGGTGAGGTTTCCAACCCTAGAGTACCGAAGGAATAACAATAATAAATAGGTGAGAATCCTGGATGATGATGCTATGCATATGCATGTGTTGATGCCAAACTAAACAATAACTTTTAAAGGATTAAAGAAGTTGGCTCGATTGAGAAAGCAATAATTATGTTCTCATATATCCAAACTTGAGAGTATTAATTCCAATGTCCCATGCATTTATTAAGTTATTAGGGTTCCTAATTTGATTCTTTTCAAGTTAACTAAGAGTGAGGTTTTCAAACCCTAGATTGAAAGTTTTCAACCCTAGATTGAAGAAACAGCTTACAAAAGTAATTAAATAGCTAAGATAGTAATCCTGGATATCGATTATGTTCATTATATATATATATACATGTGTTAAATTACTATGTGCAAGATTAAAGAAGCTTGATTAATAAAGAAAATAATAATTATGTTCTCATATTCAAACTTAAAAAGCAATCTTCAAAGTGGTGCATTAGGGCAATTGGTCAACTTTTAGGCTGCAACCTGTAGCCTAGGTGTTTGCCTTGTTCATGGTTTCAACAACTTTCTGATGGCTTTGTGTGAAAATATATGATTATTTATTGATGGATATGGTAACTAAAGCTAATTTTTTTTGCAAATATTAAGCCTTTCAGTTTTTGGGCATGGAAAGATGTGTCTCAAGGGTGGAATCCACGTCTCGCAGGGGGCCCGCTCTTCTGATGTGGCGTAAATCTGTTGGCCAGAGGGCTAGAGGCCTATGCCCAATTGGTGGATGGGCAGTGGATGATCCTACCCTACTGTGGGGGGAACATGACCGCATAAAACAAAGACCAGTGAAGACCTAAAATGATACCTCAGTAAGTGAAAGGCTTGAGATAATCATTTGCTAAGACACATTATAATTATGTCTTGTACCTTTCATCTTGTCTAAGTGAAAAGCTGTGGGGCAAGTATACCGTGACCAGCCCGTCTCGTGGGTGTTTCATCACACATACATAATATTATTCAAGCCATAACACAGAGGGCCGGAGCACTCTGGACTGCGTCTGTTTTTCTTCTTCACCGTCAGAGCCAAAAAACTTGAACAGCTCTGATATCACTCTGCAGAGAAAATAAATAGAAGCAAGTTTGGTAAATATCCTTCTACTTAAGTATCAATCTAAACGAACCAGGTTTCAAATAAAAGGGCGTTTGGAAATGATTACACGTCTAAAAATTAAGTTGCTATGCGAGTGTCACATTTTGTTTGGTTGGAGGGAAAGAAAACAGATGGAAATGAAACTTTCCTTTCCTTCCTAAAGCAATCCTTCCAAAGGTGGGAAAAAAGAGATGGAAACATACTTGCATATCAAATTGAGTTCTCTTTTTTATATTGTTGTTTAATCGATCAGCGCAAAGAAAAGAGAAGCACACTTCTTTTCTCTCTTTCCTTTCTCGCACCTTTTTCTCGCCTTTCTTTCCCTCTTCTTCCTTCAACACAGCACAGATGAATGCACCGTATGTGCTGATCTCCCATAATGTTTACATCTTGTATATGCTTTGAAAATTTTAAAATTAACTCCCATGGACAGTGCAGTAGCATGGGTTTTATCCCACCTGCATTTGAGAAGAAGATCCAACCAAACTGTTCTGTCTTTTCTTCCTCATTGGGAGGTCCATACGGGCCAGCGAGGCTGGGCTTAAACAACAACAACAAGCCCATTTCCTTTTCATACCTCTTCTCCCGCATTCCAAAATTTTAGCCAAATGTTTGTAGATCCAAAAAGTATTAAGTAGACTGATCTACCATTTTATAGACTAACCCAATAAACGATGACAATTCATAAATTTTTTTATTTGTTAAAATAAAGTTAATTATTGTAGACACCCTAATTTTTATCAGGCCTTCTTGAAAAGATCTGATGTAATAGGATTGACTTTAAGTCTAATTGGAATCCCGTTTGTTTCAATTTTAAATCCTTTTCGAAATTAGAGTCCTATTTTGAAAATCCCACTAATCTCAAGATAGTCTTACCATTTCAAGTCAAGTCCCAATGTTTTAGGAAATGTTCTTTTCAAAATCCTTCTTACTGTAGTTCTAAACTAGGTTTTTGTTCACAAAATTTATTTAGTTATGAAATCGGTCTCCTTAATTGAGGACCCCAAATTTCAAAATTTGTTCTTCCCGCCTTTTCAAAAAATAATAATAATAACAATAATAAGTCCCGAAGATCTCAAGTCGAGTTTTGTGTGCTAGGAAATTTTCATTTTTTTTTTTAAAAAAAAGGGTCCCAATTTAAACCTGAATGTCAATCTTTGAGTCGAATTTTGAAATTAAGCGAGGAGTGGTTAAAAGTTAAGCTTAAATGTTTAAATGGCCCTTTCAAACTTTTAATTAGATTTTTAATCAAGTGAGTCCTTTAATTTAAAAAAACCACGGTTTTGCTTTATGTCTTAATCACCAGGCTCTTTTAAGTCAAAATTGGTCAACCTATTGGGGTCAAAATTGAAAAACCAAGGAATGATGTCACATGAGGGACCCATGCCCCAACTGTGATATAGAGTACACACTTGCAGAAAATAAAAAAAATACAAAATACAGAATGAAAACAAAGGTGTAGTCCCAAGATGGGGGTGAATTGAGTTTTAAAATTTTCTTTTAATTCATTTAATGAAAATTTAACCTTTTGTTGATAATGCACAACAACTTAATTCTTTTTATTCAATCCACAACCACACAAACATTTAATCAAACAAATTAACCAAGTCAATCAATCATAAAACATTCAATCAAAATATACTTTGCAACTTAATAGAAATTCTCAGCTTTTTCAACTTGTATGCAGCCTTGTTTTTATAAATTTGAATCAAGCCCTGTATATATGAAACTTGTCTCTCAATTTGATATCCAATACAACATCCAATCATTTCTTTCCAAATACTTAGACCCTTTTTTTTTTTTCTAAAAGAGAGCGGCACCTCTATTTATTTATTAATAAACTCTTACTTTTGGCGGAGGAATACCGTGGTTACAAGTTAAAACCAACCAACTAACCAAACTAGGATAAACAAAATTAAACATAACTAACAAAGGAGATAAAAACATAAAAACAATAAAAAACAAAATGAAATATACCAAACGAAACTCTAGAGATGAACTAACGACGAACGGAAACAAGACCTCACCTATCCATCCGAAGGATACCTTTCAGATAACGTGGTAGATGGTGTTGTTCTTCGTAGATTACATTGTTTCCCATTTTTCCTTCTTTAGCAAGAAAATCAGCCGCACTATTGCCTTCCCTATATTGATGCATCACCATGACATTCACTCCTTCTAACTCTGCCACGAGCTCCTCCCAAAATTCCCAAAGATACCACAAAGTACATCTACCTTTCTGAAGTCAATCAACTATAATTCGCAAGTCACTTTCAATAATCACATTAACATAATGCAAACATTTACACAAACGAATTCCTTCCCTGATTGCTTTTAATTCCGCACTATTATTCATACCATTGCCAAAATAACTTGAAAAAACTGCTTTTACCATGCCATGGCAATCCCAATAATTCCTCCACCTCTTG
Source organism: Malania oleifera (assembly GCF_029873635.1). Lineage (NCBI taxonomy): Eukaryota > Viridiplantae > Streptophyta > Magnoliopsida > Santalales > Ximeniaceae > Malania > Malania oleifera. The sequence continues at coordinate 102,525,622 of NC_080424.1, read as the reverse complement.
AAGTACCTGGTTGCTCCTACAACTCCCATCACAATTAATTTTTATCCACCCTACTGGAAGTTTAACCCATGAAATAATTTTTCCAAGCCTATCGCAAACTCCCTGATGCTTAATTTGAAACTCATTCAAAATCTTAATGTCTGACTTCTTCAATTTTTGAAAAGAAATGGCGCTCTCAGTAATAAAAAACTAGCCCAGAATCGAACACTTCTCCACATCTGATCTGCACTTTGATAAATTCCTTCCATTCTCGCTTTACATCTTCAATTCCAGAGGCACCACATAATTAAATATGGAATCAGCTTGATTAAAATACCTTTAATAGACAATTTTTTTGCATAGTGGAACCAATTTGTCATTTTATTTTTCCAAGGAAGAGATCGTTGGAAACGAATCCCCAATGCCACACTAACCCGACGCCAAACCTCTAAAGCCACCTCTCCTAAAGAAAGAATATGATCAATGTTTTCCTGATTTCTCTGAACGCAGCAATCACAAGCTGAAGTCGTCGATATTCTTTTGGTCTAAATTCTATCATCTACAGCCAAGCATCTAAACCAGGCTTTCCATAAACACATTGAGATTCTTCTGGACAATAAAGAATGTCAAAACTAGTCATTCCATAAAAAAATATTACTTCTGCTCCTCACTGCCTCCCAAGCCATTTTTGTAGAAAAATTACAATCCGGGGCAAGCTTCAAGACAAAAATATCCTGCCCACTTTTACCCGCCGACACTTGTTGCAAAATTTCCCTTATTTTATCAGCACCAACTAATTCCCGTACTAAATCAGAGTTCCAATTATTATTTAACTAGCAATCCTTAATACACAGTTTCTTGTTCAAAATATCCTCAGTGCTCACAGATAACGGGTCTAATGACAGCCACCTGTCAAACCAAAAAGAAGAGTTTCCACCTCTCACCAAAATTTTAACATTATCCATAACTTCTGGAATGGTGACCATAATTGATTTCCAAAACCGAGAGTCATTTGGTCTCCCCTTCCTTATTAATAAATTATCATTTCTGCAATATTTAACTCTGAAAAAATTTGCCCACAGATTGTTAGAAGTGAGCAATCTGAAGGCAAATTTCATGAGAAGAGATTTCTGAACTTCCTTAAGATCTCTCAGGCCCAGACTCCCTTCTGAGGTATAGGTTTACAAATTTTCCCCCAAGAGTACCAATGAATCTTCCTTTTATCTTTCACCTCTCCCCATAAAAAATTTGAAAGAAGAGAGTTAATACGAGAATATTGGACCTGCGAAATCTTAATAACAGACATCAAATGAATAGACATGCTAGACAACACATATCTTAATAAAATCAATCTTCCACCTTACGAGAGCAACTTAGATTTTCACCTTGCAATTTTCTTTATAATCTTCTCCACAAGAGGCTCCAATGTCCTGAAAGACAATTTTCTAGACACCAAAGGCACACCCAAATATGAAACAGAGAATTTACCTTCCATGAAACACGTAATTCTCAATAAACCACGCTTCCTAGCGGGAGTGATGTATTTTGAGAGGAATAACGCTGCCTTAGTCTTACTGATTTTTTGACCCAACCACTTCTCATACCTTTCCAGAGCGTAAACTAAATTTCTCATAGACCTCTTCCCACCATTCGCAAAAATAAGAATATCATCCGCATATAACAAATGCGAAACCAATAGGGTCCCAATCAGATGATTAAATTTACTAATCTGACCAGTCTCATAGTTTTTCCTAAGCAACTTTGTCAAAACCTCCTCCATTATGATGAATAAATAAGGAGATAGTGAATCCCCTTGCCGCAAGCCTCTAGTAAATTGAAAAAACTCCTTAAAGGTTCCGTTCATCAAAATAGAAAACCATGGAGACTCCACACAATTTTTTATGAGCTTGCAAAACCTCTCCGAGAAACCAAAAGCCTTAAGTACCTCCAAAAGAAAATTCCAATTCACTCTTTCGTAAGCCTTATTTATATCTAGTTTTATCATCACATTGTCGCCAGCTATTTTTTTGTGTAAAGACTGAACCATTTCTTGAGCCAGTATAATATTTTCAAAAATATTTTGCCCACGAATTAAAGCGTCTTGTTCATGCGAGACCAACTTATCAATAACCTCGATTAGTCTAAAAACAAGAATCTTGGAAAAAAATTTATAAGCCACAAAGCATAAACTAATAGGCCGAAATTTATCAAAGTTAGAAGGATTATCCACCTTCGGAATTAAAATAATAAATGAAGAGGAAAAAAACTTGGAAAGAGTAGTGCCTTGAAAAAAATCCATTGCCAAATACTTAGACGTTAAATAAACTTTAAGTTAAAGAGTCTTGGGGTGTTGAATCAATCAACGTACTACTTTACAATTTCCGCAAAAGATTGATCAACTAACGTACTCACTTTCGGTTTTCGCAATCCCAAAAACAAATTAATCTTAATTTTTTTTAATATCTAATCCACGTAGTGCATATGATTTAGATATTTAAAACATCCACGCAGTTTAATATGTTGTAAAAATAAAGAGAGTAAGGGAAAGAGAGAGTGAGACCACGGCTTTTACGAGGTTCGGCTTATACCCAGCCTACATCCTTGCCTTTGGAAAACCACCAAAGGATTCCACTAAATCAGTTCCTTTGCCGGGCGGAACAAAACCTTTACAAGCGATACCCCACACTCAAACACTCATTTACTAAGCTAGAGCCCGCCTCTCCAAGCGATACCCCGTGCTTGGTCCAACAACGATCCAAACACCTTGGAACGTCCAAGAACTACAAGAAAACACAAAATAATAGCTACGTACAAGAACACTCTCAAATAGAGCAGATTAGTACACTTTCAGCACAATATACTTCAAAATAAATAACAATATGGAATTTTAACTTGAAGCTCAAAGGAGTATATCACCGATTAATTCTTTCAATGATTGAAAGATTTAGAATTTGATTGTTCAATTCCGATGGAATAAGATCAGCAAAAACTCAGTTAGAAATTTGTGCACAATATGTGAGCTTGAGAGCCTTTGAATGATGAGAGCAATTGAGTGAGTACTGAGTGCTGAATTTGATTCTTGGTAATTAATTCATTGATCTTGAAGCTTATTTATAGACTTGAAAAAGTATGTAACTTGATCTCCAAATGACTTGAAGTATTTCCCAAGTTTTCACAAAGTTTGAGCCCCAAGCAATCTCATTTAAAAAATTTGTCCGTTATAAAAATTTAAAATCTGCCGCATGATAGTTGACTGTCACTTGTGGTCAGTCGCCTGCCCAGTTATTTTAAAGGGGCAATAGGGTTTCAGGCGCCTAGTGGAGCACTGACAGGTGCCTCAGAGTGCAAAGACAGGCTTCTAAAAGAACATGGACAGGTTGCTATCAAGCTGTTAGTTTCGAGCACCCTTTAGTTTTTTTGTCATAACATTTTGTACATAACTCCAAATTTGACGTTCTTGGTATCAAACGAAATTTAAGAGAAAATCCCAAAACTTTCATGTTTAATACATTTTAAAATAAGGAGTTTTTGATAGATAAAAATACACCTCAATGCGGATATAAAAAAATTAACAGCATTGGGAAAATCCTCTTTTTGGTGCTTTTCATTCCAAAAAATGATTCTAACTTTTTTGAAATAATTTTTTGACCTTATAAAAATATTAATATTTTCCAAGTATGTTAAAATGTATCTAGGTCCAAGTAATTAACCTAAGAGTTTCATGCATCCATATTGAAATTATTTGAAGTACTTACATGAAATTTCCTCTAGACTCTTTCAAATTTTCAATTCTTGAATTCCTTAAGGTCTTTATACTTGCTTCATTTTTCTTTAAGCTTTTATCAAGTTGTCTTTAATCCTCATGCTCTCATGATCTTCAAGCTTTATCTTTAAATCCATTTTTGAATCCATGCTTTAAGCTTCATATTGATCATCCTTCTTTGAAATATAAGCTTTCATGAATCCTTCTGAACACTTGACCTTACATTCATCATTGAATCCTGAAATGACATCACTTAATCAAATATGTTAAGTTCCGTTTGTTTGTTAGCATCATCTTAACAATATTCGCAAGATTAATATTAATTTCAAAACTCTTTTACAATCATGCTTATCACTTCATTCAAGTTCAAGTTTATCAATCAATATCAAGTACTTCTCCTTCTTTTGATATATATTATGTTCATGCTCAATTTTTGTTTAAAACTTCTCTCCCTTTTGACATCAATCAAAAAGAGAAAAAAAAAATGATTAAGTTCAAATAAAATCACATTTTGAGCACATCATCAAACATGTATATCAAACATATGTACACACTCAATTTATTATTTTCAAAATATAGCATGTGTAGTGTGTTTTAATAGTCATGTATATGGGTTGTAACATCTTTACTAACAGTTTTTTCCCCCTTTGACATTATTCAAGATACCAATTGTTGATTTTATGATATCTATTTAAAATTTAATTCATGATATCAAGTTAAAATTTTATTAATTCATGATACCAATTGATTAATAGGGAAACGATCATAATATAAACAATAAGTCATAACACTCTTCCTGAATTCAATACATTCAGTTTTATTACCAATTATGCTTTTATCATTCCATGTTTCAAAACATTGATTCACATCATGTATCAAATATCAATATCAGGTCAATATCATCAATGTCATACCATGCTCATAGATATAATCATACTTGTCATGCTCAAAAACCAATTTAACTTTTAAATTGTGATACCAAGTGAGCTTTTAAATTTTGATATCAATTAAAATATTCATGGATACCAAACTACTTTATAGATACCAAAGTCATTATCACATCATGCATAACTCACGGATACTAATATAACTATTATATCTTTCATAACTCATAGATATCAATATAAAGAGCAATAAGTTTATCCATGTGATTCATCAATAGCATGCATGGTCAAGAATTAATCTCATATCAAAATTCAAGCTTATGCTCAATAATCTCATGCTCAAATTTTCAACATAGTGAGCTATAAATTATCAATATAAGTCAAGTCAAGTCATATACATATAGCATATAGCATATCAGCACATCACATAAGCAGAGAGCATATCATTATCATTTGCTTTGTACTACAATTTTGCTCAAGTTGTTTCTTATTATCAAATATCTTTTCTTAAAAAAACTTATGCAGTAAGCTCATATTTTCTTTTGATTTTAAAACTTTCTTATTTAAGCTTGTATAACTCATACTTTGATTTTGAGCAACAATGTTATTTGTGTTTTTATATGTTCCAATAAACACTTTGAGATTTTTGTTTGGGTCCGATAGGTTTCATAAGTGATGTTTCTTTTATTCTCCATATTTGTTTAGTTTTCATACCCTTTCTTTTAAATGGACATTCAAACTTTATATGTCCTTTTTTCTTACATTGATAGCATATGATGTTAGTGTAGACATTAGATGATGTACGAGCATAATCTTTGGATGCTTTTGAAAAATAACCCATGTAAAGATTCTTTTTCTTTTAATTTTCAACCCTATTAAATCCAATGACTTCTTTGTTTAAGGTCATCTTTTGTCAGCCCATCATTTTGTCAAAGTTTTCCTCACCTTTTGTGAAGTTGTAAATGATTTTTTATTTGTCTTTAATTTGATTTTTAAGATCATTTATCTCAATATCTTTCTTGTCATCAACATTCTCTTGAGATTTCTCTAATTCTTGAGACATTTTTCTAATCTTATCCTTTAATTCAGAAATATATTTGTCTTTCTCATATTCCATAATGAATAGGGATTGAAGGTTTTCTATTTCATTCATCATCTTTTCATTTTTGCTTTCTAATTTCTTAATTTTCAATTCTCTTTCATTTTTAGTAAGATCTTTAGATTCTAATTCCTTTGTTATAGCTTCATTCATATTTTCTATTTTCTTGATTTTTGAATCCTTTTCTCTTTCAGCAATTTTAAGGGATTCTAACTCTTTCATTATACCTTTATTTTTATTTTTCAAAGTATATCGTTTAATTACATTAACTAACATCTTATGCACCTTGAATAAATCATTTTAAAGTTTTCCATAAGATGACATGCTTTCATCATTGGATTCATCACTACTATAACAATTAACTGATTTGGATGAGGAGCTTCCCTCATTGTCCCAAGCCATGAGGCAAGTATAAGCAACCTTTTGGTCACTTGATTCATATTCCAAACTACTTGTGCTCAAATTATCCCAAGTAGTGACTTTCATGGCCTTTTTGTTTTTCTTTTTAGAATCTTTTTTAAGTAGTGGACATTCTGATTTTATATGTCCAGTTTTGTTGCAATTATAACATGTGGGAATTTTATTCTTTGATTTCTTTATATTGGTTTCTTCTTCATCTGATTCGGAGTTTTGGATTCTTCTTTTGAACTTGTTATTTCTTCTAAGAATTCTTGCTAGCTTCTTGGATATATAGGCTAATTCATCTTTATCCATTTCATCTTTTTCCTCATCATTAGAGTTTTTGTTTGAAGTTTTAAAAGTTTTAGATTCTTGGGCTTTAGTTTTTCTATTCCTTTTATTCATTGATATTTCATATATGAGGAGAGAACCTATAAGCTCATCTAAGGAGGTGTTTTTCAAATTTCTTCCTTCCATTATAGCAGTGGCTTTTGGTTCCCATATAGGTGGCAGCCCTCTAAGAATTTTTCTTATCATCTCATAGGTAGTGTAGGTTTTTCTTAAGGTATTTAGGGAATCTATTATGTGAGTGAACCTAGTGTACATGCTAGTTATGGATTCATCTGGGTCCATCTTAAAAGCTTCATATTGGCTTGTAAGCATATCAATCATATTATCCCTAACATCTATAGTGCCTTCGTAAGTTACTTCTAGCTTTGGATTCATCACTACTATAACCATTAACTGATTTGGATGGGGAGCTTCCCTCATCGTCCCAAGCCATGAGGCAAGTATAAGAACCTTTTGGTCACTTGATTCATATTTCGAACTACTTGTGCTCAAATTATCCCAAGCAGTGGCTTTCAAGGTCTTTTTGTTTTTCTTATTAGAATCTTTCTTAAGTAGTGGACATTCCGATTTTATATGTCCAGCTTCGTTGCAATTATAACATATCTCTATGGAACATATCTCTATGGAAAATGTCCTATTTATAGGGGAAATACTGCCAAAATTTTTTAAAACTTCTATAATTTTGGAAAACATAATCCTATGGACTTTCATGCATATCATTGTCTTTATTTTTGAGTTATAAGGTTGTCTTGAGCACATTGAGCATCTGTATGATGCAAAAATCTTCTGAATTGCATGCTTTTATGACTTGTAGGTTTGAGAAATGTTCTATTTACAGATAGCATGTTTCTGAAAATTTATTAAATTTCTCCCAAAATAATCAAAGTCATATATCATATTTGTGAGAATGATTATAGTGTGCTGAATGTTAAAACATTTTTGAAAGGATGAGTGAAGTTCAAATAAATTGTGAACTTCATCTCTAAATTTACTTTTGCATATGTTAAATAAAAATTTTATCAATAATGGATTCATTTGCATTATTTTATTATTATAGTTGTTTTTGAGTCCTAAAGAAGTCATGTAAATCTCAACATCACATTTTATTTTTGCGTATAACTATAGTCTGATATAGATTGTTTGTAGGATGCATAAATACATTACATTATTTAATGACAATTATATGAAGATCTTGTGCACTAATAAAATTTATTAATTACTGATTGGATTATTGTGAACTATTTGTGTAAACACTCAGGTTTCCAACATATCACGATGGAAAATGTCCTATGTACAGGGGAAATGTTGACAAAATTTATCAAAATTGATAAAATTTAGCAATTTAAAATAGTATCATTTTTTTTTAACTTTTTCTGAATGTCAATTTATTTTTTTATCAAATCATTGATACTTATAGTACGTATATGGTCAAAAATTGTATACTAATTTTTTTTTATAATTATTAATTTGTAGGGTTTGCGGCTGTCACACCATCAACACCATCTCATGCACTACAAAAGGATGCAGTTTTTGATTTTTTTGTATTTTTTTTTTTCATTATCTGAACATATGAGATTCATGTATAAAACATTCGAAATTTGTATAATGTATTTGTAATTGATTTTGAATTATAATTTTTAATAATTTGTGAATCTTTTTAATAATTATGGTTTAATGTTATCTATGCAAAAATGTAATTACATATTTTCACAGGAATTAATGATTTAAAAAAATATTAAATTTCAATTAATTAGTGACGGTTTCTATAGATATTAGTGAATGATCAAAATCGTCACTAAATACTATACTATTAATGACGAATATTGATCATTCACTAAAGGCCAAGTATTAGTGACAGTTTTGATCCTTCACTAAAGTCCAACTATTAATGACAAATTATGATTCTTCACTAAAGGCTAATAAGTATTAGTGACGGTTTTGATCCTTCACTAATATTCAACTATTAGTGACAAATTATGATCCTTCATTAAAGGTGAATAAGTATTAGTGACGATTTTAATCCTTCACTAATACTCCACTATTAGTGACGATTTTGATCCTTCACTAATACCCTACTATTGGTGACGAATTTGTGCCGAACCAATATAGAATTTATAGTGACGATATTGGAGTTTTAGTGACGGTTTCAAAATTTGTCACTAATAATTAGTAGTAAGGGTAGATATAACAACTAATTTAAAACTGTTACTAATAACCTTATTTTTTGTAGTGCTTGTAATTCTTCAGGTTATAGTGGATTGTGTGTGCTTTTGTAGACGTAGGTCACAGTGGAGTGAACCACATAAATCTAATGTTGTATTGTGGTTGTGTATTTTGTGCGTGTGCGATTATTGCTTATAGATCCACCCCCAACAATATTGGCATGGGAGCTATAGACCAACCAATGGAAGTGTTTTGTAAACATGATTCGAGAGAGATGTAGCAAGAAAGAGATTGATAAAAAAGTCATCCAGCTTGGGTACAAACTAAACTAAGAACAAGGCATAGATAAATGCCAAATTGAAGCCCAAAAGAATGCATCATGTAAAGGGATATGCAAAAGAAATGCACAATAAACTCATAGTAGACAGGTTAACAGAGACAAATAAACAAAAAGTTGGTGGCCGTTGAATAAAAGAATACAAACAATTTCCCGAAGTCCAAACAATTTCTACAGGTTTAATGCGTAGAAATGGAATGGAATGGAGCCGAGGAAAATAAGAACAAATTTTTCACTTAGTTTAGGCATGTTTTCCATTCAAAATTTCATTTCATTCCTTCACTTCTATGTTGTCATGTTCTCCTCCCCACCTTACTCTTCAAACAGTCGGTGGGAATTTACTTAATCTAATATGCGTTTGATTTCGGTACTGATGAATCCCACGTGAATATAACAAGCAATGTATCAAGAATTGTTTTGAGTAGAGAGATTAGAAGTGGACAAATTGAGTAATTTATGAAAAATGGTTTTGTGGTTAGCAGTGTCTAAACTTAATAACAAGAGCTTAACTGGCAAGTTAACAGAAGGCCAGTGAATGATAACAAATATAAACTTTTCGATGAGTGAAATGTAATTCTTGAGATTTAAGAGGAGGTTCTCATATTATTATTAAGGGACTGTTTATCTGCACGAATTGTATAACACATGTGCCCTAAAATATGAAAGAATAGGATGAAAAATTATATTTCATTTTTATGTACCAAATAAGAAATTAGTATAAGATATTTAAATTAGTAATGCTAGTTTAAGAGTATAATTTTGAGTCTTAGATTTACGTTACTCAAGATGTAAAATAAAGGGAAAAAAAAATATTTTCTTAATCTCCCAATTAACTCAAGACAATAATATACATCTTCATCTATCAGTCCATTGACAATCAATTATTTATACAACCAATATCGACTATAACACAATAAAAAAGTTATCTATGAAAATAATATGTTAATTATTATAAGTCCAAACATTTTATTGCTCGCACAAGCTTTCAAATTTTCTTTTAAACTAATTAAATCGTCCCGAATTAGACATAAAATTAAAGCAAGTTTGCCATGCATATGTACTATAATCATCAGATGATTTTGAAAACAAATCATTAAACTTCAATTCATACCCGGAATTGCTTGAAATTGTGCAAGATTTTTCATATAATTTTATTATTATTATTATTATTATTATTATTATTATTATCCCTACACGTAATTATACACACAATTCCAACGAGCGTCATGGCAGATGATGAACAAAGCTGCAATGGTGGACCAATCACAACGCTGTCAGCACGGACGCATGCGTGCTCTCTACGGTTCGCTGCTCTCGTTATCAAAAGCTTCGGTCAATGACCAAAGCGAAGCTTCTCATAAAACCAGGGGCCACCATCACTTCCCATAATAATAATTGTACTGAAAAATATAATTAATTACAGGAGTTTCTTTTTAAAATTAAAATTAAATTTAAAATAATCAAGTTTTTACATGAAAGTTATTTTTATTAATTTTTGCAATAATATTTCTTGGACCCTCTCAAAATTAAGGCAAGCTATGTTCCCAACATTTTCCTTCCAAATAAATAAATTAATTAATAAATAAATAAAAAATTAAGAAGTCTGAATAATACTTAACTAAAGTAATGGGAAGCAATGAACTTGCACATGGTGACGCATGCGAAAGTAATTATTATTAATCCGTAGTTAACCTCATCTTTAATTTGTTTCTTGGATTCTTCGTCTCACGAAGTGGAAGCGCATTCTGTAATAATTATATTCAAAGTTAATTATTAATGAATTAAAATGAAAACCTTGTATCTTAATGACTCCAAGATTAATTATAACCATGTGCCCAACTTGGATCATAATCAACTATGTGTTTGGCTTTGCAGGAGCAACGTTAACATCCATACACACACACACACATATATATATATATATATATATATTCATTCTCCCACGTACATCGATCCCACCATGGATTGCAGGCCCCACCACGAATTCGATTAAAGAGTTTTTGATGCCTCTCTATCCCTTCTGAATGCTTCCTCTGTCCTTCGAATATGACACTTCCATGACAATGTCCCTCCCCACTTTAATGCCTCTCTCTCTCTCTCTCTCTCTCGGTAGGGTTTGACATCTCGCAAGACAGAGTGGCAAGTATTCAATAATATTCCCAACCTATATCATGTAATAAATAATAATAATTTAAAATGAAAATTTAAATTTTAAAAAAATCAAATAATAAATTCATTCAATTACATTTTATTTCCGCTTATAAATAGTCCATGCATGTTAATTTTTATCTCTAAGGTAATAAATTAATCATTTTTTATGCATGCTTCTGAAAATTAATATAAATCTTAATTTTAACTTATATTAAATTTAAAAAATTTATCATATAAATGTATCTTACTGATCACTATCAGCATCAGCAGTTCAGTTTAATCAGACAATATATGTGTGTGTGTGTATATATATATATCAGACAGATTTGTATTTTTTTTTTTCGTTTTTTTGGATTATCTTAATATGTACAAGATGGAGACAGGTGAGCTAATTCCAGCATGAGCTAACCATCGGTGGATAGATGTTATTGGCGGCAATACATTACTAACAAACAAAACTCACGTTAACCCTTTATCCAAAAAACAAAAAAGTCAAAATCAGAGCGGAAGCTGACCGGCCTTGTAGATCACCACGAAACAAGGAAGGACAGCCCTTGGATTAAAAACCCACAGCTCCTCCATATTCGAGTACGGCCCCACGTTCCGGGCCACCGAATCGTACGACCCGGATCCGGATCCAGATCCGCCTTGTGCCCAGTCCTCCTCCGGCGCCGCATCATCCGCCACGCACCTCACCCTCCCCGCGATCACGCGGCAAACCAGCATGGCCCTCCGCCCCTCCGCGGCGCCCACCAGGCAGTCGTGGGCCCTACCGCTGCTCGCCGTGGTCACCGCCTTGCCTTGGAACCCGTGCCTTATGATGGTGCACACTCCGCATCCGGGGACGGCGGCGCACAGACTGGCGGAGCCGCGGGCCCCGAGGGTGCACGATACGGTGGCGCAGTGGAAGCGGAGGAGCTCGTTGCCGTCGGCCGCGCACCTGGCGGGGTTTTTCTTGGTGTTGCCGCTGGCGCGCGCCTTCACGTTGTCTCGGTAGTCCTCGAACCGTTGGATCGTGCGCTGGGTGTTGTGGACCTTTAAGATCCGTTCGATCTTGCAGATGGAGTTGTCCTTCTTCATCCAGCTCGATTTGAAGATTATCTCCACGATGTTGCGCCCGGAATCTTCGGGTCCGAGCTCCGATACTGTACCACTACCCTATATTAGTTTTTTGATTCGTGGATCTCTAAAACCAAATAATTAATTTATTTATTAACTAATTACTAATTCTGTCAACTAATAAATGTTATATTGGTCAACCATGTTTTAACAAATTTCCCGTACATGCAATAAATAGCATCTACTATAGGCAATAAAATAATTTTTAATTACCACAATAAACTGCAAGACCATCTTAGCTACTACTTTATGACTTTTAAGACTTTAACTGAAAATTTTTTAGGTTGTACAATATATTTTGAAAATAAAATTTTAAAATCTTCCCATTTTTTCTATAGAACATAGAATTCATAATCTGCAAGTTTTTACATTTGCATTTACTCCGAACAATACACACTATTTAATATAATATTTTATAATTAATAAATTTTGAATATTATTAAAAAATTATTTTCTAGAACTAACTATGTATGTATATATATATATATATATATATATTTTATAATTTATAAAATTTTAAAGGAGAAACAATTTCGTACAAATATTTGTGGTATTAAATTCTTGTGTGATAGCTTTGGATGCTTTGATTCGTCGGTGGGATATGGATCATCAAGGTTTTCTTCCGTTAGTCCCCAATCAGATGGTGCCACCTCACGGTGGTGGGCCCACAAAACATGGGGGCATCTGTCTTCCGACAGCTGTCTTCGGTGAACCAAGTGGTCCTGAGAATAGGGGAGTGGATTTTTCCTTAAAATGGGGCTGTGCCCGAAAGCAGGGGAAGAAAAAGTGATGTGGGCATTGCCTAGAAAAATGTGACGTTGCCACAGCAGGATTTACGGGAGGGTACTCTATTACTATTCATGGGAAAACGACGCTGTTTCCTAATTTACAGTGCTGAAATTTTGCTTTTGCTTTTTCTTTTGCTTTTTTTTTTAAACTATTATTTGCACATGAAAATAATTTATGTTACCACGAAAATTAGGATTTCTGGAAAAGAGAGTTATGAGTTGATTGAATTATTAAAATGAAAGAATATTATTATTTCATTTTAAAATGCATAAAAAATATTTGGATATTTTCATAATATTTGAAGCAAATTATTGCGTAGAACATTTCCTTACCAAAAAAAATCAGCTTTTATTTTATAAAATGTTTTAAATCTAAAATTTTAAAAAATTTAAAAATTTAAATCTTTAGTTTATTAAAAATTGAAAAGTCATCCAATGTGCATAAGGCAAAATTAGAAGGATGTGTGTACTTCTATTCTATTTTAGAATTTGTACAATGCAATAATAGGAAAAATATAAAAAAATTTATTTCAGTAACGTGATTCTAAGGGAAAATAAAATAAAGAATTATTTTATTATTTTATTTTCTCTTGATTTTCTCAAATAAAATTCATAATTTAAATTTTAAAATAATCTCTAAAATAAAACTTCTAATTTTTAAAAATAAATTTAAATTTTTATTTAAGTAGACCAACAGTCACATTAAATACTTAAATAGAAATACTATATTCACCTTTTAAATGTTATTCTTTTAATTATTTACTGTGTAATATTAAATAGACTGACTTCATTAATATAAAAGCAAATAAAAATATAAAAAATAAACAAAAAAAATTTTGAATAATTCTTCCAAAATTCAACGGTCCATGTGATAAAGTAGAAAAGTTTAATTTAACTACAGATAACTATATATTCCAAACATTAAAGAGCAAAAAGGAAATTTCCAAAAGCAAAAGAATAAATAAATAAATACCGGCATGTCGAACTGCTTGATGAATCTCCAAGCTCTCCATCTTCGGGAAGACCTCTCCACAGTCGGAGCACGCATTTATGCTACTCCTCGAAGATGGAATCCTGTTTAATTAATTAATTAATTAATTAATTCTCATCCATATTAATTAATTCCTCTAATTAATCCAGCGAAATCTCCTTACAAAGAGAAATTAAAATGGGCATGTAATTAATTAATTAATTAATGGAACCTGCTGCTGGGATCGACGATCATGTGACACTCGTAACACCCAGAGAGCTTTCTCAGGGGCATTCCTCTGGAGGAAAACGACGATGACGACGTGAAGATTGCGCCGCCGTTGGACCTCGTCGACGACGAAGCAGACAAGGACCGACCCGACGACGACCCACCCGCATTCTTGCGGGTAAGGAGCCCGGCGTCCTGACCCAGACTGCTGCTCTCGGGGGAATTATCGGCTCTGTGGACCACTCTGCTGCTGGCGGTCTTCCCATGAACGACGTCGCGTATGGAGCTGCAGGAGGAGCCCAACTTGGAATACCCACCGTAGGATTTGGAAGGGTCGTGGACCCTGGACCCTTCGATCTGCTTGCAGGTGAGGATGTTCTTGATTTGGTCCCACGACGACGGCTGTTTCCGCTTCCGCTTGGAACTGGGGCGGTGCTGCTTTTTGGCCGCCTCTGAACTTTCCGGCAAGAAAGTGAAAAGAGCCATTGAGAGAGAGAAAGGGAGAGAGGGTAGGTTTAGGATGGAGGCGAGGGAGTAGTCGTACTTATATTATGGGTGTGGGTGGCATGGTGGGTCTGTGGGTGTTGATTAATATTCTGTTTTGGTTTTGGTTTTGGTTTTGGTTTTGGTTTTGCTTCGTCACTTTTGGCTTTTGGGTTAAACCTCTGTGGTCTGTCTTGGCGCGATTGAGCTCAAAGATGGAATGGGTATGATGTTGTTCCAATCTCACGCTCTTGACCATTTTGGGGATTGGGTCAAAGATGGAATGGGTACGAAGCTCATAATGATCCACGAAGCCCACTAGCTAGCTAGCTATATATATATATATATATATATATATATATATATATATTACTTAGATGTGATTATGATTATGATATGTATATAAAATATAAATAGACATGTCATGTGTTTGGACAGCTGATTACCCTACCTAATGTGGATTACATGTTTGTATGTTGTCCAAGTTAGTTTGGAATCATACAATATATACAAATATTTGTGTCTCTATGTCTGTTTGTGTGTGTGAAATATTTAATTTATGGATAATTTTAAATAGTTTATGTGTTTGTGTGTATGAAATATTTAGTCTATCAATAATTTTAAGTAATTTATAGTGAAATTAATCAAATTATGAATGTATATATATGTGTGTGTATCCGTGTTGTTAATTAGAGGAGGACAAAATAAATTTAATGTGTATATTTTACCTATTATATCTTGACAATACACTTTTTTGTAATTTTTTATTAAAAATAAATTCATATTTATTAGGTATTTTAGTAAATATAAATCATACTTGTTTATAAGTACTTATGACTATCAATTATACTCATGGGCCTTTTAAAAATTTTCACATATAATCCACATTTTTTTATTACTATTCTTAGTTACAACTGTATTACACATATTCATGGCCTAGTATCTTAATAAATATACATACATATACATATAGGCTTAGTTACAAACCCATTGAATTTTATACAACAGATGCAATTGCTTTTCTATCAAATATACTTTTTCGTCTCAGGATTTGAATTTAAGACTTCTAAAGTATTTTCATGTTTAATTGTTAATCAAGTTGCCAAACACCTTATAATTAGGTCAAACGAAACTCCAGTGAACCAAAAAAAAAAGTTCAAACCTAAATAAATTTAGAGTTCGTCTGGATCAAAAATTTTATTTGGAAATAAGAAATGAAAGAAAAATAAAGAGGAAACTCATTTTCCCTTATATTTACTTTTTATATACAATATTATCGAAAATAAATGTTTATTTTAGTATGACTAAAAATTAGGAAAAATTAAATATCAATGATGCGTAAAATCAAATTTTTGTTTATAAATTTGGTATATTTTTCATTTTTTTCTCATTTTCCTTGATAATCAAACATAAAAATATAGATTTCTTGATATTTTTCTTTCCTTTTCTTAATATTTTCTAAGTTCCAAACATAGCTTAATGGTCGACTATGTAGTTGGCCTTTGCTTCCTCCTTAGGCTATTTATATTTGACTTTTTTCATGTGTTTCTTCTAAAATGGTTTATGTTTATTTTTCCAACGTTAATGTATGGTACCTTAAAAAGTAAATAATAATAATAATAAATTGTCCTCAATTCTCAACAAATAAAGCCAAAAGCCTAATTAATTAGAATATATAATTATAAAAAATTATTAGTGCACTAATAGTCAATTGATTATTTCCATTTTCTAAATGCGATGAAAAGACGTCTTCTGATCATGTACATGGTCAATTAAAGTAAAAGTTTAAGATAATTAATAATACAAAGTTATTATCACACTAATAATCAATCATTGAATGTATTAGGTGTGATCAAAAGATAAATTGTAGTCATTAATATAGTCAATAATAACACGGCAAAGATCAATTTTTCCTTCTATGTGAAATATGGTTGAAAAGTTGAAAAGACACCAAGAGTTGAAAATTCCAAGAGTTGAAATTAAGAAAACCTACACTCATCAGCATATGTATATTTTTATTAGCGTTTTTTAAAAATGGCAATTCAATATGTCAAGAGGGCATGCACATATGACATATTTTATTTCTTTTTTTTCCAATTAATTATTTGCATAATACAACATTAGCGATACATATATATATATATATATATATATATGTGTGTGTGTGTGTGTGTGTGTATTATATATATTGTCATCTAAGAAATATTTCAATGGTCAAAACTTGAGATATCCTTATTGGAATAGTCAGACTTACACCCCGAGAGGGACAAGAAGGGATATGGAATCGAAGATAGACTTATAAAGGAAATTGTGTAGTTTTCCAACGAACCGTCAACGGTTGTTTTGATAGTTTCAGACAAAAAGTTTTCTAGAAGAAAACTGTCAACGGTTCCGCCGGTTGCTAAATTACTAAGAATCCTTACAGTTGAAAATTAGTTGATATTTGATAATCTGTAATAATCTAGGATTCTTCAGTTGTATCACTTGAATATTTATTTATATTTGATAGTTTAGGATGTTTTTGATTTGGTATTTAAATACTTTTGAATTTGTAACAATTATACCATGTACAAGTTTTATATATACGGCATCTCCATATCAATGAAGTATTATGTTGAGAATTCCACTTGTGAGTTTATCCCACATTGAAAAATTAGAGTGGATGATGGGTGCTTATATACATGGTTGGGCCCAAAACCCAATAGGCTTAAACTTTTGGGTCAAGTTGGTGTTCACCCATGTGTATCAAGTCCACCTATGGGCTCCTCCGGTCCTAACAAGTGGTATCAGAACCGATGGTTCGTAACTCTGGGTGAGCGACATTGTAAAAAGTCGAGACATGAAGTTAATTCTCTTGACTTGCTAACAGTTGGAAGATCAAATGTGTGGCTGAGGCCAATAAGGTTCATCTATGCTATGGATGGATCCGAATAGGGTCAAGACGTGAGAGATAGGATTGGTTTGGAGACACGTGGAATACAATCTGACGCACGTAAGGTGCCAGTGGTAAGGTCCACTTGAGCAACTGTTGGAGAATTAGGCTTACTCCTAGAAAGAAAACGATTTTCGTTCAAGGGGAAGCAGTTGAAACTCACAAGTGAGAGAGAGATTGTTGAGAATTTCACTTGTGAGCTTGTCCTATATTAGAAAAATTAGAGTAGATGATGGGTGCTTATATGTATGGTTGGGTCCAAGTCCAATAGGCTTAAGGTTTTAGGTCAAGTTGGTGTTCACCCATGTGTATCAAGCCCATCCATGGGCTCCTCCTGTCCTAACATATTATGCGTTCTCTATAAGACTAACTCTCGCTTTATAACGTACGTTTAGTTTGAGTTTTTAATTTATATATAAAAATTGTATTTATTAAATAGTTAAATTCACTGGTCATTTTTCATTATTAATTTTTGATAATTTACATTTTTTGGTTGACATATACGTAACAGCTCTTTGATGCAATGGGGTGGGGTATGGATTCCAAATGAATGCAAAAGAAAAAAGTGCATAGTCCAAACAGATACCAATATGACACAGTACCCACGAGGAACAGTGGCCATCCCACTGCCATTTTGGTCTCCCAATGTTTCCTCCTACCCGTTTGATTAATTAATTAATTTCACTTAGCATAAAAAATAATTTTAAGCTATCTATTTTATTTGTGAAATGTCTATTTCTAATAATTTAATAAAATAAGGCGAACATATAATAAAAATTATATAGAAATACAGTAATTTTTTAAAAAAAGTCACTTGTCTAAAATATTATATTATTTTAAAAAAGTCACTCACTCTAACCATAAGTGATTGACAATGTTTAATTGTAACGACCCAAAAAATAATGATATTTAAATAATAAAAAGAAAGAAAAATGGAAATAGAAACAGAATGAGGCAACCGACTTCACCGTCGATGAACACAAGAATTTCGTTGACGAGAGTTTTTCGGGATCTCGTCAACGAAATTCCGTTTCGTCGACAAGAAGATACCAAGAGAGAATTTTTTTAAATCTAAAATTTATCAACAAGAGTTCAAGTTCGTCGACAAACTTTCTACAGGACTCATCGACGATGTGACGTGGCTCGTCGACGAATCCCGCAGTATAAATAGTGCTAAACTCATTTTCTTGCGCAGGAAAATCACTAAAACCCTTTCTTTTCTCTCTCTGCAGTCTCTCCCTTCTCTCTCTTCGAATTTCGGCCCCATTAGTCGCTGAATCGACGATCTAAGGCCACCACGACGTTCTTAGGAAAGTTCTCTACAAGTCTGCCGGAGCAGATCGTCGGTGGGGCTTAGTTGAAAACCATCACAAATCCAAGATAAGACTTTCTACTCAGTATTTGGTTTCTTAACAGTTGTAGGAAGTTTAGTACGCATAAAAATATTAAACTTTAGTTTTAGAGAATATCATTTTTAGGGTGTTGAACGGGGAACCCCGCGGGTGTGGGGCTGTTTGTTTTATGGGCTTTTCAGGATTCAAGTAAGAGAATAAACTAAACTAGATGTTTTTATGAAAATTATAAGTATGATTTTATAGCATTTGATATATATATATATATATATATATATATATGCATTATGTTGGGAAATACTGTTGAAAACGATACTATGTTCTAATTATACAAAATACCCATTTTGTATGACATGAGTAGATTTTATTATGAAATACCGTTTTCTATGAATATGATTAAGATATGGATTTTTATAATGAAAAATCGACGTATAGGCTGTGCTATGTATATGATTTGCTGGCGTACGGGTCGTGTTATATATATGATTTGTCAGCTTACGGGCTGAGTTATGGATATGATTTGCCAGCGTACGGACCGAGCTATGGATATGTTTGATGGCGTACAGGCCAAGCTATGGTTATGATTTACTGGTATACGAGTCGAGTTATGGTAAAATGTGAAATATTGGCATATGGGCCGATGATTTTTATGATATACGTATATATGCAAAATGATACGATTGATTTGATAATTAATGGTATGAAATATTCATGTATCACAATTTCAGTATATGTTATATAATATCAGAACCTGGTTGGCTTGATCTAGGCTAGCACTTGCAAAGTACCGATGTTATGTGTTCATGATTTATCATGATATTTGTATTAACGCCATTGTACGAAGTGGTGTGAGATTGAATGGTCGATATGGTTTTTAAGAAGTGTGAGAGCCCCTGGTGTACGGACCAGGTCTAGCAGACCCATCAAACTTACATACTGTACTTTTGACTTTGCAGTGGTCGGCCAACCATTGTCAGGTCCCGCCTTCGGGCCACACAGTCCAATCATGTGGGGGTAATATATGACAATAGCCAGCTAACCTACTAGGGATGTTTTTGTATTATTTTTATATGAGATGAGTTATGCTATAAGAATACCATATGTTCTGTCATGTTGTGATTATACATGTTTTTCCCATATATATATATATATATATATATATATATATATATATATATATACAAACATTTTTACTGGTTATGTTCATGATTATATATATATCACTGAAATGCTCATGTTGTCACGCACTAGTGTTAGTTTATTTCCCTTACTGAGAGGTGTCTCATCCCGAACTTTATAAACATTTTAGGAGCCCTTAATAGGAGAGCGGATAAAGCTCCGTTAAGATAGTACAACTGGTTTGCCCTTCCAGAAGGGTAAGTATTTTGATAGGGTCAAATGTATTTTTGTGGAAATGGCCCTGCGACATTTTTTTTGGGTTGTGTATTGTGTATATATAAATACAGTGGTTGTAATAACTTTGGTATTGTGATGTATGGTATAATGAGGCGTTTATGATTTATGTTTCCTAGTGCATAGGCTTCCGTGATGTGTTTCTGATGTATTCCTGTTACCCACGGGTACAAGTTGATTATGATTTGCTGAATTTGTTATTATGATTTTATTTATAATATGGAAAGGAAAAAAAATTAATTATATGTGAAAATTAAGCAGGTCGTCACATTAATATAATTTTTCTATTTTTAATTACTAAAATCAGGAAAATTTGTACGACCAAGATTGATATATATAGGTGAGCACCAATTTTACCCAAAAGTTTAAACTTATCGAGCCTAGGTTATATAAACACCCATCACCCACTTTTTTTTATCTTCTAATATTGTTTCTCTTCCACATATACATTTGTAGAAACAAATGCATGCATAAACATGTTCCTACATAAATACTTAAGCACATTTTACTCTCCTCGTTAAGTGGAAACCGTGAAAACTGTCTCTCTTATGAGAGTAAATTCAGTTACCTAATAATTGGTCAAATGAGTCTTACTCCTCGGTCTTGAAATCTTTCCTGAATCTTTTTCGGTGGGATTGATATATATAGGTGAATAAGTCAGTTAAATTTTGAGTTCAACTATATGTTGGATAGTTTAGTGCTCAAAGCACACAGTGGAAGATTAAAACAAATCAAGATAGATCTATTTGGGTTTAAAAATTATTCAAAATGTTGAAACAATATATC
Source organism: Malania oleifera (assembly GCF_029873635.1). Classification (NCBI taxonomy): domain Eukaryota; kingdom Viridiplantae; phylum Streptophyta; class Magnoliopsida; order Santalales; family Ximeniaceae; genus Malania; species Malania oleifera. Next base: position 102,504,425 of record NC_080424.1, on the reverse strand, counting down.
TGGAAACGAATATTGGATATAAAAATTCTTCAATAGTACGAAGATTTTATGCGTATTTACACTGAAACTGACATTTGATAATCAATTATTTAATCAATGAAAATAGTAGACAATGTGAAAATATCTATGTGTTACATCTCTTATTGGCTTTTTAATAGAATTACTTCTTGTAAGTGTAACTACCTTCTCTAATCTCTTATCCTTTCCCTATTTCTCTACGCCTCCTCATTCTCTAGCAGGAGAAGTCTTTTCATTTTTCTAAGTATATCCATGTGGGGAGGGATTTTTATAGCCATCATATTGCAATAATGTGGTGGTGTCAGCATGCATTCACATGTAGCACACTCGACCATTAATAGAGTAGGTGGGTGTCGGATTTTCTATATTATTTGTCATAAAATAGTCAAGAGATGTTATCAATTTTTTATTCTAAATAGGAAATCATCAATTTGCCTATAATATTATTTATATTCTTGGTGCTAACCAAAAATATAATAATATTCAATTTGGACTAAAAATTTTATTTATTTAACTAAATTAAATTCTTTAATTTAATTATCAAATAATAAAATAGATAATTTACTAACAAATATCAGAACACTCGTTAGTGTATGACTCCATAGGTTCAATACTAAGTCAGTAGTAAGTTGGTCAAACCAATATATTAATTAATGTTGGTATCTAGCAACACCGCGTCTAGCAACACTCCTTATGTAGTAACCCGAAGAATAATAGTATTTTAATAATAAGAGAGAAAATAGATACAGAAACAGAAGGAGGCCGTAGACTTCGTCGACGAACACAGGGTTTCATCGACAAGAAAGTACCGAGAGGGAGTTTGTGATAGCCTGAATTTCGTCGACAAACACAGGGCTTCGTCGACGAATTTAATGAAGAACTCATCGACGAGCCTGGCTATATAAATAGTGGAAAGACGAGTTTTTTCTCATTTTCTCTCGCCACTCTCTCTCTCCTCTCTCTCTCCTGCGACTCTCTCTCCCTTCTCTCTTCATTTCCGGCCCCACCAGTCGCCGGATCGACGATCCAAAGCTACTATGACGCTCCTGGCGGAGTTCTCTACCCATCTATCAGAGCGGATCGTCGAGAAATCAGAGTTGGAAATCATCCCAAATTCAGGGTAAGGCCTTTTAGTCTCCTTTTGGCCTTGTGGTAGTTATAGGAAATGATACAAGTAGAAAAATACTGATGTTTTAGTTCTAGTAAATATTGGTTCAGGGTGTTTTGTAGGAGGTCCTGAGGGTATCAAGCTAGAGTACAGTAAGGGCTTTTCAGAGATAAGGTAAAGGAAATATGCTATGTTATGAAAGTTTAGAATACTATGTAGTTTATTTATTTACGAAAATTATGTGTTTTAGTATGGTGTGGCTTATGATTATGTATATGGTACGGGGATATGTTTATGAATTTAGTTTCATGATTTTACGAATTTCAGTATTATTATTATACGCATTTCAATACCATGATTATACGAATTTCAATACCATGATTTTACAATATTTCAGTACTATGATCTTATGAATTTCAGTACCATGATAACACGAATTCCAGTATTACGAAAATGCAGTTCCATGTTATGATTATTCAGATTTCAGTACGTTATGCAGTATCATGGTTATTTCAGTACTTTAGAATCATGGTAAATCAGATAGACATGTATATAGAAAATATATTATACGATATCAAACCTTGTTGGACTTGCAGCTACAGAGCACGGTACCGTTGCTACAGATACTATGTTACTATATGAGTGCAACCACCTATTCAAATATACGTGGTACGGTCAACCACCTATGCCCTTAAAGAGGTTAGGCTCCCCATCCAGATATGGGTTGAGGTGGGCAGGTCGACTGACGGAGTTCAGTGATTTATTCCTGATTGGCCAGCCAGGGTAAATCTAGCTTACGGGTCGTACAACCTCATCATGAGGGGCATGTCATGACACAGATAGTCACAGGGAACAATTTCAGTTACTATTACTTACGTGATTTACAGAAATAGGGATCCTACTATATACACTAGAAGTATTTTGAATTATAACCACAATAATGATATGTTAAGCAATAGGGAAAAGGGGTGGTGTGTTTTATTATTTGTACTGTACTTTTGTACTCAGTTATTCATGTTTATATGAAACAGATTTCATGATATGTAGTAGCTCATTTGCCACACGCTAATAATAACATATTTTCTCTTACTGAGCGTTGGCTCATCCTAGTGTTGATATATTTTTCAGGTGATCCAGGTAGGCGAGCAGATCAGGCTTGCAAATAGAAGGGCTTCAGTAGTGCCCCGACAGAGAGTGAGTATCATTTTTGGGAGCATTTTTGTATTACCCCAGCTAGTTGAGGGCAATTTTTGGGGATACAGTTATGTTGTATATTTTGCAAAACATTTCAGAACTCTGGTATTGTATGCAATGGTTTAGGTTTTGTTTATATGATTATGCTTCTCGCTGCTTAGGATAATGTTATGGTATCAAAGTATGATAATTATTACAGTGGAAAAAAAAAATTAGTTAATTAAGCAGATCGTTACACCTTATTAACCAAATAGCATGAAGTGCACAATTACGTTCAAGAACCCGTAAAAGAATAATGTAGTATTTTCTTCCATCATTACAACTCTAAGTACCTTAGGATGTGGTCCAACTATCAAATTTCAATAGGTAACCTATTATGTTCCATGCCTATTATAATTGACTAATGAACGACATAAGAAACTCTTTTTCTTCTTTCATTTAATTGCCTTGGCCAATGTCTTAATTTAGTTGTTACAATTAATGACAACACATAGTTCAAACTCATTACCAAAAGTTGACGGATTTCATCTTGATCAATCATTAATTTTACAAATATTAATTCATAACACATATCCTTTTAATTATCACCCCAAGGTAATAGGTGTCTAGAATCAAAGTACGATAAATAACATGTTAATTATTATAAAGATCTCAAGTCAAAGAAAATTTTTACATTATTCTTCAAGAAAATATCCTATTAATAGTTTGATGGTAATTCTAACCATTATGAATTTTCAATTGAATCAGTTCAATGATCATATCTTCACATGCATCATCTATATATGTAATTTAATTAATAAAATCAACTAATCTCTATTTTATAGAGACCACCACATATATATTGATCTAATTAGATCATTAATGTCATAATATTAATAGTCATATAACCAATAATAATTTAGATTAAATAGTAAAATGCTTAATTCTCATTATCACAATCTTTATCATAATGACAAGCCTATACATTTAATCAAAGATCTTTATTTAGTTAATTAAATAACTAAATAATAAAACTACCACTATCATTTTATTAATCAAAACTGTAGATAAAAAATATGTTTAAACTATATGAGATTGGATATTAAGCATACTAATTTTATTTCCAACACTATATATATAAATATTTTTTATTTTTTTAAACCTTTTTTTATAAATAAGCGTAAGTGAAATTTTCAAAATTAATTTTATATGTATGACCGTTAATTGTACGTTGTTAAAATCTTTAAATGCTGCAAGGACACTCTAAGGTAAAAGCGTACCAAGTGTAGAGAATAATTGCAGAGTAACCACCTTTATTTATTTATTCTCTCTCTTTTTGGGATTACGTGAGAGTGTTGACTTATGGGTCAATAAAAAGATCACAATGGTGACAGTGTGATTGGTTTGTGCTGTAGTGAATTATGTTAATTTGTATATTATACTTTATTATTGTAAATGTGCACGGATGAGTATTTTTCTTTTTCTTTTTTTTTTTCAAGTTAAATTATACAATGAAAGAAAAATTATTTAATTCTTTTCACTTTTTATCTAATTTATAAAGCTTAAATAAAAATCTCAAATTTTAATATAATCATTTGACATTGTGTTTTAGATGATGAATTTCGAATCTTAAATTTGAATTTGTAAGGATTTAAAACTTATAATTTAGGTGTTTTATCTGTCTTTGGTTTCATTGCTTATTATTTTGTCTTGCTCAATAATTCTACTTATCCTAGTGAATTTTATAGATTCACCGCTTCTTAAACTCAAACATTTACTTTGGAAAAGTCATTTCAATACAATTTTGTAGTACATCTTAACCAAATACAATACAAATCAAAATCCAAAACCTTTGTAAACATGTAGTAAATGTTTTTTAAAAAAACATTTATGTTGTGTCTATGAGCAAAAATTTTGAATGTTAAATTTTGATTTGGGTGGATTTGAACAAAATTCAATGTAATTTTATATTATATTTTATTCGAATTCAATGTAAATCTAAATTCAAGACCTTTCCAAACAAAAAATTAGATTCGATATGTTCAAAATTAATATTTTATTTTAAAATATGAAAGGAAAAAAATTAAAGAAATTTATTTCTATTTTACTATTTTCCTTTATCATATGATATCAAATATAAATTATACAATGAAAAAAAGGTATCTTTATCCTTTTTAACTTTTAATCTAATTTATAAAGCTTAAATAAAAATCACAAATTTAATGTAATCATTTGACATTGTATTTTGGAGGATGAATTTCGAACTTTAAATTTGAATATAGGTGGATTTAAATAAATTTCAATACAGTTTTGTAGTACATCTTATCTAAATGTAATACAAATCAAAATTCAAAACCTCTCTAAGCATGGAGTGAGTGTATTTTTAAAAACATTTATATTGTGTTTGGGAACAAGAATTTAAAAATAAAATCCGAAACCTCTCTAAACATGAAGTGAATGTTTTAAAAAAAAAAAAAAAAAAAAAAAACATTTGTGCTGTGTTTGGGAAGAAAAATTTCAAATCAAAATCTGAAGCCTCTATAAGCATGAAGTGAATGTTTTTTAAAAAAACATTTATATAGTGTTTGGAAACAAGAATTTCAAATCAAAATTTGTAGCCTCTCTAAACATGAAGTGAATGTTTTTTTTAAAATATATTTATGTTGATTTTGGGAACAAAAATTTCAAATCGAAATCCGAAGCCTTTGTAAACATGAAGTGAATGTTTTTTTAAAAACATTTATGTTGTGTTTGGGAACAAAAATTTCAAATCAAAATCCGAAACCTCTCTAAACATGAAGTGAATGTTTTTTTCATAAAACATCTATGTTGTGTTTGGAAATAAGAAATTCAAAAGTTAGATTTTGATTTGGACGGATTTGAATAAAATTCAATACAATTTTATATCACATTCTATTTAAATCCAATACAAATATAAATTCAAAAACTTTCCAAACATAGACTTATACTTGATCCATTCGAAATTGAAATTTTATTTTAAAATATGAAAGGGAAAAAGTTAAAGAAATTTATTTCTATTTTACTTTTTTCCTCTCTCATATGCTATTAAACATAAAACTTTTGTTCTAATGTATCTAAAAATTAAGAAATATTGAATATTAATAATATGTAAAATTATAATGTTTTTATTTATTTATTACTTTCTTTCTCATTTTTCTTGATGACTAAGCATAAAAAAGAAATACTTTTATTTCCTAACTTTGTCTAATATTTCAGGAATTTCAAGATTTCGCTTCAATGATAGATTTTAATTGAGGAAATGAACAATAATAATAATAATAATAATAATAATAATAATAATAATTCACTCTACATTATATTTTTTTTATATCAAATACTATCAAGAAAAAATAATTACCCTAATATAATTAAAAACAAAAAAAAAATCAAAAGTTTACGAGTCATAAAAAAAATTAAATTTTATTTTTATTTTGTTTCTCATTTTTTATAATCAAATATGAAAAAAAATTTAATTTTTTTGGGATCTAACTCGGGAAAAAAAAAAAAAAAAATCTCCCTCTCTTCTCTCTTATTTCTCTCTCCATGAGTTAATAAAACAAACAATTATATATATTTTTTTTTAAAAAAAAAGAAGAAGTAAGAAATGGGTTTGGCCAACCATTGGCATAACAAAAGAAGAGACATCAGTGTCCCCTTGCAGTTCCCATTTGGTGAGACCACACTGCTCTTTATATATCTGACGATGATACACACACATCTAATTAACAATATTTACTATACTAATTAATAATGTCTAAATCTCAACTAAAAGAAACAAATCCACAACTTCTCCTTTTTAAAAGACACTACTGGTGGGGTGGCACATCTGCTCCATTTCCAGGAAGCTACTCTTTCATTTGGTTAACTCCTTTCATTTAAATAAAAATAAAAACAAATTAAAGTTTCTTATATTTAAAAACGCCTTACATTTGGATTCGTATCAGATTTATGTAAAATGTAATATAAAATTATATTAAAATTTTTCCAAATTCACTCAAATTTGAGGTCCAAAATCCATACTCCCAAATGCGTCGTTAAAATACTTGCAATGTTTTTATTGTTTGTGTCAAAATAAATTAACAATATGAAAATTTTGAGACGTAAAATACCTACCACTGCTTGCCATTTTCGCATCCATTCAATGAAATATTTCTCTTTCTTCGCTTCCTACTTTGTTATTTAGATTATGAAATTTCATATAATTTATGCATTTTGGCATAGAAAGAGAAGAAAATGAGTCGAGAAGCTGTATGGGGACAGGAGATCTTAGTTCTTGTATGAGTTTCTTATTTTTTAATTGAGAACTCACAAATATTTGTAACAAGCTTGTTTCAAATTAATGTTCGGGAGTATTATTTTAAGTGGTATGTTTGAATTTGTGCAAATTTAATGTTGTAATTTTTTTTTTCAAATTTATGTAATTTAAGTTTTAACTTCTTAACCTTATAATTCTAAGCAAATAGCGATAATGTATTTGGTAAAATAAACATTTATTGATCGCAATTTTATGAACCAGTTTAAAACTATTTTCAACTGTGAAACACTAAATAATTTAAGTTCTTTGGTAATTAATTTGTTTGCACAGATGAAAATGCAAATATATTACCATGCTAACTGTAAACTCAAAAATAAAAGTAAATTGTAATTTACTAAAATAACATAACAAAGAATTATAAATCAAATAATATAAAAAAATTAGCGAATTTGTGAAACTAATAGATCTGATAATAGATGTTGATTTAAGATTATGCTGGATAGATTTGAGACCTCAAGTTTGGAATTGCTTTAATTTCGAAGAAATTCAGTATAGTTTTATATAATTTAATAAAATTTTGCATCGTATTTTATTTAAATTTATATAAATTTAGATTTAAAGTTTCAAATTCCAAAACATGTAGTAAGTGCCAAAAAAAGAATCTTGTACTTAATTAAAAGCATATATTTCAGGTAACGAGTTTGACATAATTTTGTACAATTTTTGTACTATATTTTATAAAAAATCTAAACATAATTTTTTTTTGTAGATTATTAATTTGGGGGTGGGGGGTGGGTGGGTGGGTTTGAGTTTATTCAGAGTATAATATTTTTCTAATTTATCTAAAATAAAATCTGCGATCTAAATTCTAACCTTCCAAACAAAGATAAGGTAGCCAAATTGTCAAACATAGGATAAAATTTGTTTCGATTTTCCATCATAGTGGACTAGTTTTTATGATCCAAACATGGCCTCTTAGACTCTTAGAGTTTTAATCAACTATCAATTGTCTTTTTTAACTTACCACGACTATTATGGGTTCACGCTTCAAAATGAGAAACAATGACACATGGGTCCATATGTGTCTCTCTTTCACAACAACGTAGATCAATATCTTTCCAACTCTCACTAAGCTCAAACTTGATAAAGTTGACTTGATTAAATTAGATAGTCCGGATTGACAAATTAGACAAATTACCAAGTGAGCAAATTACAATTCATATTTAATTCAATTAGTGATGGTTAAAATTGGATACGGTGTTTGGCAAATGATTCTTCATTCCTTGGAATAAATTTTTTTTTTTTCTAATTTGGCCAATAACTTATTTGGTAACATTATAGTTGATATTGTATTTGAATTGATAATTTGATAATTACAAAACATTTATTAAATAGAAAATAAAACTATTCTTAACACAACAATTATAAATATAAAATTCATCTAAACTTAAATAAAAAACATAATTATTCTTAAGATGTAATTTATGAAAGTTGACATAAACCTAACAATCAAAAATGTATATTCCGTATAAATTTAAATACAAAAATATAAATAATTTAAATTTAAATTCTTAAACAAATTGATAAATAAATTTATGAGTAATTTTAAATTATGAAAGTACTTATAGTTACTTGGATTTGTCACATCAAATCGTGCATTATAAATAAATAAAGTAAATAAGATCATATTATTCACGTAGATTAAGCAAATAATTGAATGAATTAATTTTAATGCTCCACTTCAGAAAATAGCCCGAACTTTTAAACTTAGGCAAATCTCTCTATTTCCCCTCCCCGCTCCTACAGACTAAAACCAAGCGGCCGGAGCTGGAAAGTGAAATTCAACGATTGGCTGTATAAAACCCTAGTCGGGGTTTATGCCTTAGGTACCATGTTCATAGAATCAATTTACGGTATACAAGTTCAGAGACTCTTCCATTGAGGCAAAATTCAAAACCCCAAAACCCCAACTCCGAATATTGTTTGTTGTTTATTTATGCTTATTTGTTTCTCCCATCACCATCACCATCACATATCTTCACCCATTCCTGAATAAATCAACTATGTCGCAAGAAGCAACGATTCAAGATCCTAGAGTTACATGGGAAGGCTGTAGCGTCTTGCTCGACATCAACGACGGCGACCGCCTAGTGTTTGCTCGTCTCTCCGCCGGCTCGTAAGTCCTTATACAATTTGAATCGTCATTGCGCAGTACTTCTCTGCATTATCCAACATGCGCATGCTTTTGTTTCTTTAATACTCGATAATGGTGGATTTGTAATGGATGGTTTACATACGCAGGACTTTGAAAATTGGGAACAATAAGTGCTCTCTGCAGCCCTTGATCGGTTGTCCGTTCGGTTCTTTGTTTCAAGTTGAACATAAATCGAGTGGACCATATTTATCTCGCGTTCTTTCAGCCACACAAGGTTTAATTCTAATGTATAATTTTTTCTCGTTGGATTCAAATTTCTCCGAGCTTACGTTTTCTTTGGGGTTTGTAATTGTGTGAGGAGTTAATGTACTCAGTTATGCAAACACTGGGTAATAATGTTAAGAGATATGAGTTCCCTTCTTAATCTTTTTAGTAACAAATCTTAATGTATCAAGTGGTTTCCCATTTAATGTTCTCGCTGGAAAATTCATACTTTTAAATATTGGCTTGTCATTCCAATGCTTATTGTGAGAGAAATGATAGGCAGAGTATTTTGAAAATATTTGTATTTCTGTGTATAGTTTTGTGTAGCATACATAGCAATTTATACTAACGTAATTACAATTGATTTCCTACTTTTATGTTGAACAATTCAAACTCCTACAACTGTACAATTTCAGTTACTCAGGATCTTATCTCCTCATTGTTATGTACTTGATTTGCTGATATGATCTCCTGATTTGCTGCTATGAACTCGGCACTTCATGTGACTTGTATATTTTTCAATAACTCAGGATCCTTATCTTCTTGATCTTCAGCCTTAACTTCAGCTACAATTACTTCAGTTACTCGGGATTGTATCTCCTCATGGTTATCCTCCTGATTTGCTGCTATGATCTCGACACTTCATGTGTTTGTATATTTTTCAATGACTCAGGATCCTTATCTTCCTCATCTTCAGTCTTGACTTCAGCTACAATTACTTGATCCTCTACACGCTCTCTCAATCTGGAGGGTAGATCACAAACATTTAGATTGTTTTGCACTTGTTTGAATTTTATTGGTGGTAATGGTTTGGTAAGAGCATTGGCCAACTGATCTCTACTGGAAATGAATTGAACCACCAATTGTTTGTTGCAAACTTGAACTCTAACAAAGTGAAAATCAATATCAATGTGTTTTGTTTTTGCGTGAAACATAGGATTGGAGGTGAGGTAAGTTACTCCAATATTGTCACACCATAGGATTGGAGCTTGTCTTGGAGGAAAACCAAGTTCAGATAAAACTGACTTGATCCATGTAATTTCGGCTGCTGTATTTGCTAGTGCCTTGTATTCAGCGTCAATACTGCTTCGAGCTACCGTAGGCTGCTATTTGCAACTCCAAGAGACCAAGTTGGATCCCATGTATATGCAAGAAGCACCCACTGATCATCGATCATCCCTATCAGCTGCCTAATCTGAGTTGGAATATTTCTGCAATATGAAATCCATAGCTTTGGTGATTAGTAAACCTATAGAAATTGAATGGTTAAGAAAGCACAATATACCCTTGACTGCAAGCCAGTGGGAATCAAGAGGCCTATGCATGCATTTATGGACTTGGTGTACAGCAAATGCTAAATCGGGCCTTGTAAATGCAAGATATTGCATGCTGCCGACAATACTTCGATAGAGACTTGCATCCTCGAAAGGTTTTCCATTTGTAGAATTAAGGTGACAATTAGAGGCCATAGGACTGCTGCAAGGTTTGGCCTTATCCATGTTGCTCCGTTTAAGTCAACAATATACTTGCCTTGAATTAGATAAAGGCCATCAGAACATCGAAGTGCCTCTATACAAACAAAGAAATTTAGAGAACCCAAGTCTTTGACAGCAAATGTTTCCTTTAAACAATTAGTCACTTTGTTGATTGCAATTGAACTTGAACTCGTTATCAAGATATCGACAACATAAATGAGAATATAAACAACAGTTGTTGTTGTTCTAAAAACAAAAAGTAATGTATTAGCTTTACTTCAATGGAAATCTAAGGACTTGAGCTTGTATGAAAGTTTAGAAAACCAAGTTCTTGGAGCTTGCTGCAAACCATAGAGCGATTTATGTAAGCGGATGAATATAACCCTGTGGTTGAGACATGAATACTTCTTTTTGCAAATCACCATGCAAAAATGCATTTTGCACATCTAGTTGCTTTATAGGCCAATTGTAAGAAATTGCAATGGAAAACACTAACCGAATAGTTGCATGTTTGATGAATGGATTAAAGGTCTCAGAGAATTCGATTCCTTCTTGTCGGCGGAATCCTTTGGCGACTAGTCGAGCTTTGTACCGCTTAATAGTTCCGTTTGCTTTCTTTTTAACTTTGTAGAACCAACAACATCCCACAATGTTGGCTTCAGTTGAAGGTGAAATGAAAGACCAAGTGCCATTTTGCAGCAAAGCAGAAAACTCTTTATTCATTGCTTCTCGCCATAGTTGTTAAAAGCACGCTTGAGGCGCGCCAAGGTGCGAGGCGTAGACAGGCGAGGAGGCCAGCGCCTTATACCATGCGAGGCAAGGCGACCTGTAAGAGGTGCGATGAGGCATAGAGGGGCGTCAAGCGACGTGAGGTTCGCCTTGAAAATTTTTGAGCATGTTTAAATAAAGAAAAGCTTGAGCCCTAACCTTCATTCGATTCAAACCAACAGAGCCCTTGCCCTTTTTGACTCTTCAAAGCCCCATGAACCTTTGTGAGTTAGTCTTGCACTGTTGCACATTTCGAACTAGCAGGAGCCATCGCAAGCCTTCGAACCAGCAGCGCGAGTTTGTCTTCGAGCCGTCGAACTAGTAGGAACCTTCGCGAGCTCGTCTTCGAACCAAGAGCATGAGTTCGTCTACGACATTTTGAACCACGACGACCCTTTGCGAGTGTGTCTTCCACATTTTGAAGAGCAGGAGCCTTCGCGAGTTCATCTATGAGCCTTCAAACCAGCAACTTGAGTTTGTCTTCGACATTTCGAACCAGCAGTGAGCTCATCTTCGAGCCTTTGAACCTTAGTAAGTCATATTCTTCTTTTTCTTCTTCTTCAGTTCTTCTTCTTCTTTTTCTTCTTATTTCTGCTGCCTGCTGCCTGCTGCTTCTTCTTCTTCTTCTTTTTCACTTCTTCTTCTTCTTCTTCTTCTTCTTTTTCTTCCTTCTGCTTCCTGTTGCTTCTTCTTATAATATTATATGTATCTGCTGCCTGCTGCTTCTTCTTATAATATTATATGTAATTAAATATGTAGTTTAATACAAGTTTATAACTACTACATAATACCTTTTTTACTGAATTTAGCTACTGTTTTGTAATTTGTTTGGAAATGCATTGTATGAACTACATTGTTTTTGGCATTTTAAATTCTAATATTACTAGATGTTCATATGTTCATATATCAATTACCCCAAATAGGCATTTTACAGCATTTTAATAGTTGTGCGCCTCACCTTCGTGTCGGTTTGCCTCGCGCCTCTGACTACTATGCACCTTGCCAGTGAGCAAACTTTGATGCCTCAGTATAAGACGTAGGTTCCATGCCTATATTACTACTTGCTAGTAATGCTTGAGGTAGTGGATACCAAATACAACCATCACTTGGTTGCAGAGGTTTATGAATGTTATTCTTTGATCTTGTTGTCATAGAGTGACTGTTTATTACTCGGTTGGGAGAGGCAGGTATCAACTGTGAAGTAGGCAGTGTGTTAATAGGTTGGGCTGGAATAATAGCAGATTGGAATTCTGTGGTAACATGCTGTGTAGATGTGTGTTGATCTGTTCTTGCAGGAAGAGACGAACAAGGTGCAAATTGTGCGCTCATGGAAATATGGTTATTCTGCAAATCTCTCGAACCCCTAGATTTTGAAACATTGATCTAAAGTGGAAGAGAAACAGATTATGATGACTGCTCAGTAGGGAAGCTGGGATTGGTTTCTTTGATGTAAGGAAAAAGTGTTTTATCAAATATGACATGTCTGGAAACATAAACCTTACCAGTAGAAAGATTGAGGCACTTGTACCCTTGATGACAAAGACAATAACCCTTGAATATGCATGTTTTTGAGTGAAAATTGAATTTATTTTTATTGTAAGGTCTCAACTTAGGCTAGCATGCACAACCGAAAACACGCATAAAAGAATAGTCTGGCACACAGTGATAAAGAATTTCATAAGGTGATTTTTGCTTTAAAATTGGTGTGGGAAGCCTGTTTATAACATACACAGCAGTTTGAAAGGCTTCTTCCTAGTAAAGCATTGATAAATTCGAGTGTGCCATGCTTAATCCTAATTCGACAATATGTCGATGTTTACGCTCAATTGAACCATGATGAGTATGAGGGGAAGCTAGTTGATGGTTAATTCCAGTGTTTTTAAAATAAGTGTTCAAGCACCGAAATTCGCCACCCCAGTCAGATTGGATGGCTTTTATTTTTCTTTCAAAATGTTTTTCAACATATGCCTGAAACTTAAGAAAAATTTGTTGGACATCTAACTTGAGTTTAATAGTGAATAACCAAAGAAACTTGGAATAATCATCTATAAAGCTTACATAATATTTGGCACTAGTGGTAGAAACCATAGATACGGTCCCCATACATCACTGAAAATTAAATCCAAAGGTTTGGAAGAAACAAATGCAGAAGATTGAAAAGGCAAGTCATGACTCTTAGCCATTTGATATTTAGTGCACACAGAGTGCATCTTATTTTTCTTTATAGCAAAGGAAATGCTAGAAAGAACTTCGTTGACGATAGGAGCTGATGTGTGTCCAAGTCTACGATGCCACTCATGAAGAGAGACACGAACACTGGAAAAGGCTTGAGGGAGACTCGATTTGGTGGAGAACCAATAGAGGCCATCACTAAGATGTCCTTGATGAAGGACCTTCCCCGAGTAGTCCTTCACAAGAAAGAAATGAGTATGAAACTCAAAATAAACACTATTATCTTTGAGTGTCACGGTGCTAGTGCAGGCAGGGATGGAGGCCACGAAGCTGTCATTTTCATGGCCTAATCCTGTAAGCACGTAGGTGGTAATATCATCACGAGTCATAGGTTGTCCTACAATGGCTAACTTGTTTGTAAGTCTCTTGATGAAGAGAAAATACTTGGTGGCAGATTGGCTTGGACAATTTTGCACATGAGATCTGGAAGAGAAAGTTTCATTGAGAGCACGTCATACAACGTTGGATGTTGTATAGTTGACTACTTGAGCAAGCACCCCTTCAGTGAGGGAAGATATGAGCGTGCTAAGAATGAGGTTGTTCTGACGCATCCACTACGTGTAAGCAAGATTTAGTATTTCAGAAATAACCCCGGTTTCAGAGTTAGAGACAGAAATGGTTTTGGTTGGTTTTGTTGTGGTACCATCAATGTACCCGAAGAGATCTTGACCTCTGAAAGAAGGCACCATCTATGCTTTCCAGAGAAGATAATTGTCTTGATTAAGTTTGACAGTAACAACATTAGACATGGAGATAATAGAGGAATGGTTGGGAACTTGAGTTTCAGTACTGGTAGAGGAGGAAGGAGATGAGGAAGACATAGGTAGACGTTGGTCTTTTCACGGCTCGAATGATACCATGTGAGAGAAATGATAGGCATGGTATTTTGAAAAGACCAACGTCTACCTATGTCTTTTTGATCTCCTTCCTCCTCTACCAGTACTGAAACTCAAGTTCCCAATCATCCCTCTATTATTTATCTCCATGTCTAATGTTGTTACTGTCAAACTTAACCAAGACAATTATCTTCTCTGAAAAGCACAGATGGTGCCTTATTTCAGAGGTCAGGATCTCTCCGGGTACATTAATGGTACCACAACAAAACCAACCAAAACCATTTCTGTATCTGACTCTGAAATCGAGGTTATTTATGAAATACTAAATCCTGCCTACACGCAATGGGTGCGTTAGGACAACCTCATTCTTAGCATGCTCATGTCTTCCCTCACTGAAGGGGTGCTTGCTCAGGTAGTCAACTATACAACATCCAGCGTTGTCTAGCGTGCTTTCGATGAAATTTTCTCTTCCATATCTCGTGCGCGAATTGTTCAAATACGCACACAATTGGCCACTGCAACTAAGGGCAGCCAATTTGCCACCGAGTATTTTCTCTTCATCAAGAGACTTACAAATGAGTTAGCTATTGCAGGTTAACCTATGACTTGTGATGATATTATCACTTACGTGCTTGCAGGATTAGGCCATGAATATGACAACTTTGTGGCCTCCATCTCTGCCTGCACTGACACTATGACACTAGAAGAAATTTATTCTCTATTACTAACCACTGAAGCTCGCCTTTCTCGACACCAATTTGCTCCTATGGTCCAGCAAGCATCTGCAAATGTTGCTCAACGTCAATCCCAATCTTTTGAGCGAAGTGGATGCGATGGTCCTCGAGGAAGGGGGTGTGGAAATCGTGGTGGCTTCAATTCTGCTAACCGAAGCAATGATCAGTCTCCCCTTATTTGCCAGGTTTGTGGTAAACCATGACATTCTACTCGAAAATGTTATCATAGATTTGATCTTTCTTATCAGGACTCTCCAAAACCAGCACCCAAGCAGGCTATGGTAGCTGTGAATAATGACAATTGGGAGACTTGAGTGGCACGCTGATACAGGTGCAACCCATCATCTTACCAATGAAGTAGCAAGTATGAACCTAACGAATGATGACTACAATGGTTTAGATAATGGTCAAGGTTTGCAAATCTTTAAAACTGGATCCTCTAAATTTTCAACTGCTACTTCTACCTTTGTTCTTAACCAAGTTCTTCTCGTCCCTGAGATTCGAAAAAATTTAATATATGTGCAGCAATTTTGTGTTGATAATAGTGTTTATTTTGAGTTTCATTCTCATTTCTTTCTTGTGAAGGACTACTCGGGGAAGGTCCTTCATCTAGGACATCTCAATGATGGCCTCTATTGGTTCTCCACCAAATCGAGTCTCCCTCAAGCCTTTTCCAGTGTTCGTGTCTCTCTTCGTGAGTGGCATTGTAGACTTGGACACACATAAGCTCTTGTCGTCAACAAAGTTCTTTGCAGTAGAGAAAAATAAGATGCACTCTGTGTGCAATGAATGTCAAATGGCTAAGAGTCATTACTTGCCTTTTCAATCTTCTCATTTGTTTCTTCCAAACCTTTGGATTTAATTTTCAGTGATGTATGGGAACCCACATCTATGGTTTCTACCACTGGTGCCAAATATTATGTAAGCTTTTTAGATGATGATTCCAAGTTTCTTTGGTTATTCCCTATTAAACACAAGTCAAATGTCGAACAAATTTTTCGTAAGTTTCAAGCATATGTTGAAAAACATTTTGAAAGAAAAATAAAAGCCATCCAGTCTGACTGGGGTGGTGAATTTTGGCGCTTAAACACTTATTTTAAAAACATTGGAATTAACCATCGGCTAGCTTGCCCTCATGCTCATCAACAAAACGTTTCAATTGAGTGTAAACATTAACATATTGTCGAAGTAGGTTTAGGCATGTTGGCACACTCGAATTTATCAATGCTTTACTGGGAAGATGCCTTTCAAACTACTGCGTATGTTATAAACAAGCTTCCTACACCAATTTTAAAGCAAAAATCACCTTATGAAATTCTTTATCACCGTGTGTAGACTATTCATTCATGCGTGCTTTCGCCTGTGCATGCTGGCCTAACTTGAGACCTTACAATAAAAATAAACTCAATTTTCGCTCAAAAACATGCATATTCATTGGTTATTGTCTTTGTTATCAAGGTACAAGTGCCTCAATCTTTCTATTGGTAAGGTTTATGTTTCTAGACATGTCATATTTGATGAAACACTTTTTCCTTACATCAAAGAAACCAATCTCAGCTCCCCTATTGAGCAGTCATCACATTCTGTTTCTTTTCCACTTCATATCAATGTTTCGAAATCTATGAGTTCGAGAGGTTTGCAGAATAACCGTATTTCCACGAGCACACAATCTATACCTTGTTTGTCTCTTCTTGCAAGAACTGATCAAGACACATCTACACGGCATGTTACTGCAGAATTCCAGTCTGCTATTATTCCAACCCAACTAGTTAACACATTGCCTGCTTCACAGTTGATACGTGCCTCTCCCAACCGAGTAACAAACAGTCACTTTACTCTATAACAACAAGATCAACGAATAACATTCATAAACCTTGGCAACCAAGTGATGGCTGCATTCGGTATCCACTACCTCGAACATTGTTAGCAGGAAGTAGTAATATAGCCATGGAACTTACGTCTTATACTGAGGCATCAAGGCGAGAAGTAATGAATAAAGAGTTTTTTGCTTTGCTGCAAAATGGCACTTGATCTTTGGTTTCACCTTCAGCTGAAGCCAACATTGTGGGATGTCATTGGGTCTACAAAGTTAAAAAAAATCAAACGGGAGTACTAAGCGTTACAAAGCTCGACTAGTTGCCAAAGGATTCCACCAACAAGAAGGAATCGACTTCTCTGAGACCTTTAGTCCACTCATCAAACATGCTACTATTCGGTTAGTGCTTTCCATTACAATTTCTTATAATTGGCTTATAAAGCAACTAGATGTGCAAAATGCATTTTGGCATGGTGATTTGCAAGAAGAAGTATTCATGTCTCAACCACAGCGTTATATTCATCCACAATATCCAAATCATGTTTGTAAGTTACATAAATCGCTTTATGGTTTGCGGCAAGCTCCAAGAACTTGGTTTTCTAAACTTTCAGACAAGCTCTAGTCCTTAGATTTCCATGAAAGTAAAGTTGATACATCATTTTTTGTTTTAGATCAACAACAACTGTTGTTTATATTCTCATTTATGTTGACAAAATCTTGATAACGTGTTCAAGTTCAGCTGCAATCAACAGAGTGATTAATTGCTTAAAGGTAACATTTGCTGTCAAAGACTTGGGTTCTCTGAATTTTTCCTTGGTGTAGAGGCACTTTGATGTTCTGATGGCCTTTATCTAACTCAGCACAAGTATATTGTTGACTTGCTTAAACGGAGCAACATGGATAAGGCCAAACTTTGCAGCAGTCCTATGGCCTCTAATTGTCACCTTAATTCTACAGATGAAACCTTTTGAGGATGCAAGTCTCTATCAAAGTATTGTCGGCAGCATGCAATATCTTGCATTTACAAGGCCTGATTTAGCATTTTCTGTACACAAAGTCAGTAACATGCATAGGCCTCTTGATTCCCACTGGCTTGCAGTCAAGCGAATATTCCGCTATCTTAAACATTCAATTTCTACAGGTTTACTAATCACGCTATGGATTTCAGATTGCAGGCAGCTGATAGGGATGTTCGACGATCAGTGGGTGCTTATTGCATATATATGGGATCCAACTTGGTCTCGTGGAGTTGCAAACAGCAGCCTATGGTAGCTCAAAGCAGTACTGAGGCTGAATACAAGGCGCTAGCAAATACAGCAGCCGAAATTACATGGATCAAATAAGTTGTATTTGAACTTGGTTTTTCTCTAAGACAAGCTCCAATCCTATGGTGTGACAATATTGGAGCAACTTACCTCACCTCCAATCTTGTGTTTCATTGCAACAATCATATTTTCAATTTTAAAAAACGATTTTTTTTATTCTTTGTTTGGTCATTCAGAATTCTTGGTCTGTTGGTCTATCATAATGCTTTTACCCTATGTTTGGAGAGGGTTTGGATTTAGAGTTGTATTGGATTTGAATAAGATGGTGTATAAAATTATATTAAAATTTGTCCAAATCTACCCAAATCCAAATCCAAGGTCCAAAATCCATGTTCTCAAACATTACCTTATAGGTTATTGTTTAGAGGTTTTGGTTTTCTGCAGCTTCTAGAAGCTCTTTTTTTTTCCTTGTTGATTTTATATTGAGGTCTTCCTTGTAGACATGAAATTACTTTTTTAGTCAATTTTTTCATAACATTTTTGTTCTCCTCTTCTCTCAAATTTAAAAAATATTTCAGCTGGATCATTCTTTTTCAGGTAATAATGTTCAAGAAGCTTGTACAGTAAAAGATGAGTCAAAAGACAATCGGGCACTAGTAGATGATAATAAAGCACAAAATCTTACTGGAGAAGATATTGACGCAATGCGGAGGTGAGATCACATGCTGCTTCAACTAGTTGAAGGCTTATGGCAGAAATAATTTTATATATTTTACATCTTATAACTTATTTCAGACTGATTAAATAATTAGCCAAAAATTTAGAAAAAAATCTCTGTTGATTGTAAATTTTGTATTCCTTTTCAAGCGTCATACAACTCTCCTTTGTTCTACACTATCCAAATTTTCAGGGAACATATATAATTGTCACAATATGTTGT
Organism: Malania oleifera; assembly: GCF_029873635.1. Lineage (NCBI taxonomy): Eukaryota > Viridiplantae > Streptophyta > Magnoliopsida > Santalales > Ximeniaceae > Malania > Malania oleifera. The sequence goes on along the minus strand of NC_080424.1, from coordinate 102,485,365 downwards.
TTGGTGAGCATGCTACCATCTTATGGATTTTACATGTTCAGTCCATTCATTGAACTTACCAAATTCACCTAGGTCAAGGGAATAGACTGGGTCAATATAAAGGGGAGAGGATAAATAAGTGAGCACAAGAAACTAAGATTAGATTAGCAAATTGGAATATAGGAACTCTTATTGGAAAAATGTATGAAAATAGTGGGAAATAATGTTTAGGAGGAAAATTAACTTAAATCTACCTCCAAGAGATGAAATGGATAGGAGAGGAAGTTAGAGAAATTGAAAAATCAGAATTTAAACTTTGGTACACTGGTATAAAGAAACATAAAAATGGGGTGGGTATTATTGTAGACAAAAACCTAAAAGATAACACAGTAGATGTTAAAAGAATGGGAATAGGATCATTAAAATAAGGATAGTTTTAGGCTTGGAGATAGTGAACGTCATTAGTGTGTATGCTCCCCAAATAGGATTAGTAGAAAATCTTAAAAGACAATTTTGGGAAGATATGGATAGTATTTTACAAGGGATATCTATTTCTGAAAAAACATTCATAGGAGCTGATTTGAATGGTCACATTGGAAATGATAATATAGGATATAAGAAAATACATGGAGGCCACATATATGGAAATAAAAATGAAACCGGTGATACAATCTTAGATTTTGCCATGTCTTATTATTCGATTTTATTGAATACTTGCTTTATAAGAGAACACTTAATAACCTTCAAGAGTGGGTATAATAAAAGCCAAATAGATTTCTTCTTAACTAAGAACAGAGATCTTATATCTTGCAAGGATTGTAAAGTTATTCCTGGTGAAAGTTTGGTTATATAACATAGAGTCTTAATATTAGATATATATATATATATATTAAAAAATGGATGAGGAGTAGCATAAATCAATGTAAGAGAATTAGATGGTAGAACTTGAAGAGAGATAATATAGTAAAATTTAAAGATAAAATGAACAAAGAGTGTGATTGGACAATAAGGGATAAGGTTGATGCAAATACTGTTGGGAATGACAAAATTTATTGTAAGGATAGCAAAAGAGATTTTAGGTGATTCCAAAGGAAGATACTCAGGTAGTAAAGAAAGTTGGTGGTGGGATCAAGAAGTCCAAAAAGCCATTAAGACAAAAAGAAATTGGTATAAAATATGGTAAAATTGTAGAAATATAGAAAATGTTGAAAAATATAAAGAAGCAAGAAAAAATACAAAAAAGACTATTAGTGAAACTAAATATAGGGCTTATGATACTTTATATATTAAAATAGATGCAAAAGAAGGAGAAAAAAAATATTTATATACTTGTTAGAGATAGGGAAATAAAATGTAAAGATTTAGGTGATGTTAAATGTATAAAATATGAGAATGATAATGTCTTGATTAGAGAAGAAGACATAAAAGAGAGGTGACGAAGATACTTTAATAAATTGTTTAACAAAAATCAAATGAAAGATTGAACTTGGAATTGACAAATGAGAAGACTAAAAATAGAAGATATATTCGCAAAATTAGAGTCCTTGAAATTGAGATGACATTAAAAAAGATGAAAATTGGGAAATCTGTAGGACCAGATAAAATACCAATTGAAGTTTGGAAATGTTTAGGAGATAAAGGAATTGTTTGGTTAACGAATCTATTCAACACTATTATAAAAACAAAAGGAAATGCCAGAAGAAGGAAGGAAATGTACATTAGTACCTGTGTACAAAAACAAAGGCAATATTCAAAATTGTAATAACTATTGTGGAATTAAGATTGAGTCATATGATGAAATTATGGAAAAGGGTAATTGAACATAGGATAAAATTAGAAATGAGGATTTCATAAAATCAATTTGGTTTTATGTCTAAAAGATAAAAAACATAAGCTATTTATCTTTTAAGAATTTTAATGAAAAAGTTTAGGGAAAAGAAGAGAGACTTGCATATGGTTTTTATTGACCTAGAGAAAGCTTATGAAAGAGTATCTAGGGAAGTCCTTTGGTGTAGAAAATAAGGGAGTTTGTAATAGATATGTGGAACTTGTTAAGGATATGTATGATAGAGTAGTGACTAATGTTAGGACTGTAGGAGGTGAATTTGGAGATTTTTCAATCACAATATGTGTACATCAAGATTCTACTTTGAGTCCTTATATTTTTACTTTAGTAATTGATGAACTAATTTAGAATATCTAAAATGAGATCCCTTGGTGTATGTTGTTTGTACATGATATCGTGTTGATTGATGATTGTAGGAGCGGAGTGAAATCTAAGTTAGAACTTTGGAGAATCACATTAGAGTCTAAAGGGTTCAAAAAGTAGGGATAAGACAAAATATATGAAATGTAATTTCAGTAATGTAAGGAATAGCAATAGAGAGAAGATTAAACTTGATAATCAAGAGATTAATAGCATTGTTAGATTTATATATCTTGGATCTATTATGCAAGTTGAAGGGGAAATTGAAGAATATGTAGTAAATAGAATTAAAAAAGTTCAGGTAAAATGGAGGAATGCGTCAAGTGTGTTGTGTGATTGTAGAATACCCTTAAGATTAAAAGGAAAATTTTATAAGACGGCTATAAGGCCAGCTATGCTTTATGGTTCAAAATGTTGGACAACTAAGAAACATGTATAAAAAATAAAAGTTGCTAAGATACAAATGTTAAGGTGGATGAGTGGTTTAACATTAAAAGATAAAGTAAGAAATGAATATATACGCAAGAATTATGCATAGCACCAGTTGAAAACAAGATAAGGGAGGGGTGGCTTAGATGGTTTGAAGGCATTTGAAACGCAGGGCTTGTAGAGCACTTGTAAGGAGGAGTGAGTTAATTATTGCGTCTAACATGAAAAGGGGTAAGGTTAGGGGTAGGCCTAAAATAACTTGAAATGAGGTAGTGAGGAAGGATTTATTAGCCCTTAATCTAATAAAGGAAAAGAGGGAAACACTCTTGATCGGGTGATTTAAGGCTGAAGGCTTAGAAATTTATATTAACCATGTAGCAATCAATAGAAAGGAAAAAAAAATAAAAATAAAGAGCATTGCTTTATTTACTATGTATTTTATCATTTTTTCTTATCTTGAAAGAGGAAAATTCTTGTTTATATTGATGAATCACTCTCTCTCTCTCTCTCTCTCTCTCATGCTGTTGCAGTCAGAACCTGGATGTTTGTTTGTTTGTATTTTTTTTAAAAATTTAATCTTTGTAAATCCATTTTTTAATCTCCTCATTATGTGAGCCAGATATAGAAACTCTTATATATTTGTTTAGTTTAGATCGTGTCAATTTTAAGATTTTAAATCTGTTAACTAGTATGCAGTAGTATGCAGCTGTTGCCTATTTTTTACTCTCTTTTTTTTCACTAATATTTTTCTGCTTGATGCAGACAGGGTGCAAGTGGTGATGAAATAATTGATGCTCTTATTGCTAATAGTTCAACATTTGAGAAGAAAACATTGTTTTCACAAGTGAGTTTGTCTTTCAGTTGTAAAATGTTGAATACTGTTTGTTTTGAAGGGTCAGGATCCTTGCCTTTAAGTTTTTTTTTTTTTTTTTTTCCCCATATGGTTGACTTCCCCTGCATCAAATCACCTCTATGGGTCTGACAGAGTGAACTATGAGATGCAGTGGAATTGTCCTGGAAGGAATATATCCTGATCTTTTGCCTGTCTCCAGGAGAAATATAAGCTTAAGAAACAAAAAAAATATGCTCCCAAAGTGCTTTTGAGGCGTCCTTTTGCTCGAAGGTAACCTTCAAGTTTTTAATTTTTTGAGTCTTGATGGAATTATCTAGTAATGTATCTGCTAAATGTTTTGTGATAGTGAAGGCTTGTTTTTAGTTAAGGTTTGTTAGTTGCATTATTTTGTGTTTCTGTTCTGATTCAATTTTGATTATCTTTTGCTTTTGGCTGTTGGTCTCTTCCTTTCATATATACTCTGATGTCAAGAATTTATTTGAGGCATTTTATTTTGTAATTCAAACTCTATCTCGAACCTTTAAGGTTAGCATGCTACATGCCAACATCAATACAGACTTCATCAAGTTACAGTATTTGCTGTTTTATTATTGTTGTTATACACTTGTTTTTAGAAATGCTGAAGTGAGTTGAAGCACTGATTGAGTCCTTTTTAACTTTTTTAGTAAGCCTAAATAGTGGGCTTAAAAGGATGTTGATCACAGGGTTTGAGCTATGCAATTAAAGTGGAAGTGATTTCAAGCGTGATATGTGATTTATTGCATAAAATGCAAGAATTTTTCTTCAAACACTCCTTTACAGCTAAGATGAGGATGGTTTGGTAGTTGATTGGCAAGATTGGGAAGGATAAAATCAATGTTTTTTACAAGGCAAAGGCATTAGATGAGGTGTAAGCCTTACCGCGTGTAAAAATAAACACCCCCCCCCCCCCCCCCCCCCCCAAAAAAAAAAAACCATGAGTGGTACTGCTACTATAATTTGAATAGAAAATCCCCCCCTCTCCCCCCCAGCGGCCTTATATTTGACTCCAAGGCAAATCTATGTTACCATCATCCCACCAAATCAATGTTTGTGATGATAAATTTGCCTCCTTTTGTTTTATTTTCTTGACTGCATCAATCAACTGTAAATGTGACAAAATTATTAGTTAGCACAAGCTTGTGCTTTTTAGCTGTTATTGCCCTAATTGTTTACAATGCGTCCTGATGCTTGTTTAATAATAATGTTTGTTTTTCATGTCAAAATTTGTGTTATGCCATTTTCCTCATAAACTAGATGTGACATATGCTTCTATTGCCCCTTTAATCATTTACATGTTCTTAATGTGCGTTTCATAATAGTCTGTGTTTTCAATTTGCTGATTTGCTCATGTTATTTTTTCAGTATATGTGAGGCGTACTTCAAGAAATATCCTGCTAGAATTGGGTAATAAGATTGCACTTGTTATTTTAGTATTTTTTATGTGCTACTTGGTTTACTTAAGTCTTTTTCAAGAGCTTGAGCAACTGATTTGTGAAGTGAAAGCAATCAATAAAGCTTGTTTGTTACATTGTCATCAGGTTAAGATGCGTACTTACCATGTATTATTAGTGAAATACAGCAATGGGATGACCAATGTTTTTTTGCTTTCAAACCATACTGCTTTGATGCTTGCGTAGATAGCTATGTGGTAATACATGTATCTTGTCTGTATTCTGAAGAACTCATAACTCTGGATGCACTGTTTATGTTGTGAACAAGTCTTCTGGATATCTGTGGCCTGCCATGGGCATATGCTAGGAAGCACTGATACCAACATGAGACGCAGATATGACATAATATTTCCACGCTTTTTTAAAAATGAGGATATGACATGGCAGGGATATGTTGATAAATTAATTTTGTGTGTGCGTGTGTATGCATGTTTTTCCTTTTAGATGACAAGTATTGTGGTAATTTTGATTTAAAATGAAATATAAACACCATTAAGCATGCAAAATTATCAATTACACATTTTACGAATTACATTTGTACAATCATCAATTGCATTCATGTTATAGAATATTTGTCTAACAACAAAAAAACAACTCTAGGGCATGGTTGATGGTGGGCAACTAACATGGCTTATCAAGAAAAAGAAAAAAGAAGAAGATTAACATAGAGTGGTCAACTATGATGGCTTCAGAAAGAGGGGGTAATTCTGGGGGCTGGAAGGTCCAACATTGCTCTACATGGTTGGTGCAGTGGCACTTGGCTCCAAAGTCCAACCATTCCAATGTCAATAACCTCTTGAGTCTCAAATCTCTCAATTTCTCCTCAATTATAATTTTTTTTAAAGGTTTTGTTTAACAAAATTTAAGAGGGAAACAAGACACAGCTTTCCGGCACAAGAAGTGTCACAGAGGTGTCCTTGTCATGTTGAGAAACATTGGAAGTGTCTCAGCTGTGTTAAACAAATAAAAATAAAATAATTAGTTTTCGACATGTGTTGAATACATGTTGGGGACACACACTTTAAGCTTTTCTAGAGATTCTAGTGCTTGACTTCAAAATTTGGAGCTGTAATGAGTAGTTGATGTTGAGGTTGCAAATTGCAATATAACTGTTTGGGAGTAGTTAGGAATCAGTAGAGCAAAGCTTTGGGGATTCGATTAGGGTTGTTTGCTTTATTAATCCATTTCCATTATCCTCTTATATTTCTGTGGATCCAATTTTTGCTTATAAGTGAGAGCTCAAGCACAATATACAAATTATCCACAATCTTTTCTATTGGAGTTACTAAGCCCAATTCTTTCCTAAAAATACTCATCAATGCATTCAGCAATCCTAATTATCTAGATACACACTACAGAATTCCTTCACTAATTTCCAATGACCAAATTGACCTTAGAGGATTCCTTTTCTACAAGGATTCTAACAAGGCTATATTTCGTCAAGTTTAGTTGAGTATTTTGGTAGTTAAGGGCCTTTAAATAGTTTGGCAAAGTTGGGTTAAAAATAGAGAACTTTAGACAACTAGAAGATAATATTCGAGTGACAGTTCTAGTCAATGGTATTAGGATATCCATTGATCAGAAATGTGGGAGTAGAGTGTTTTAAGGAGCTGCATGCCACCTCAAATGGTGGTAGCCACCTTTAGAATCTGTATAAGCCACCTCTTTCCACATTGCCCAGTGAGATCTTGAGCTTGTGATGTGCCTTATAGTGTAGCATGACGAGGACATTGTGTGTTTGAGCAAGAGGAGATTGTTGACTTGCGTTACTATAGTCCCCATCCCACATTGGCTGTGAATGGGATTTACTTGAAAGACGACTAGAATTGCCATCAATAATTTTTTTTACAGTAGATGTGATTGGCCAGCCAATCAGTCAACTGATTAATAAAGGTTAAAGTCTAACCTAAATCGTAAGGATAGGGGTTGGTCTAGGAGTATGTTTACGTTCAAGGAAGGTATTGAGTCAATAGCACCCTCAGAGGAAGGTATTGAGTCAATAGCATCCTCGAAGCAACTGTTTCATGAATAGTACCATTTAACTTGCAAACTATCCTTTCAACGTTGATAAGGTGGTTCTTGAAATGAACATGACTCCTTTGAGATGTGAAATTGATAAAGTGTTTCCCAAGTATTTTAATTTTGGTTCATTCCACCACCCAACCAACACTCTTGGCCAAATGAATGAAGATCCCCTCATCAGGAGCATCTTCTTGGATGTCACCTTTACGCCGTCAAAGAGGCATGTTTATCAGATTAATTAAAGTTACCATTGCACTAAATATGCAAATCATTTATTAAAGAATGCAACCAGGAGTCAATTTTAAATTTGCCAAACCTTGTATTCATTCTATAATATTACAGCCTTCAACACTCATTATTGAATAAGATTCATCTCAGGAATATCACTTGGGCCGCCACTGTGACACTATTGGAGAGACACTGTCTCATTATTTACTTGTGATGAGTTTTGCACAACAAGTAGGAACGCTTAAGAATTAATCAAATATCATTGGATTTCAAGAAAATTGGTTATTTTTGCTCAAGATGGCATTTGGTTCTCGTGGTAGGAAACACGGACACTTGAAAAGGGCCCTGACATACTCTTGACACAGCTGGATAAATGTATGACACGTGTTGGAAATTAATTTTGTTGTTGTGTGTTTTTTTCTTAAAAAAATAATTTTTGGACATGGATGGACACCCCTGGGGCATGTTTGTTTAGGTCAAATCATTTTGCTTCCTTCGGCCACTTTTACAAAACCACAAAAAAAAAGAAAAAAAGAAAAGAAAAAAAAAGAGGTAGATAGAAGAGATGAAAGAAGCTTCTTTGGAGCCCTGGCTTGACTCACGACCCCATCCTCCCCCATCTTGCCTTTGAACCAGCCTCCCAGCTTTCTTTGCTGGTTTGCCCTGTGTCAGTTTGTCAAAGGGTTTGAAGCCCCATATTTGCTCAAGTAAGGGTTTTATTCAAAAATAACCAAGACTATTCAATACATGATTGAGCAAGGATGATTCCTGTTTCATTTTTAAATTAAAATTTCCTCAATATTTTTCATTTAAAAGGAAAAACATGCCTGAATATATATATTTTTTATTAAGTAACTAATGTAGCCCAGCCTTGTTGTGTCCCTATTTTTCTAAAATCGCCATATTGCTGTGTTGGCATTGTGTCACATCCATATCGGTGCTTCCTAGGTCTTATGTTGTCCTTTTGGTTTTTAAGTTGCTGGTGTTACGTGGTCCTTGTTCTCGTGCATCTTTGTCTATCATGGCATTCTCATGATCTCTAAGTTGCTCATGTTGTCTGTCCGAGGTCTCATATGGTCCTTTCAAGATGGTCCCAGTGATTTTGGGGTTTATTCAGCCTCTCTAGTGCACTCAGAGCGGCTTGTTGTTTTTCAGTCAATTTTCAGATTCAATTCAGTTTCTTACAGTTTTCTAGTTTTGTGAGCTTTTTAGACTCTTTCAGGACGACCAATTTTAAAATTTCAAATTTGTAATGTAATTCTTTTGGTGGGGGTGGGAGTGACCCTTTGGCACCTCTTGAAGAGCATGATGTATATAGATGTCACTTAGGTTTTTGTGCCCCTTCTTGGCGCTTTCGGTCTACCTGCATTTCAAGGTTTTATTATTCTTTTTCCTTTTCCAAATTTCGAACTTTTTTTGTGAATTATAGAATTTTCTTCAATTTCTGCATTTATTTTAGGTATTGATGTACCCAATTGCTATAAGTATTGCATCTGAAAGCACTACTTGAACTATGAGGTTGCTATAAAATGACTGCCAAAATACTTCATATTTTCTCAAATCTAGAGTTATTATTGCTCATTTTTCATCTATGTTAGGCAGGCATCATCATATATTTCTGAAAAAAAAATAAAAATAAAGAACGCATCATTGGTTCACATATCACATATTTAAAGTCATAGTTTCAAGTCATCAAAACAGCCTCTCCAAAGTTTGGAGGTAAGGTAGTGTTCATGTACCCTTCCCAATCTTCTGTGAGTCTGTGACTGCGTGAGGGCCTTGTGCATTAGGTGTTGCTTTTAGCAGTGGTCCACACATGCACACCTGTATACAGAACTTTGGTTTTAAGATTCTACCAGTGGTAGTGACTGAAAAAGTAAAAACACAACTGGGTATTCTCTAAAATGAAATGTCTATTGTGGTTGACGATTGCCATTATTATGTTTTCAACTTTTCATATGAGTTAATGGGTCCAAGAAGTTGGTGGTTCATTCATGCAAATGCATACTTTCTATAAATTTTTTGTAATGTGGTTGAAGTTTATTTGAGACTCAGTGTCCTATGATTTTTCAGGTACTTGCGAGTGGATGCTTTATCTCTTCTACTTTCCATGGCTAATGTTAGTGCTCATTCAGATGTCCTTGTTGTCGATATGGTTGGTGGTCTTCTCACTGGTGCTGTAGCGGAACGTTTGGGAGGTTTGTTGTTTTGCATCATGAACATGAATCTTTACGTGGTGCCTGTTATAAATTTTAAATTTGTTGTATGTAATGCTGCAACAAGGAGTCAGGAAGAAGGGGGGAGGAATTTGTGATGAAATTTCGTGATGGTACATTGAGTTCTGCTGCTTCACATATTTTTTTTTACATAATTTTGAAAAGTGGAGGATGTGCTGAAACTAAATCCTTTTTTTTTTTTTGTTATTTTAAAATTTTTATTAATTGTTAATATTGTTTAATAAGTAAGATGTCTCAATTTAGATCTTAGTTTAGTACTTTAATAACCTAATGTTATTATAAATCCTATTATAAATGCTGTATGGTGACATTCTATTCAAATATTGATTTTGCAAAATGATTACTGTTTAGTAGCTGAAGAGAAGTGTTTTGAAATTATGTGGATCATTCTAATATTCACAATCACCATTGTCCTGGAACATAGGATTGTAGTATTGTACACATGATCCTACAATGCTAGAACTGCTTAATGATCTAGATTAAACAAAAAATTGCTGAGCTGGGTTTGCAATATGATCTAAAGGTTGGATCATGAGATTGAAAGGTTGGATTATAAATTTAGGTAGAATCATACTAAATGAGGATTAAATTTCTGCTAGGAGCTGACTTTTGCTTAAAATTTCTGAGTTATTTTATTGGACCTTTTATTTTAATTGGTTCCTAAGGTCCAAAGAACTACATAAGCGTTCATAAAATGGGGCAATTATTTGAATGGACCTCACTCATAACTTCTAAAATGTATGTGGTTTTTATTAATTTTTCAATCCTGTGTTCTTAATCTCTTGATTGTATCATTTGATATCAGTTGTGCCTCCCTTGCATTCTTGGAAATGGTTGTGTTAACAATATTATATTTTTTATTCCTTTTTTTAATAAAAAAAATTGATTCGTTAGAGAAAAAAAATACAAGCTTTTGAGGACAAGACATCCCGAATATTCACTATTCAGCAAAAAACAATTACAAAACTGCTGCTCTTCTACCCTTTGGAAGGTTAGACAACGAAAATTCCCAAAAAAATACCCAAATAGTGGCCACTCTATCCCGTATCAAGTACAAAGAAGTAGTTTTAGATTAGCATTAAAAATTCTCATATTTCTCTCAGTCCACAAGGCCCAAAGAATAGCATACTGCACACTTCCATAAGGCCATCCATTTTTTGCTCTTTCCAAAATCCACCGACAAGAATTCAGGCACATTTTGTGAGGTACCCACAAAATTCACCAAAAATAGAGAACAGGGTAGACCATAGCTGTTGTGCCACCCGATAAAGTAGGAAGATATGTGCATTGGTCTCATCAGACTCTTAAATACATCATACAACTTTTTGGGCTGGTTGTCTTAAAAGGAACCTACTTCTTCCAAAATGACATTATTCCAAGGAAAAGAAGGGGATTTTCTTCTTCTTTTTTTTATCCAAAGAACTAATTAAAGACAAAAGAGGAAAAAAGAAAAAATAAAGAGGAAGAAATTTAAAAAAAGAAGAGAGTTGAAAAATAATATTATTCTCTTTATTTTTTTCCATAATTCCTTTCAAGACTATATTCTTTGAAATTTTTACTTTTGACTTCCTATTGGTACATAAATAATTTTAAAAGTTATTCAATGTAGTTTGTGAGAAATTACAATTTTTCATGATTTGATTTATGGGCCCTCCACCAATTCTATGTAACGAAATGATTTCGTTAAACCTTGCACTTCATTTTCCAAAGAGAGAGTGGCGTCTAAAAGCACTGGAGCTGTCTTCTGTATGGACTTATACTATGGAAATGTTGGTCTTTACAATAGTTGCAGAAAATAATCTCTTTTTATTTGGACTTTTTAAAATTCATAGAGTTTTGTTATGGAGTGAGTTCAAATAAAAAATATTAATGTAATAAGTTTCTGGTTTTGTTTAAAACATTGACTTTGTCAGGGGGCATGGATTTATTTCCTGATAAATGCTGCAAATGACTATTTATATTTTATAGTTGGACAACAAAATTGGTGCAGCTAAGATGTTCCAGTAAATCTTAATGATACTGAAGAAGCAGTTTTTACGAGTAATTGTGATGATACTCAAGGTTTGCAATTTCGCATGATTAGATCTGCCTCACTTCAGCGTGACTGTTGGCGAAGAGATTATACTGGAGCAGTATTCACAATTAATTGTAATAGTTAGGGTAAACTATACCACACGCTCCTGAAGTTTCACTGAATTTGCTTCACTCCAAGAAGTTCAAATTGAGATTTGTGACATTTTGATCCTTAAAATTTCATATTTGGGCTAGTTCAAGTCTCTTCCCAAAGAGCTCATCAAAGTAGAAGTTGAAACTTCAAGGATCAAATTGTAACAATTTAAAATTTTGACAGTGAAGTGCGACTTAGTGAACTTAATAGAATTGTTGTGTAATTTACCCCAATAGCTAATTGAAGTCTGCATTTTTCATGCAATTGGATGTGTCACTGTTGGCTACAGATGCTTGTGAAGAATTCCATACAGTGACACCAACATCCGTAATTGTATTTTGCATGCAATTTAGTATTTTTGCTATTCTCTGTGCACCAGGGCATGTAAATAAGTGCAGTGGTTGCTTGTACTGTCATGATGGTTGAATATGGTAGATGTTTTACAGGTTCTGGTTACACGTGCAATGCATATTTTGGAGCTGCACCGTACTCTATGGATATTGTGAGAATATTCAACTTAAGTGATAAAATTTGTGAAAGGTAAATTATTCTTTAGCCTTAGTTGGAATTATGTTGGAACACATTATTCATCAGCCTTACAATATGCATTAATTGCCGACTCATTACTGGTTTTATAGATGCAAATTACTCATTACTTGGGGGAAAGTTTTGAGAAATATTCTTGTTAAAATTGCTTATTTGAAAATGTTGTTTTTATTTATGAGCAATGCGTATATGAATTATTGCATGCATTGTTGTAACATAAATACTGTTATATAATTGTACTTTAGAAAATTTAGTGGAAAAGTCTTTTGCTATAAACAAAAACAGTGGAATGATATATAGTTGTGGGATTGGTTGTGAATTATTTTTACCTTGCTAATTGGAAGAATACCACATGTTTTTTCTATTAAGAGAGAGAAATTTGTTCCTGTCTTGTTTTGTGCCCAGGGAATACAAGGATTCTGTTGCTTTGCCTATATACTAAAGTCACATCTAATTGATCCCCTAGTTTGGAAAAGCAGGGAATAAAGTAGAGTACCGCTTGTTGGTTTTAATTGATGAATGTGGTTCAGGCTTGGGTATATAGACTTTAATCCAGTTCTTGATATCAAATAGACTTTTCAATGACCCTTCAGTACAATTTGATCACTGCTATCTTTGTGATTGACTGTACCAGAGTCCATTGTAGATTTTTTTTTTTTTAATTTTAATTCTGGTTTGTCAAATTGTTGCTTAGTTGTTTGGGTAGAGAGAGAGGGAGAAAACTTGTGGGGAGCACTTTATTGCTTGTGTTCTGTGTAAAAACATGTGGTTTGGCTGAATTTTAATGAATTGTTTCTGAAGTTATCTGTCAGAACTGCAATATCCTCCGCTGATGTTTACTTTGAATCTCTTGATGGTAATGACTGGTTGCCTTTTCCCTATGTTTTGTTTTTAGGAGTTTCTTTTGATTCTTTTGCTTATTTTCTTCAACAGTTAGTTTTTTCTGGTATTTATTAGTCTTTTGGTCCAGGATTGTGCAATGTCCTCTCACAGATCTCTGTTCAGCTCCAAATGGAACTGCTGAGCAAATTGGAAAACATAAAGGTGTATGTGGCATGGAAACACAGTCAAATGTAGGTAGTCCTTCCTTACTAGCTTGCATGTTTTTCATTTTTCTGCCTCTTAATTATATAATTGAACAATTTGTGCAGGAACACTTGTCTTCTCATGATTCACCTGCACATGCAAGCGGCATTGAACAAATATCTCTCTCATCTGGAAATGGGATGCCAGACCTTACTACATATACAATTGCTTCTGCGGTGGCAAAACCCTGGAAATCTGCAAAAGCTGGAGAGAGTGCCTCAAAAGAGACCATTTCATCATGGAAGAAAAATGGATTTTCAAGGTTCGTAACTTCTTGTATTCTTGGTCAATATTAATTTTTTTTCCTCCCAAACAGTTGCTATCTTGTTTACAAACTAATAGAAGGCATTTAATTAATACCTTCTATTTATAATTCTTTGTGCAGCTTAATTGTTGCTGCACCAGACATGGATGCATGGAATATCATTCGAGAACTTCTGCCCCTTCTATCATATTCAGCTCCTTTCACCATTTATCACCAGTATCTTCAGGTCATTTGTTTATGAGTTTTTATGGATTTTTAAAATTTCAAGATTTGTATTCAAGCGTCGCCCTCTTTCATTTTACCCTCTAGACATCCAAGCATAGTTCTTCACACCAGTTTAACTAAATTAAACTCTAAGTGATTGCTGTGTTGGTAGATGCAATAAATACTTTATCATTATACATTTATTGGAAATATAGGTTTGTGACACAGATTCTTTTTTCACTACTTGGGCTGGTGTATTCTAACACTTGCAGATATTTATATGCATCGTGGGCGCTTTTTTGTTTATATATGCTTAAAATTGTGAGAGTACTTCAATTGATATTTTAATTTCTTCTTTAATGCAGCCTTTGGCAACATGCATGCATAATCTACAAATTGGGAAAATGGCAATTGGCATGCAAATTTCAGAGCCTTGGTTGCGTGAATATCAGGTTTTTTTTTGAAAAATATTCTCTGTAAATATTTGACATGGATTTTTAAGGCTTGGTATACATTCTTGGCCCACAACCTAACAGCTTATGCTTTGCTGAAACTTCTTGGATTCTAGTCTTGCTAGCCCATTTATTGTCAATTTGTTAAATTATCTTATTCCCCAGAATAGGTGTTATTCATGATTTGTTTACCTCTTCACATCCATTTTGGATGCGCATGCAAAAGGGGGGTTACTACTAGATATACATTGTTGACCCACAATGTAACACTTTAAGCTTTTAGCCCAATTGGTAATTTAGCATTGATGTTCCCTCGTATTGTTCGAGATTTATTTGCTTATATTTAGGGACATTCATGGAAGTTACATTGGAGTAACCCACTGTTTGATGCTTTTGAAGCTGCTGTATCCTGATCCACTGTGAAGAGCTTTGTGTTCAATTATTGCACCTACTTTTCCTTCTCTCTCTCTTTGGTTGGGGGAGGGGTTATGCATTTACCACATGCCTTGAATTATCTCACAAGTGCCAAGGGAGTTTTTTTTTTTTTTTTAAATAAAGAGAAGTCAAATGGTTTTCTCCCCTTAAGTTGGGGAATATGTTTATTTATCATCTAATAATTGTAACTTCATCCTAGTTCTCTAGGAGAATGTTCAACCGCACAATATAGGATTCTAATGTTAGACATTTGCATTGGTAAGTGGAATAGTAGAGATAGACATAGAATAGCATGTTAGAACTTAAAAGGAGAAATCAACTTTTCTGCGGACAAGTTAAGTGTTTTAACCCTGTTTTGAAAGGCGAAGGCATTAAATAAGGTGTTTTAACCCTTATGAGTTATGAGAGGTGTAAGCCTCAATGAGTTGGGGCATAAGCCTTTTTGGGATAATATTATTATTTTGGATAAAAATATATAATAAGTTACATATATATATATATATATATATATTAAAAAAATTTTAAAAAAAATTCTTGAATAGACTACTAGTAGGCTTTTCTAAGAATACCAACTTAAATCCATTTACCCCATGTTTGGGAGATTTGGGCTATGGATTTGGATTTTGTGGATTTGGATAAGATGCAATACAATTGTAGTGAATATTGTCCAAATGTATATAAATTCCATTCTGAGGCCTGAATTCTGTACTTCCAAAACACAACCTAAATAAATCATACCTAGTGAGAACTGTAACATTACAAAATTCAAATTACTTTTAAAATCTAAGATGCAACCCTCAATTGTTTAAGAGTTTTTGAGATCAACTCAAATTAGGGCATTCCTTTCATATAAACAATTAAATACTTGAGTAAAATTTCCTAACCAAAATGAACTTAAAATTTAAGTACCCTAAATGCATTAGCCTTCAACAGAAAAAAGTGTAAGGCTTCAGTTTAATAAGTTTTTTTTTTTATTTTTTATTTTTTATTTTTTATTTAAGATTTGGTGTTGTCGATTGTGCCTTGAGGAGTTTTGGGCAACACTGGTTTGTGTGTGTGCGTATTTCTTTTTTAAATTTGGATTGAATCATAAGATGTGGCGGAGTGACACTGGGTTCAGTGCCAGCATATAGTTGGAAGAAGAACCCACATATAGGTGGGAGTTGAATCTAGATTTATAGATTTTGCAGCACCAGCAAGCACAAAGAAGTTTATACAATAGCCTAGGTCCCACATCAAATGGGAATCAAAGCTGGTCCCGCATACTTGTGTTATTTCTTTTCATGCTGAGCTAAGACCGTATTGGATCCTATTGTTGAAATTTATTCATGGAACATCTGTGGGGCTGTATGGCAAGGAAAAAAAGAGAGAGATGACGGTGAAAGAAGGCAACAGGGAAAAAAGAAGAAGATATGATAATGAAAGAAGGCTGTTGAGATCTCCAAGACACGCTCTTTGCAGAATAAGATGATTGCTCATATTAAGAGAATGGCAAGAAAAGTGATAGGAGAAGCTAATGAAACAAATATATTTGGTGTTTGGTAAAGAGAGTTGGCAGTGGAACATGGACATCCAAAATCAAGCAAAATAAAAAGGTGGACTAACATATAACCAAAGCAATGTAAAAATTGGATAACATGAAAAAGTATTAAGGATCCGGGTGAAGATGTGAAAAAGGGGAACTTTAGATGGATTTGTTGTAGCTAGGATTTTTGTTTTAGTTTGGGAAAATTTTTGATTATTTTAGAATTTTACTTAATTTAGGGTTATTTTGTGCATTTTAAGTACTTCAAGGTTATTTTGTAATTTCATTTACTGGGGAGTATTTTGGGAACTTTTGTTTCAGTTGCAATGTATAAGTACTTGTAACGTATTACGTAGGAAACAGTTAATCACTTTGAAATCTGATTTCCAGAACTGTTTCTTTATTCCCCCCCCCCCCCTCCTCTCTATCTTATGCAGCCTTCTCCCACTTCTTCTACTTCCTTTTCTCTTTTTCTTTTCTGCTCTGCTTCTATTTTTCACTGATTCTAATCTTCTGTTCTACTCTCTGTTCTGTCCCAGTCCTATCTTCCACCCTGTTCTCTCTATTCTCCTCTCTTGACAAAATATTAGGTACACCAGATATACTACCTAGCATGCTGATTGGTACACTGGTACCAATCAAAATAATAAATTGCTCAAGTCAATGGAGTTGGGCTTTTTTTGGGAAGGGATGTAGGATGAGAAGTGGGAACTGGATGGATCACTTCGACTCAATTTGAAGACCCATTTTAGGTAATAAAATCAAGGAACTGTTGGGTCTTAAACGCAGAGGTGTTTAGTTAATTAGTAATTATTATGTGTGTTCAGTTTATAAATTTAATAGCTCTGAATTTGTTAAAGGAAATTATTCATGATTGCATAAATTGGTGAAAAAGGATTCATTTAGCTGACCTCTCCTAGTGGGACTTGAGGCTTGGTTTTTTTTTTTTTGTTGTTGTTATGTTTGTTTAGTTGATTTTGTAGGTCAGGTTTATGTGCATGTGGGGCAGGTTTGTTGCATAGAGCGCGTCTTTTAGGGGTTTATTACTAAGGTATTTTATTATAATCTTTCCTATAAATTAGTGTGTATTCCTTTCTTCTCTCCTTCCTTCTCCCCTCACCTCTCCTCTACTTCTCTTGATTTGTTTCATGCGGAAAACCCTTAAAACTCATTTTGTTAATGACTTGAGTACGATTTCTTGTTTGTTTTGCATTTATCCAAGTATCTCAAATCATAAGAACATAAAAACATAAAAAAAAAAGATAAAGATACTATCGTGACAAATATATCAATGCATCCATAGTCCAGCAACACTGGAGCGTAAATTCTGTTTCCATGTTTATCTGTCTGTCCACCACAGCTAGTAGAGTTATGATTTAGAACGTTTGGGGGATTTTGTACTAGGCAGTTATAAATAGAACGCAGATATCTAGTATTGGTCAGCAGGTACTTTTTTTGTGTGGTCATGGGTAATGCTGATTGTCAATCGTCTGTTCCTCTATTATTTCAGTGCAAATTGATTCTGTGACCTTATTAGATGCATTCATTGCCTGTTGTTTGTTTGAAAGGAAAAACAAAGAAAGAAAGAGGAAAAAGAAAACTTCTTTACTTTGTACTGTTTGTTTGTATCGATGCTTGCACCCCCATCTTTTCAAGAACTGATGGCTTAACGCACCTTAAAAACTTTTTCCATCCAAACACAACACAAAGCGAGGTGGTGACATCCATGACTGAGTCTTCTTGGTTTCATACTTTGTGCAGGTTCTTCCGTCAAGAACGCACCCATGCATGCAGATGAGCGGATTTGGTGGCTACATTCTGAGCGGGATTAAGATCTGTGACACTGAATCACCGCTCCAGTAGTAGTAATTGCCATCATGATTGGCCTATATACTAGCTGTTGTTTATTTACATTTAGGTAGTCCATTTTTTTTATTTTATATACCATTATGCTTTCTTCCCTCCCTTTAGATTAAACTCTGGTCGAACTATTGGATTGACCCTTGGGGTCATGTATATTCAAGGGCATGCTAATGTTCCTAACTTATTAGAAAAATTTATAAAATAATATTGCATATGCAATGTGACATCTAATTAAACTAGTTACATATCTTAAGCAATCGATAATGTTATTATATTACTTTTCATTAATCACTTTATTTTCACACAAACATCCATTGAACACTTCTCTAACACTTCTTTTAATAAGCTGCGAATGCGCAATAATTAGAATTTGACTGCATTTTATTTTTTAATTCGGAAGAATTATAGTTGCAAAACAATACTACAACTTTGGAGTTTTCAAAAATCTAAAATAAAATTATTGAAATTTCCAATGGACAACTTAAGTGCAAAATTAAATATTAAATGAGGATTTTTAAATTACTATTGTTATTTAAATATTATAATTAATATTATATGACTACAAATAATCAAACAATAATCAGTATAATTTAATAAATATAAATTACAATATGAGTTGTTTAAACTAGCATGAAAATTTATTTTATTGTTACAAAAATGATTTAACAAATGCTAGTGGTCTTTGCTATTGTATACATTTGATTATAATGTATATTGTTCAGGCCATTAGCCTCTCCATTGGAAGACTTGTAAGGGAAATTTCTAATGGCAGTAATATTATCAGCCCACTAAATGAATAAATGCTTAATAAGAAGTCAATTGACTTGTTTAAGTGACAAAAGCTAGTTCTCCTTCAACTAAAAAAAAAACTGTTTAATATGAAAGGACCGAGGCAATTGGGACATTTACGCATACTTATTGCTGAATAATGGAATTGGTGACTTGATCTAACTCTGGGAATGTAGCCCTTGTGATATTTTTTTCCATGTTTTCTTTCATTTGCTTTCCATAACATTATTTTCAACACCAAAAGGTAATGACATCATTCCTCAAAGTTGATAGCTTCATACTCTATTTCTCCTAGCGTCAAGATTTACTCAACCATTTAGTTCATTTTGAAAAATGATACGTGAAATTGTAATTTAGATACATGATCAATACCATTTTATAGACGAAAAAAAATAGAAAAACATAAGTTGTGGATGTTGACATTAATGCTATTTTTTTAGAACATAAATTCTGAGATTTGAAATTGAATTTAGATGAATTTAAATGGAATTTAATATAGTATTATAATTTATTCAAACTCTACATTTAAATACTTGCAATTGAAACTTTAAGAATTGTGTTGACCTGATTGGGTACACCCAGTTTGATCATGACAAATACTCTTGGTACTGATGGTTGTACTAAGGCTTGCATGCAGGTTCACTATGCACATGTATTCAGACTGAAAGATATACAATGATGACGTGCAGTGTTCATGTCAAAGAATGAAGTTTTTTGTGTTATATTTGTATTTATCTTTCATTTTCTTCATTCTAGAATGTAATATTTATTATGAACTATACACCCTATGGCCTGTAATATTAGGTAGGTATGCTCAAATCGACCATAGTTAGACTTTAGGTACTTACACAAACCATAGAAAGACCTTAGAGATCACCCTTCGGTCGACCGATGCCGGATTTTTTCGGTGTCCTTAAAAGACCTAGACTGACCTTAGGACTCCCCATATTTCATAAAAATATACCCTATAGTCTTAAACATTAATTATTATATGAATAGGGTTAATATAATAAGGGACTTAGAACCGAAATGTATGAAAAATACATGCTCGCTCGACCAAACTTAAAAGCATAATTTCTCACGGTCAACTGAACCGGCCTGGGTCAACAGTTTGACCATGGCTCAGTCGACTGAACCAAACCAGTTCAATTATGCTAGCCGACCAAACCTTCCCTGGTCAACACTTTGACCTTTCGGTCGACCGACCAAGAAAGTACTTTAACGTCCTGGTCGACCGAACATCCTCGGGAGATGCCACAACTGCCCGGTCGACCGAACCACTTAGTTCAAAATCACCTGGTTGACCGAACTGCGCGGAAATGGAAAAATCGCCTTGGAACCCTTAGTCCAATCAACCGAACTCTCAGTTCAAATTTCTCCCGATCGACCGAACTTGGTCACCTGGTCGACTAGTGCTCTCAGGTTGGAAAATTTTTTCACCGCAGTTAAATTTTTTTCAACAGGGTTAGTTATACTAAAACATTTTAAAACAATATTAATAAAACCCTTGATGTCCCCAACGGTCATAATTTTTCCTATGCCTATATATATATATATATATATATATATATATATATATATATATATATTTTTTTTTTTTCTTTTGCAAAATTAAGAACATATTAGCAAGATCATTAAGGCCAAAATTTTCTCAAATTCAAAAATCATTTTTTAGCCTATACTACTCCCAAACACTTACACACTTAATTCTTCTTGATCCTTCAAGTGTTGTGAGTATTTCTAAAGTACTTGTGCTTAATCTCACTAGCTAGTACTCTTATTTGTTATATTATTTGATTGAATTTATTTGAGTGTATAGCCTTAAGTTCTTCCATCGATTTTATTTGCTAAATCTTGTATGGAAAGACTTAGAAGATTGTGGTTCTTGCATTGTCATTGTAAGACACCTAAACCTATATTTTTTGTGTGCAAAATCATTTTCAAAACTTGTATTCAAACACTCCTTGTGCTTAGTTCATTGAGAATATCTTGTTGAGTTTGTTTGAATCAACTAGTTAGCATATTTGAAACCATGATATGATTTTGTGATTTTCACATACTGTGTTTCAAATCTTACTTTGATATACAATCTAGATCTGGACTGATAATCTATACTTATTTGAGTATAGCATATTTGAAACCATGATATGATTTTGTGATTTTCACATATTGTGTTTCAAATCTTACTTTGATATACGATCTAGATCTGGACTGATAATCTATACTTATTTGAGTATTTAGCACACATTAGAGCACTGAGCATATTACATATTATACGTGCTTGCAATATTGCTTGAGCTATATTGGTGTACATATCTGCTTCTGAAGAAGCGTATTTCCATGTATAAAAAAAAATTTAATATCATTTGTTGTATTCCAAACGTGGGCCTGAAGAGGGAGACTAACCCTGTTGAATAGTTCTAGATTGGCTTAGACCCGGTTAGGAAAGTTAGGTACGTCATCCTGGTAAGACATGTTCGTTGAGGTCAGCCCCTTGAATTGACCTGGTTGTAATCGATGCCGCTCCACCTGTTAAGTGAGCCGTAGTGGAATCCTTGTGCTGGTGTAGCTAAGGTGAGGACGTAGGCAATTTGACCGAACCCCAATAACATATCACGTGTATTGTTTACTTTTCCGCACCTTACTTTTCTGCACGTGTATATTTATTTCTAAATTGCATAAATTGACCCTAGGCTGTGTTATACTGTTGTTAAAACCAGTAGACTTAGGAGATAAATTTTAAATATCCAATTCACCCCCCCTCTTAGGATTGAACAAAAACTAACAAATAGTGAAAATTAAATAAAATATTAAGAAGACTTTTCCTATAATTAAAATAGTGTGAAGGTGGAAATTAGAGATGAAGAAAGCGTACCTTTAGATTCATTCATTCCCAACGTACACGCCGGACATGAAAAAAAAAAAAAAAACAAAATTAAGTAGTGGAAAGACTAAGAAAAGACTGATGCATGCACAAAAAGTGAAGACTGAAGACTGAAGACCGAAGACCGAAGACTTAAAACTGAACTATTTAATTATAAATGCTGATGAGGTCCTCTTCTCCTTGGTACAAACATAGTTGGGAACTCCATCGAAGTAAATAATTTAGTCACTATAAAGGAATGTTGTCTTCACATCTAACTGCTCAAAATGTAGGTTTTCTGCAGCCACCATTCCCAGTATCAATCTAATTGTTGACATCTTCACAACTGGAGAACATATTTCTGAGTAGTCAATGCCCTTCTTCTGCTGGAACCCTTTGACCACTAATTTGGTCTTATAACGCTTGCTACCATCATGCTCATTCTTTATTATATATACCCACTTGTTGTGCAAAGCCTTCTTCCCTACTAGCAATTCAGTTAGTTCCCATTTCTGATTCCCCAACAAGGAATCCATCTCATCCTTCATGGCTAACTCCCACTTGCTTGAATTTTCATCCTGCAAGGCTCCATCATAACACTCTGGCTTACCACTATCAGTCAACAAGAGATAATTTAGAGCGGGTGAATAACATTGTGGAGGTCTAATAGTCCTCGAAAATCTATGGAATTCAACTAGAGGTGTACTCTGATTTACTTGCGATTCTACATTCTCCTTATCCTCTTTACCCCTTTTCTGGACAATAATTTCAATCAATTCATCTAAGTTGATAAACTCATATTTCTTCTGATCTATCTTTGTGACATCTGACACTATAGTTGATCTATCCTTGTACATATCATGTTCATTAAATATCACATTTATACTTCTGATGATTTTTCTCTTTTGTTCATCCCAAAACCGATAGCCGAATTTCTCATCACCATAGCTAATGAAAAAACATATTTTAGACTTTGCATCAAGTTTATTACGAGCATCGGAATCAATATTAATATAAGAAACACGACCAAAAAATTTTAAATGGGAAAACTTTACTTCTTTATTGCTCCAAACCTCTTCAGGGAGTCTGAACTTCATGGGAACTGAAGGTCCTCAGTTTATCAAGTAAGTTGCAGTACTAACAACATCAACCTAGAAATTTTTTGGTTGTCCAGCATGCAACCTCATACTCCTAGTACACTCATTGCGAGTTTTGTTCATGTGCTCAGCCACACCATTTTGCTGTGGTGTCTTAGGAATGGTCTTCTTCATCCTAATTCCATGTGCAACACAATACTCACTGAACCCTCCATCTATGTACTCTCCTCCATTGTCTGACCTCAAACATTTTACTTTCAAACATGTTTCTATCTCAACTATAGCCTTCCACTTCTTAAAATTATCAAATACATCAGATTTATTTTTCAGAAAATAAACTCATACCTTTCTCCTTGAGTCATCAATAAAAGTGATGTAATACCCTGAACCTCCAAGGGATGCAACCGGAGAAGGCCCCCACAAATCAGTGTGTATTAACTCCAATTTTTTAGCCTTCGGTGTCCTACCAATTTTCAAGAAGCTCACATTTTCCTGCTTTCCTAAAATGCAACTTTCACACATGTCAAAATCAACGAACTTCAATTTTGGTAGTTTCCCTTTTGACAGTAGCATCTTTATCCCTTTCTCACTCATGTGACAAAGTTTGCGGCGCTATAATCTTGTATCAGTACTTGCTTTAGCAACTGCAATTGTGTCTCTTGGACTTGAGGTCATATATAGAGTATTAGTCTTCTTTTCACGAGCCAATATTAGATCTGGTTCCCTTTGTAACCTTCCAAGTACCACCAACAAACAACATTGCATGTCTTTCATCATCAAGTTGTCCAACAAAAATCAAATTCCTCCTTAGGTCAGGAATATGTCGAACCTTCTCCAACAACCAAACAAACCCATTAGGCAACAATATCCAGACGTTTCCCATACCCACAACATCCAAGGATGTACCATCAGCCAAATACACCTTACCAAAAC
Source organism: Malania oleifera (assembly GCF_029873635.1). Classification (NCBI taxonomy): domain Eukaryota; kingdom Viridiplantae; phylum Streptophyta; class Magnoliopsida; order Santalales; family Ximeniaceae; genus Malania; species Malania oleifera. Next base: position 102,461,714 of record NC_080424.1, on the reverse strand, counting down.
CACCTACAATATAGTTCTATATGATTTTTTGGTGTGGAGTGGTATGAAACGAAGCTCCTGAGTCCAAAACCCAATCATCAAGTGGACTATCTATTGCAAGAAGTAATGCATCTTGTACCTCTTTTGTTACAGTATAGCAGAATCATCTTCATTCTTCTTCTTAAGACGTTTGCATTGCATCCTAAAGTGACTCGTTTTCCCACAGTTCTAGCATTGTACTTGTTGGCCTAATCTAGATTTACTTATGTTCCAATTAGAATTTCTGGATTTTGATCTGCCTCAATTTGAATTTTTGTCATTACCTCTGCCTCTTGTCTCAAGGTTTAGGGCAAACTAGATCTTGAGGTTTTACCTGCATCTTTTATGCGAATCTCCTCAGCCATAATTAAATCTCGTTTGTCATTGTAGTTCAATTTTTCTTTTCCTATAGAATTGCTTACTACCACCCTTATTGCCTCCCAACTGTCTAGCAAAGAAGCCAAAACGATTAGAGCACGGATCTCATCATCAAAATCAATTTCTGCAGATGACAATTGATTTGTGATAGTGTTAAACTTATTCAGATGTTGTGCTATTGATGCATTCTCTGCCATCTTCAAATTGAACAGTTTCTTCATCAAATGCACCTTACTGTTTGCTTATGGCTTTTCATACATACCAGACAAAACTTTCATAAGATCTGTTGTGGTCTTCTCATTTACAACATTGTGTGCAACAGACCTTAACAGAGTTAACCTGATAACTCCCAATACCTGTTTGTCAAGAAGAGTTCATTCCTCATATTTCATAGTCACAGGTTTTTCCCCTAGAAGCTGTAGATGCAACTTCTTTCCATAAATAGTTAATCCTCAATTTGCATCCTCCAGAATTCAAAGTTTGTGCCATCGAACTTTTCTATTCTAGGCACCTTTCCTACCTCCTTTGCCATTGCTTCCACTCAAACCTAACCCTAGGTTCTGATACCAATTGTAGGGAAATTATCACGAAATTCCCAAAAACTTGTGAGAAACAAAATAGAGAAAAACACACGTTAAAAAAAATAATGACACGCACAAGACAGTATTTACATGGTTTGGTAATTTTTGGCTATGTCCTTATTATTTTATTATTATACTAGGGTAGTGCATGGAAAAAAATAACCGGTTAACGTTTATATATATATATATATATATTAGGATTATCACTTACCCGTTGACCAAGATCCGACCAGCAGACCCAAAGACCAGGATCCAAGACCCAGGTCCAATTTGGACCTAGGCCCATTAGCTGTGGAACCTAAACATAGCTCGTAGCCCAATTGAGTTTGGGAGAATCCAATCCATATGATAAGTAACCCATTCTGCAGGATAAGTTTATTAGGCTAGATCTAATTAATTAAAACCCAAATTCACCAATTGATTGGTCCAAACCTAGTCCCCAAATCAACTTTGGTATGACCTAATTAATTAAGTCCAGAACTAATGCCCAAACTGAATGTTATCTAGCCCAACTAATCAAGCACAACCAATTCAAGCCTAAAATCTAATCTACTGACTGTTTGTTTCACAAGAAAATATGAAAAATTTTCTCGAGAAAACCTAGGTAAGCCAGAATAGAAAACCAAATAAATATAGGGAACTTATCTTTGATCTCAGATATGGTGGTAAGAAAAAAAAAATTGAGGTTCCTTGTTCATCTTCTTGGTGTGGACTTGCAAGAAAGAAAATGGAGTGAGAAACAAAGGAAAAGAAAAGAAACATAGAGTGTGTGATCTGAAAGAAAAATGGAAAAAAAAAAAAAAATGAACCACGTGTCACCACTGTGGGTGGACATGTGACCTACTTAACCCAACTGATTAAACCCGATTCAGACTAGTTGAAACTGTCCAATCTTTGAATCGATGGTTTATTTATTTTATTTTTAAATTATTTTTAAATTTTTAAAAATAAAAAAATCAAATAAAAATAAAGAAAATATTTTAAAAAAAAAATCAGAAAAAATATAATATTTAGGATTATGGAGGCCATAGAGAAATTATTATTATTATTATTATATATAATTTGATCAAAATTTTTAAAAATTATATTATATTTCATGCAAACTCTAACAAATTCTTACTCGTTTCATGAAATTTATGCTTCCAAGAAGATAAAATTTTGATGCATTCTTGAACTAAAATATCTCTAACTATACCTTAGAAATGTAGAGGCACTTTTTTAGTTTGTCTTTTTCTACTCATAATTTTCAAAAAATTGTTCGAACATTTTGTAAAATTGTCGACAACTAAAAAAGTTGTCTTTCAACTCTATATTATTTTTAAAAAGCCCTTTCACACAAATTTTTAATTAGAATAAGCTTTCAAAATAGACAATAAATCGACAAATTGACGAATTTATAGACAATTGCACAAATTCATGTTTCTATTAGCACATATTATTTCTTATAATGAATAAAATATTTTACACATAATTATCAATAACTCGTATTGCACTTGTCATGCTAATTGATTTAAAAAAAATGAAAATAAAAAAAGAAGAAAGAGAGAGTAAAACTTAGATTTTGTTTGGAACTCCTAAAATATTAGAAAAGAAAATAAAAATATAAGGAAATGAAATTTTTTGCGCTTGGTTATCAAGTGAGAAAAAATTACCAAATTAGTAAATAAAAAATTAATTTTACACATCACTAATATTTAATTTTACTTAATTATTAGTTTTAATTGATGAACAAAATTATTAGTTTTAATTGATGAACAATTTATACTTAAGAAAAAAATTTATTTTTTATTGTATTTCTGTTTAATATTAAAAAAAATTTTTTACTTTAATATAATTTAAAATTTAAATATTAATAATATTTAAAATTAAAGTATGTTTATTAATCAGATACATATTTTATTTATTTATTTATTTACATTTCTTAATAACTAAACATAAAAAAAAAAAAAAAATTGCTTACATATTTTCAGATTTCATCCTCGGAACTCGGCCCGGGCCCTGGCCCAGGCCCGGCCGACGGACGTTGCCAATGGACAGCAACTCTGAGTGAGTCTAGGCCCATTTGAAGACACCAAAACAATCTACCGAACCGCAAAAAGGCGAGGCGGCCCTGCATATCCTCCTCCTTCACGGAACCGGGTCCAGGCCCAGGCCCTGGCTCAGGCCCGGCCGACGGACGTTGCCAATGGACAGCAACTCCGAGTGAGGCCCATATGAAGACACCAAAACAATCTACCGAACCGCAAAAAGGCGAGGCGGGCCTGCGGATTCGAACTCCCTGCATGTCCTCCTCCTTCCCGCTGTTCCGTGACGCCTTGCTCCACTCTTCACTTTCTGTTTCTTCTCTGGTTTTGGTCTCTCTTCCACTCTCTCTCATGCCGAACTCCGGCAAAGATCAGAGTGGTCCTCCTCGTCATCCTAACCGTCGCACTCATTTACGCTCATCCTCGCACTCTCACACTCTGAATCAATCTTTATCGCCGGGGAATCAACCCTTCCCTTCCTCTTTTGGGGGACTTCTTCCCGCTTTTCCTTTGTCTTCTTCTCCTTCTCCTTCTCCTTCTCCTTGTCCTTGTCCTTCTCTTCCTCTTCCTTCCAACGGCTTCAATCATTCCTCCTGTCCTCGCGCGGACTTCAGCAACATTAGCGAGGTACATTCAGCTCTCCCTAAGATTCCGATGAGCTTTAATTTACTGGACGATTTGAAGCTAATCTTCTCCGCATGTTATTTATTTGTGTTTTTTTAAAAAAAAAAAATTTTTTTAGTTCCCCGTTTCAAAATTTTCGGTTTTAGGTTTTCAGTTCTCAAGGCTTGAATGTATTTACGGCATTTTGATTCTAAGTGAGCTTAGTTTCTAACTTTCTATGTATGCGAGGGTTTCTGCATAAGGAAATAAGGGACACATTTAGTAGTGGAAAACAATTTTTATTTTTTATTTTTTATTTTTTAGGGTCAGTTTGAATCAATGATTTTGCTTGTGGAAAGGAAAAAAAAAAAAGAGAGAAATAAGAACGAAATTAATTTTCTGCTAAATTTTCTCTCTATATTAAACATCATTTAAAATGAACAATTGTTCTAACATGAGTAAAAATTAAGAAAAATAAAATGTTTAGGATGTGTAAAATTAAAATTTTGTTTATTGATTAGGTATATTTTTTATTTTATTTCTCACTTTCCTTGATAATTAAATATGAAAAAGTGGAATCCTTCTTATTCTCATTTCCTTTCCCCAATATTTTCAAAGTTACAAATGGACCGTTAAGGAATTAAGTAAATGTCACCTGATTTTCTAATTTTTCAATATTTGTACAATAAACTTAGAAAACGTCTTTTTTATTATTCTTAAGTTTTTCATATAAGAGAAACAGGAAAATTAGGCAATACTTAAGGTGATATTTCTGCCTTTTTTTGAAAATTTTAGATAGAAATGAAAAACTTTTTCCATAACTAACAGGCCCTGTTGAGCTGTATTACATCATAAAAGACTGATGGTTCCTTTTAGAGTGGTTTGATTTCTGCTCGTGTGCTGCTACATACCTTGTCATTATTATGCAGCTTTATGGTTCAATGTTGATAATCTATTTGTGAAACTGTATGCTCTAAAGTTTTATGAAATTTTTTTTGGATAATATGGCACTAGCCTTACTCAGACATGAATAGGCCAGAAACATGATCAGTTTGTGAAATTGATTGAATTAAGATGGATTTTGAAGTTCCTCATATATTGTACCAACGTGCAATTTCAAGACCCCCCCCTGATCGGCATTTGAAATTGACCATTTGCCCCCTAGATTGTGAATGTAGTATTTTATAAAGAACGCATTAGATTTGTTTTCAATTGTAGCATTGCATTTTTAAAAGTAACAGCCTTTATTGTCCATGAAGACAGCTCTTAAATTATTAAAATATGGGGCATTTTATGGAAAGTGTATCATAGTATTAATATTGGCGATTGAGCATTTGATAGATTCATGTTGTTGGAGTTGTACTCTTTTTTGGAAAGGATTGGAACTTGGGAGACGTAGTTCTTTTGATAGGAAGCACTAGAGACTGTACAATTTGTTAGTTGGATTGTATCAATGAGTTCCTTGGTCATAAGTATTTTGGTAAACTAAGCCAGATGCCTTAAGTATCGTTAAATGAAAACAACTCTTGCCACGAAAGTGCAGCAGCTGGTGGCATATGGAAAATATGGGAAAATTCTGCAAAATTTTGGTCGCTATGGACTTCTGCGATCTACATTGCATTGAAAATTGACAAGTTAATGTTTGGGAACTGTTTGATATAGAAAATATTTCAAGTTGGAGTTATTTTTGCATTATATTGGAGAAAATTAAGGAATTAAAAGGACAAGGGGAAAGTAAGTTTTAAATGGGCATGTTCTTCTATAATTGCAGTTGCAATTCTTGAAGAGCCATATCAGAGGAAGATGACGCTGTCAGACCAGCCAACGTGGGACCATTCTTCAATGGTTTATTTTCCAGGAAGTAGAGGCCATCATGCACTTCACCAACCCCAAATATCCATCCTGTGGTTAGCTCTTGAAAATAACAATGATTTGGATGAAAGTCAGCTTGACAATTAAGATCTTTAGTAATAGAACTGATAGACAACAAATTAGTGGGAAAACTTGGGACATGGATGGAGGAAAGACTGAGGTTGGGTGGGCATTTAATATTTCCTTTACCAGAAACATAGATAAAGGTGTCATCAGCTATACAAACTTCATTCCTATCATTACAGGGTGAGTAGGACACAAAATTATTAGACTGGCCTGTCATGTCATTTGAGGCACCTGAATCAATAACCAAAGGAGATGCAGCAGACACACTACTACAGTTAAGTGCATGATGTCTAATGCCTGACTGTGCATTGTTACCATAATGAATGATAGTGGAATCGGGCATCGAGTCAGTTGAGGCTGTAGAAGGAGCTATACTCGAGTTATCATCTACTCAAGCCAGTTACTGCCGTAGGTTTTGCATTTCTTCTGCAGAAAGTGGTCCAGTGGCTAAAGGTACCTCAGTAGATGCATCATTACTTGACAACTTAGTCAAATTTGTCTGTCTAGTCAACCACCACAACTCCCATTGTGATTACCACAACTACTTCCACGGCCCAGACCATGTTGTTGAGGACAATTATGAAGTACCCAGCAAGTATCACGCACATGACCACTCTTGTGACAATGGGTACATATGTGAGAATCACTACTGCGCCGCTGGGACTGGGGCTGAGCACTAAGAGCTGATCGAATATGCTCACTAGAAGGTGTTAACATAGCATGCCAAATATTTTTTATTTTCTTTCTCACTTTCCTTGATAACCAAACATGAAAAAGTGGAATCCTTCTTATTTTCATTTCTTTTCCTCAATATTTTCCAAGTTCCAAATGGACCTTTAAGGAATTAAGAAAATATTACCCGATTTTCTAATTTTTCCATATTTGTACAATAAACTTAGAAAACATCTTTTTATTATTCTTAAGTTTTTCATATAAGAGAAACTGGAAAATTAGGGGATATTTAAGGTGATATTTCTGCCTTCCTTTGAAAATTTTTAAATAAAAATGAAAATTTTTTTCCATTACTCAACAGGCCCTAAATTTTGTCTTGAGCTGTAGTATATTACAAAAAATTGATGGTTCCTTTTTGGGGTTGTTTGATGTGTGCTTGTGCGCTGCTACATACCTTTTCATTATTATGTAGCTTTATTGTTCAATGTTGATAATCTATTTGTGAAATTGTACGTCCTAAAGTTTTATGAAATTTGTTTTGGTTAATGTGGCACGAGCCTTACTCAGTCATGAATAGGCCAGACACATGACGAGTTTGTGAAATTGTTTGAATTAAGATGGATTTTGAAGTTCCTCATAAGTTGTACCAGTGTGCAATTTCAAACATGCCTTACCACTCTGACTTGTCCGTTGTGCGCAGATCCCCCCTGGTCAGCATTTGAAATTGACCAAATGCCCACTAGATTGCAAATATAGTATTTTATAAAGAGCACATTATATGTGTTTTCAATTGTAGCATTCCATTTTTAAAGTAACAGCCTTTATTGTCCATGAAGACAGCTCATAAATTGTTATAATATGGGGCATTTTATGGAAAGTGTATCATAGTATTAATATTCGGGGTTGAGCATTTGATCGATTCATGTTTTTGGAGTCAAATTCTCTTTTCTGGAATGGGTTGGGACTTAGGAGCTGAGGTTTAGTTCTATTGATAGGAACCACTAGAGACTGTATAATTTGTTAGTTTGGATCGTATCAATGAGTTCCTTGGTCATTAGTATTTTGGTAAACTAAGCCAGATGCCTTAAGTGATCGTTAAATGAAAACAACTCTTGCCATGAAAGTGCAGCAGCTGGTGGCATATGGAAAATATGGGAAAATTCTGCAAAATTTTGGTCGTTATGGACTTCTACGATCTACATTGCATTGACAATTGACAGCTTAATGTTTGGGAACTGTTTGATATAGAAAATATTTCAAGTTGGAGTTATTTTTGCGTTATCTTGGAGAAAATTAAGGAATTAAAAGGACAATGGGAAAGTAAGTTTTAAATTTGCATGTTCTTCTATAATTATTTATAAGGATGTAGTTTTTCAAACTTTCTGGTTCATTATCTTAATTTCTTTGGGTTCGTCATCTTTCAGGCATTTACTCTCCCCTAATTTTCTTTGATTTCAAGTTGATATAGGCATACCTAGCTACCAATAAAATTTCTCGTGCTATAGACATCCATGTTGGAGATCAAGGTCCCATATTTGAACCACAGAAAGGTGTTGGGAGTAGTTTTATACAGGGATGGGAAACTTTCCTTTTGCATAGCTTAGGCCCACTAAACCTCCCAATGGACTGAAAAAAAAGCTCCAAAGCCTTCTACTGCAACTATATTGTCGTTAGATGATCTTTGATAACTAGATAGCAAAACAGTGTGAATTTAGAATGTGCCATTAATCTTTGGAACATTTCATTCTATTTATTGGTATTTTTGTGCTTTATCCACATGGTATGCAATATTAAAATTTGAAATAGCTGAAATTCTGCATCTGGTTCACATTTTTCTTATCTTTTTAGAAGGCATTTAGTCTTCCAATTTTTGTTTTTTTATTTTTTTTCATTTTACACAGGCCAGTGTGAGATGAAAATTAATTGTGATATTCATTGGTTATGGCGCAAGGGCTCCTAAAGGCTTTTAGATGAGAATGTGTACAATGAAATGTTCAATGCATAACTAACTGGTGAATTCTGACTATTTGAATTTCTAATGTTGCTCACCTATGCATGATGCGCGCAAATAACATTAAAGTTTTTTATTATGCTTCACAAGTTAGGATGCATATGGCGGCTATATGGAAGGTTCAACTGTGTCTAGTATTTTTGTTTTTCTTCTTAATTCTTTTCAAGTATTCTGCAATGTTTTTTTTTTTTTTTAAAAAAAAGTCCATTGCATTGTTTTAATTTTCATATTTTATTTCCATTTTATTTATTATTTTATTATTAAATTCAATGGCTCTTTGCAAGCCTATAAATGGAGTCCCATAGCTCCTTTTTTTACTATCCCATCAGTGAGTCTTCAAATTTCCTTCTTGTGCGCAAAGATAAAGAGTGCATGTTCAAAGATTCAATCTTTCAACACTATGCAGATTCTTGAGAGATACTGCTGAGCTCACCGAGCTGCGTTGTTAACTTGTTTTTAGACTATCATTGTGTTATTTTCTTTGGGTTCATGTGAAATTTTCTCAGCCCATAAATTTTATGCATTGGTCCAGCCAAAAGGAAGTCTGCTGTAGGAAGCATCTTGCATGAATGTTGAAGTCGCCCACTAATTTAGGCTCATCTACCCCCATTATTCCACTCATAAAAGGGCAATATTTGTTGAGAGAGCATTTGATCTTTTGGAGACTAGCAAACCATCAATAAATCTCAAATTTGTAATAAATAGTTAAGCTGTGAAATTCATGAGTGCTTAGAAAACTCAAAGTAGGTAATTGATTCTCAGTTGAATAGTTTTTTATATGAAGGTTTCTAGTTTTAGTGTAAAACACATTTTTTGTTTTTTTGTCTTTTGTTTTGTTTATTTCGATCATTTAAGTTGGCAGAAAAGGGTTAAGTAGCCGATCCCATCTAGTGGAACTTTAAGTTTGGTTTGTTATTGTTGTTGTTATGGTTTGGTTTTTTATTTGTTTTGTAATTCATTCTAAACAAATTTGGGAAGATATGGATAGTATAATACAAGGATACTAGCGTTTGAGAGAATATTCATAGGATCTTATCTAAACGGGCACATTGGATTTGGGGGTAAGATGGCTAACTCTATTAGAAGGATAGCAAAATCTAGAGGAAAATTCTCAGCCAATAAAGGAAGTTGATGGTAAGATCAAGATGTACAAAAAGCCATAAAGACAAAAAAAAATTGGGTATAAAACACGGCAAAATTGTAGAAATATTGAAAACTTTGAAAAACATAGAGGCAAGAAAAGATGCAAAAAAATTCATGAGTGAAGCTATACATAGAGCTCATGATAATTTCTATGCTAGACTAGATACAAAAAAGGGAGAAAAGACATTTATAAATTTGCTAGAGCTGGAGCAACAATGTGCAAGGATTTATGTAATGTAAAATGTATAAAAATGAGGATGATATGTCTTGGTTAATGAAGAAGATATAAAAAAGAAGGGTGGCGAATCTACTTTAATAAGCTGTTTTCCAATTCTTTCTTTTGAAAAAATTGGTCTTCCTAATTTAAGAGTCTAATGTGTTGTTTTGTCTTTGTTTCGTTTTCGTTACGTTTCATTTCATCTATTTGTAGCTTGATTTTCTGGAACCATGGTATTCCTCCACCATAAGTGAGGGGTTTTCTGAAAAGAAAGGAGGTGACACCCTCTTTTATTTATATATTTAAAAAAAAAAGGTTGTTTAATGAAAACCAAAGTAAAAGCTGAACTTAAAAATGACAAATGAGGAAAAGGATAAAAATTTGAGATTTATTTGCAAAATTAGAGTCATTGAAGTTAAGATGACTTTAAAAAAGGTGAAAAGCTGGAAACCTATAGGACTAGATGACATCCCAATTGAGGTTTGGATATATATGGTTAACTAATTTATTCAACACAAATATAAAAGCCAAGAAAAGGCCAGATGAAGAGGAAACACTCATCAATACCTATATACAAAAACAAAGCTGATATTTAAAATTGTAATAACTATCGCAAAATTAAACTTATGAGTCATACATTGAAACTGTGGGAAAGGGTATTGGACGAAGAATAAGGTTAAAAATGAAGATCTTAGAGAGTCAATTTGGTTTTAATCCTGGGAGATTGACTACAAAAGTTATTTATCTTTTAAGAAGATTAATAGCTCTTAAGCTGTCTAAAGAAAACAACCTCAACTGTGTGAATTGGCAAACAAGGATTCATGTAGCCGACCCCACCCAGTGGAACTTCAAGCTTGGTTTTCTTCTTCTTCTTCTTCTTGTAACTCACTCTAACTTGGCAAACTGGCTGTGTCTGTACATTGATGTTGTTTTCAAAAATATCAATTGAGAATTGTAAATGTTGTTTTAAACTGTAGGTATAGAATTGTAGACATGCATATTCAATCACTAAAACCTAACGAAAATTATTGGCAGGAGTCTGGCTTTAAAGTTCAATAGATTGCACTCCTCCCCCCCCAAAAACACTCACACTTGGTTTCAGAGTGTGAGACTGTACATGTACTGTTTGACTTGTGATTGGAAAATAATATTAAAATTAAAATTATTATTATTCTTAAGATTTTTTTTCCCACAGTTTTAAATTTCCAAAACTCAATTTCTGAGATTATTACCAACCAGTTCTTAGGTGGCTTTGGTCAAACATAAAGTCAATTATTTTGCACTTCTGTCACATCTGTAAATGCTAAAAGTTAACTTTGCAGTTGAAGCAAACGCATGAAATAAAAAACTTTGAGAGTCAGACTGCTAGACAGGGAATCATCAATGGGAATGGCGAAGCAATTGATGACCATTCAGTTGGACCAGAATATTGCCCAAGTGGTAAGCATTACAATAAACTGAAGGCTTCAAAACATGTCAAATTTGGTGCTCAGAGATCAAATGCTGGTATGTTCTTTTACTCCTTTGCACATACAACATTGTTTCTACTCTTTGCATTGAGCCATTTTTGTTAAGCCATTGCCTTTTTTTATGTTGACTGATGTTCGCTTGCAGAGTCTCCTAACAATATGGGTGAAGCCAGCAGTTGTCGTTATGACAGTTCCTTAGGTGAGAAATTTAATTTACTATCTAACGCCACCATCCCCCCTGGTGTGCACACACAACTGTAGGTGTATGTGCATGCATGCATTTGATTTATGTTTTTTATATGGCAGCTTCCTTTCGAATATTTTACTTTTCTGTTGAGGTGATAAAATTTTTTGATCTGTTTCTGGCAGGCTTGTTAACAAAGAAGTTTATTGATTTGATCCACATATCTAAGGATGGTAGCCTTAATCTAAACAATACAGCAGCTGTGTTGAAGGTCTGAAAATTCTCTGAAAATTTTTCAGTTTTCCAGTGTAGAAATTGCATCTCTTCAAGAATGCTTAAAAGGATTTGGACCAAATAAGTTCCTTGCAGTTGTAGCTTAATCTAAGAACTTTAAATGAGATTGAACATCAGAGCTGCAAGGTTGTCCCATAAAAATGCCTACTTTGAACTTCTCCAGTGGGTCTGTTTATCCTGAATTTTTCTGTCATGTATTTGATCTTACTGCATATACTTGTATTTTTGTTGAGTCACTATCACATTGATATTTATTTACTTTTCATTGTTATACAGGTTCAAAAAAGGAGAATATATGATATAACAAATGTTCTTGAAGGAATAGGATTAATAGAGAAAACTTCAAAGAACCATATACACTGGACGTAAAGTACTGATCTCTTCTTGAGTACTTTCTTGCATTTCACTGGTTGCTAATGTTCAATAAGCCATTTCTTTTGGACAGGGGATTTGACTTGTTAGGGTCAAGGGAGCTTGATGAACAAGTTACTAGATTGAAGGTGCGTGTGAAAAATAGCAATGAAAGGCTGGTATTGGCCTTGTCTGATGAATTTTGTTTACATATTATTTACTCATATTTTGTTGACAGCTGGCATTTCTAGAGAACATTTACAGTACATAAAATGTTTATCAGAATTTTTCACCTTGTGGTATATTTTGTGCACCATCAGCCATGTTGTTATCATATGGATTATGATGTATGCATTGAGCTGGCTATGCAGAAGAGTCGTTAGAATCATACAATTGGCCATACAAATCATATGATGAATCAATTCTGCTCCAAAATAGATTCTAATCGCATGAGAGAATCAGAAATTGCTTGAATTGCAGGTGAATCAAATTATTTACCACCCAAATCTCTGAAGTCAGAATCGAACTGGATCGCACAATTGTTCTATTTGGTCACTTTCAGATTCAGTCAGACCTGAATAATTTAAAATCCAAAAGAAAAAACTTTTAAAATTCTTGTTTGCACAGTTACCGACTTTTGCCTCGCTCTGTAACTTGTCCTGCATGAAAGAATGAAGTACTAATTCCAGTTCTTTGGCCTTCTGCTGTTTTGCATTTCTGCCATTAAAAGGAAAACCTGAGTTTTGGGAGAAGAAAACCCAATGTATAGTGTTCCGCACTCTTCTGCCATTGAGAAGAAGCGGCAGATAATTTATTGGTTAGCTTGTGGTTCTCTTCTCAAGATTCAAATGCTAGTTTTTATTAGTTTTTTTGAGTTTTATCAGCCTTGTTTATGTTTTTCGTACACTTCTTATTTTTTAGTTAGAAAAAGGCTGTGCACGAAACATGAATTTTTTTATTAAACATCATAAAGTTCAAATTTATTATTATTCATTTTCAAATTTGCATCAAATCTTAGATTCAATTCCTGAAATTGGATTTCAATCCACGATTCAAAGCTCAATTTCACCATATAACTTTACTATTTAACAAGATTAAATTCACTGTTGTATCTGTTCCCTGTCAATAGGTTATATGGTCAGCGTATGATTGTCCTGCTCTACACCATTTTGGCATGTTAAATTATGTAACTGCGTTCTTATATCTAGAATTTGTTGGACTAGAGGGCAGGAAACTTGTGCCTAACAGAGTAATATTTATTTTAGTTCTTCAACTGCCTACAGTGTTATTGTTTCATGACAGGCTGAAGTTGAACGTTTATGTGCCGAAGAATGCAGGCTTGATGATTGCATAAGGTTGGTAAACTAAGACTTGGAGCAGATGTGCATTGGTATTCAGTAGTTGGATGTGTCCAGCATTTCAGACTAACATCGTATCTTCTTTCTCCAGAGAAAGGCAAGAGCTCTTGACGGTGTTGGATGGAGATAAAAATTTTCAGAAGTATATGATGTTCACTCCTTTTTGTTGTATTTAAGAACAATTTGTTTCTTTTGCTTCACAAAGTCATTTGTTGGTCTATTTAGGAACTTATTTTTGACGAAGGAAGATATCATGAACCTTCCTTGCTTCCAGGTTCATTTCTCCATGGACTTCACGACCAACTTTATATTTTAGCCATTACTTTCTTAAACTTAGGACGGCTAGCAATGCTGTTTTGTCACAGAATCAAACACTTATTGCAATAAAAGCTCCTCAAGCCAGTTCTGTTGAAGTTCCTGATCCAGACGAGGTGAGTAGTGCGAATTGAAGTGGCGATAAATTTTAGGGCTTTCTTAATTGCATCTGATTGATTGTTTATTGCCTGAGCAGGATGTTACTTTCCCCCAAAGACAGTTCAGAATCATTGTTAGAAGTACCACTGGGCCAATTGATGTGTACCTCTTGAGGTATTCCTTTTTTCAATCCAAACGCATATTCACTCATGAACATGTACAGATCTCTCTCTCTGTCTCTCTCTCTCCCTGCATGGTTTGGATCAATGATGTATGTATTTGCATGAGTACTCGTATTTCTACTAGAGCTGTATTGGTAATGATTGCAGCAAATACGAAGGCCAATATGATGATGTAACTGTCAAGCAAGCTAAACCAATGGATTCTGCTTGGGATATTGGCCGCCCCTGCCATAGAGATGAAAAGGCCACGCTGTCTTCGGAAACCCACCATGATAGCCAGAAGAATTTTTCTGATACATGCACCTCATCCGGCTCAGACGTGCCCGGGATCCAGAAGATAACCCCAGACTTTCGGGTGAGTATATGTCGATTCGATGATGCTATAAATGGGCTGTTTTAAGGGTCTTCTTCTTTCTATTATTGGTGAAGGAAAAGGTTTTTGTACGTGCACTTGACCTTCATCTCATTTGCAGATTGATGATGATTATTGGTTTCGATCAGATCTTGAAGTCAGCATTACAGATTTGTGGGGTAAGGAGCATCACTAGCATTTCTCTAACAAGACCCGTTTTTATTTACTGTCCTTTTGGATCAAGGAATAAGGAAAATGATTTTTCATTCAAACTTCTCTTGATCAAATACTATTGAGAACTTATATACATTTAGAAGCTGAGAAAATTTGAAGGTTAATGAAATGTAAAATAAATTTTTTTTCGTAGTCTTTAATTTACTTTGATTTTCAAACAAGAATAAAAAAAATGTTAGGTGTTATATCTTCCCTTTCCACATGTTTTTAAGCTGCAAATGTGACATGGGCTCAAATAAATCTTATTTTCTTGTCAAATATTTTTTTACTTTTTTTGCAACGCATAGCGAATGAGGAATGGGCTCAAATAAACGACCTCGAAGATGAATCTGCAGTGCGCAGTGCAACATTGGATCAACGACAAGAAACAGAAACACCCACAGGCATCGTCCATGAGCCAGACAAGAATGGGGTCCTCGGCTTTCAAAGATGACAGATGTATATTGGTACTTTTTCAGATTCTAGATTAGAAATTTTGCTGCTAGATAGCTTTTTTCTTAACTATTTTGTGTATCAATAATAGCTGATGTTCTTGTTTATATCAATAATAGCTGGTGTTATGGGCAGCGAAATAAATGGGCCCATGCTTCATTCATGTTGTGTCTTGTTCCAATCTCCAATCTAGATTCCATCTATGCCATACAACGTGCATCGCTTTTCTAAGAGTTAAAATGCACTTTTAGACTTTTGGTTAATGAACCTCTAAAAATTTCTTATGTTGATTACTGTGTTTTTCCCCAATTTAGACTCTAGAACTAGATTAAAATTGTAATGCTTTAAAAAATACCAAAAAAGAAACTATGCAAAAACAAGTTCAAAGGTTTAGAATGTACAACGACCATTTTAAATAAGTATGAACGAAATATTTTTAAAAATCAGTGATTTAAAGTGTATTTAATTGGTTTTATAAGGGAGAATAGACAGTCAATGCTGTTCAGGTGTGCTTAGCAACCCAACAATGGATGTGCCCAGGGCGTATATTGTACGGTTGTACCCAAGCAAGTCTGGATAGGGCTCAAGACGGTAAGGACTTCGCCCGGAAATTAGGTTTTATTGGAATTGACACTGGTTGTGGCAGTAGCGTTTTAAACACGTTAGATTGAAAAAAAAAAATACCAAGAGGCCTTAATCCTACAACTTGACATGGTTAATGGGGATCCATTTGTAGGCTCGCTGTTCACAAATAGCAAGCTTCGGAAAACGTGGCCGCTAATTTGTTTTATGCTGTTGCACTTGGTGTAAGGGAAATAGGGAGGAAAGGTCGTTCTTTTGATGAAAAGCCAAGGAGATTGAAAACCAAAAAAAGTGATGAATAGGAAATTCTTTTTCTTACAAATCAATCCTAAATGGGACAAATTAGACGGAAAAGAAAATGATCAAATTGATGGTTACCACTCTATATGCACATTTTTTTTTCTTTTTTCCTTTACTTTTTTCTTGTTTCCTTTTCTGAAACTTTACGTTTCCTCCATTTCCCTTCCTACCAAACATGCCTGATCAAATATGTTACCGTTCACACATTGGATTGCCAAAAGAATTAAATGATGACAGAAGATAAGGCAAAGGAGAACCACACGTGGACCACTGATAAATATTACGCTTCACATGGAAGCATGTGGGCGGACACTCATTAAAAAGCTTCAGAATTTATAGGATTCACAGGGAATACAAGAAAAGTCCAAACCTTTCCAACGGCTACCTATTGACGAAACTGGCCACCCGTAGCTACTGCTACTGGCATTTTCACTTACCTCAATCATAGAACACCACTGTCGATACCACAGTAAAACAAACAAAACATTCATGCCCCTCGGTGCTGCTCGGAAACCCCTTCTACCATACACACACACACTGCTGAAAACCACCATCGATTCTTTTGGCAATAAGGGCATGTCGATTTTGGAATTGATCGAAGGGCAAATTCTTGGATAAAATTCCCAGAAAAACCTTCTCCAGACCAGCCTCGCCAAACCCTTCACCGTTATTTCCATCAGCATTAGCAATGCACACATTGATGTCACAACTTTAATTTACAATCACCCTAAAGGTCACACCTGCAACAACACCCACCCCCCCCCCCCCCCCCCCTTCCACACCTTCCCTCGACTACTAAATACCTATCCAGCATATTTTGACTTCAAGGTCTTGTACAGTTTCTGTTGTTATTAAAGTCCAGTATTTTTGTCAACACAATTCGCGTCAATCGTCATCTTCAGGTGGGATTCCTGCCAAAGTCTCCTTAGATCCACTCATTCACCGACTCATGAGTCAAGACAAGGCTAATCAACATTTGATATCCATGTCTGTTCCTAGACTAACATCAACACTTCACTAATCAATGACCCTTTAGCTCATCTATCAAAAATCGTGAACAAATAAAAGCAACAAATATAATAGAAACTAGAGAACAAATGTACAACGGATAACGTAAATCACATATTTCATCCATCCACCTACAGTCTAGTTACTCACAGCTTGCAAGCTAAGGTGGCGTAAAGGGCTAGCTTTTTTGGATCTCAACGGTTTGCATTTGCACGGGCTTTCCTCAATCTGCCTCGAGTAACCCGGATAGCCTCCTCCACCACAGTCTCTTGTGGAAGAGGATTTGGGTTTTCCTTTGCTGGAGATGCTGGTTCGATCTGCATCATTTCAGCGTCCACTGGGGTTGACTGGGTGGAGGTCTCTGTGTTGGGTTTTGTTGCGGCTGTTTTTTGCGTGTTTACTACTGTTGTGGCTGGAGTCTCTGTAGGTGCTTGTGCAGGACCTGTTCCTTCTGCTTCTTCCTCTTGATGCTCACTTGATGAGCTGGAACTAGGAGATGGAGGCTCTTCGGTTTGAGGTTGTGTTGTTGTTGATGGCTGGCGATTCAGTGAACCAGAATTTTGACGAACCCTAGCACCCGGCTGTTGTGGCTGTGATTTCAAAGCAACAGACTGACTTAGAAACATGCTGAACAGCTGCTTTAGAAATTTTATGTTCAAGAATGTCGTACTTGCTGATCAAGTGGTGGAGAAATTCAACTAGCAAATATGTGCATACTCCAAAATTAAAACATGTATTCACATTCACTTCCAGCATAAATTGGCAGAAGAGGATTCATGTAGCCACCTAGTGAGGATTTAAAGCTTGGTTTTGTTGTTGTTGTTATTCAAAATTCACTCCCACATTTTTGAAATTCCACAAATGATGTTAATACCATTTGTACTTGCCTAGAAACAGCATTCTGTAGTAAATACTTTCATGGCAACAAACATTTTTGCATACTTCCTAGGGGGAAAAAAAAAAAGAAAAAAACATTTTTTCATACCCTCTCTTCCCAAGAAACAACATGCCAACCTAATTGCAACTCCCTTCTAATGTTCACTTGAGTAAAAATGAAAAACAAAGTGCTCTCAAATCCTATTCACCAACCACAGACGCCCGGCACAATTTTTTTTGTACTTGAAATTATGATACCAATGCTGAATATCTGTGTGTGTGTGTAACCTGGATTGTTGGGTTGAGGTTCCTCAAAGGATTCATCTAAACCATTTTAGTTTTCTTTAGCAGCCAAATCATAAATTGCTGTCACAATTTTGGAACAAAGTGACTAGAAAAAATATTCAAGCTGTTTGTGTACTAAATAAAGATTCATCATGCATTAGAACTATCAAGCAGTTAAGCACCAACAGAATAATGGTGAATAAAAAAATAACGTACGGTATTATGATAAGAATAAAGCACAATGATGCCCCAATTATCCTTGTGAATGAGTACCTGTGCTGGTCGAGGCCTTGGTGTTGATTGTGCAGCAATATATTGCAAAATCTCAAAAAATCTAGTTTGGCCATAGCTTGCAGCTTTTTGCCAATATAAAACTGCAATATCTCCAGCCCTAGTCCTTAGTTCCAACAAATTACGATCAATTTCTGTCTCATGCTTTGCAACATATGGTCTAAAGAAGGAATCATACACGTATGTTGTCCCCTAAAAAAATTATCATAGTAAAATAAGGACAATTATAGTAGGATGTACAAAGAATAAGACAGCTACACATCTTAATTCTACAACCAAGGATTATTCCATACCTTTGTTTTAGGGTACCACAAATATATAAAAAATGCCAATTTTGCTTCACTGTACATAGGAACCCTTCAAGAAAGCAACAAAAACAAATCGCAATGAGAATACAAATTATGATATAACAGCATTAAAGTTGTATTCATACAAAAATTAAGGATTTAAGATTCCCAACCATGAAATGAAAGCATCGCCAACTCTCTCACAAACTGTCAACATAGCAACTAAAATCCTGGACAATTCAGAGTAAAAAGAGTAAAAATTGTAACATTCATGCTGATTTAAAAGATCAACATGTTTCTTTGTATCATTCTTCATACAGAAAACAGATGTATTGTGTATACCAATATTGGCACCAAAACCGAAGTTGCTCAATCTCTGGCTTATTCTTTTCTACAGTTTTGAAGCATTCATATGCTGGATAAGCATAACCAAAGACCATACTGCAAACACAACATTACAAAAAGTTATACCAAACTTTGAAATTCTTATACTCCATTTTATTCTCATAAAGCATATGGCAAAAGAAAGAAAAGAAAATGTTTGCAAGTTCTCTCAAACAAATGCCATTTACATTTTCTTGTCTTTCCTCCACTAGAACCAAATAGAATCTTAAAATCAACAAGGAAAAGAATATGGAGTCATTAAGAAACATACACGAGTCCTCTAGTGATAAAGGATCCAATCATTTTGAATTCTCACCTACACAAAGAGACAGAAGCTAAAGTCACATTATACAATTCCCGAAAGCAAAATAAACATCAGAGGAACGCAGAGACAATTAGCTAATAAACATGTTCATCAGAGGAATGCAGAGACAATTAGCTATTATATGAAACAAATTTCTTGAAACGTTCTTCCAGTAGTCTATATCAACATAATTCACAGCAGATAGAATTGTAGCGGGAAAAAAAAAAAAAAACTTAAATGAAAAATAAAAAGAGAATTGAGTTTTTTTTTTTTTTTTAAATACAAAATGTAAGAAAAAGTAAATTATCAGATAGACGTTTTGATTTTGCAGAAAATGTACGACAGAATTCAACTGCACCTACGCTAAGTAACCTCGATTCAGGCCTAGTCCTAAATCATTAAAAATGTAAGACTCAACAGTTTAATCTCTTCTCTTTCTCTAGCATTTTCTCACCAACCAAACAAAATATTTAGCAGAATGTAGAAGTATGACCACAAATCGAGAAGAAAAATCCACATTGAGCTAAATCAGCCCGCGAGACTGCTACGAATCAAACCTCGGATATCCAAATGCAGAAAACAGTACCGAGAATATCAACCAAAAGAACCTTCAGTAAAACCATCTCTCCATACAATTTAACTACATAAACAAATAAAAAACTTTAAAGCAAAGCATCCTCAAAATCAAACGATATAAAACGACATACCTTGAAAACCCTAAAAAAAAAAAAAAAAAAAACTAGCAAGAAAAACAAGACTAAATCGCCGATTGCTGCTCACAAAAAATATAAATAAATAAAAAATAAAAAAATAAGCTCTCCAAGGAAGATTACACATACTCGTAACAATCATCGCAAAAGAATACGCAAAAAAAAATAGCAAAATTGATCAGTATGACTTCTGACTGCTACAGTGAGTAATGAAGAAAAATTAAATAATCAAAATTGAAAATGAGGCAAATCAGACGCACTCAGACGAAGTGGAAATACCAGAACTAGCGAGAAGCCACAGCCGAAACTCTGCCGTACGGACGAGTCGGCGCCGCCGCAGCGCCCCGGCGAACCGTTACAATGTCGGCCGCGAAAGAGAGAGAGAGAGATAGAAAGAGAGAGTGCAAAGTTTTGTCGTTTTAAATTCTTTTTTTCACTTAAGACGCTATCGGCTTCTCTCGCCTTCTGCTTCTGATTTGTATTTCTGTGTTTTGAAAAACAAAACCACGCCCAAAGCTTTTATTTTGATTTTTGAGTTCCGAAAAACGAAGAAGGCGCGTGTGTACACGGAGACGTGGATCACCGTCGAAGATGCTACGGACGGCTGTCGTCAGTCCATGCTTCCAAATTCGGACGGGTGTAAAGGCGTCTTTAATGCACCCTATCATTTCTCTTGTTTATATATATATATATATATATATATATATAATTTTAATAATATTTAATTGCCTGGGGAACGATTACAAGGATAATGGCACCGTCAGTCATCACCCGCGGCGGACATGATTATGTACACTTTTACCGCTCGGCCCATCATTAAAACTTTGTAAAGCCAACGAAAGTGCTTTTATAGCGACATAAAAATGTTATTAGAAAACATATTAACGAAATGACGTCAAAATGCGTAGCATTCCATGCAATTTGGTAATACAGGATTTTGATATTATGTAATTGCTATTTTGCTAAGGAGTTTTTTTTTATAAAAATAAAATAAAATTTAATTCATAAAAAACATTTATCACAAATAAAAATAAATTCTCCTTTGAAATTACTTAAAGTAGTGTTTGGAATATGAATTTGAGGTTGTATACATTAGGGTGAAATTCAATAAATTTTGAAAGATAGGATAAAAATTATATTTACTCTGATTTATAAAAAAAATTAAAATATATAATTTTAATTACCATATATTTACAAGTATTTCTTTAAAGTTTTAATATGTTGAAGCTGTCAATATTTATTAGCTATTATTATTATTATTATTATATAATTTTACCTCACACCATTCTTTATAAGAGCATTAGGGGTGTACACAAATTCCTGAGAAATCGAAAATCAGACTGAAATCACAAGCTGTTCTATTTTTTTGGTATTTGGTTTTGGTTTTGGTCTTAGAACATGTAAATTTTTTATTTCGATTTCAGTTTCAATTTCCAAAATATAATCGAAATGAAAAACTGAAAAAATCAACTTACATTAAAATTATATATAAAAATTAATATAATTACTTAATTAGTATGTTAATACATGTTTGGTCCATTTAATATTTAGAAACAAAATGCCTAATAGATTCTCAACAACCCTTGTAAAAAGTAATTGTTGAATATTTAGAAAATTGGTTAAAAACCGAAAAAATTGTAATCGAACCGCTAAATGTTCAGTTCTCCAAGGGATAATACAATTGGTTCGGTTTAGATTTCAATTTTGGAACATTAAAAACTGAAAGGTTTGGTTTGGTTTGGTTTTCGGTTTGGCCCATAACCAAACCATAATAAACTGATTACACCCCTACAGATCATTAGAAGAATTTATCGAAAGCAACTCTGACCTTCTAAGAAATTCCCTTATTTTGTAATTACTAAAAACTAGAATAATAAATATTGTTATATTATAGCATAATTTTAAAATTATTTTTTAATCTATAACTGAAATTGTAACAACCTCAAAATTCATACCATTTTATATATATCCATATCCATATCCATACCTAGGCAGCAGGAACAAATATCATGCAACCATTTACATATTTACTATGCAATACCAAAATTCTATATATATACAAACCATGGTCACACAAAAATACCCTTCCAGTATCATCTACTTAAAAATATACAGCTCTGACAAAAACTCACCCTATAACTAGGGTGATCTAACTACTTTCTATCCGTAAGCCTGATCTGCTCGCCTAATTGGCTCACCTGAAAAATGGTAAAGTAATGAGGTGAGTCGACGCTCAGTAAGTGGAAATATGCTATTACTAGTGTGTGACAACTAAGTTAAGAATACTTAAAAATAGCAGTTAAACTGTAATGCAATAAATAATCTGTAAAGCATATCTTTCTTTCTCAATTTAAAATATACTATATTGTCTGTATTTTTTACTTTTCATACTGATAATATCATATTATACTCATCATATACTGTAAAATTGCATATATATAATTGTACTTATTCCATGGGACTTTATACGTCATGATTTGACCCCTCATGACAGGGCTGTGCAGCCCGTAGGCAGGACTTTATCTAGTCGGCCCTTTAGATAAGTCAATATACTCTACACTACCTCAGTCCGGCCAAACTGCATCCTCTCCTAAACGCGGGACTAGCTGCTACCTCATCTAACTGGCCCCCTCTACCTAGCGTACTGGGGAGTTGCATCCTCTCCGAGCACGGTTAGACTGTACCCACACACTATTTGAGATATGTGGTTGCACTCTATCTGTATATAATAACGGTACCGTGCTCTGTAAACTGTATCTGTACTGTGTCTGTCTATAATCTTTCCACAAGGATCTGATACTATATATACATAGATCTTCTTTTACTGTTTTCGCCATGTTTCCAAAGTTACCATAATGCTATCTTTCTGTATTGTAAATACTATAAACTCTGTATACTGTATCTGTAGCATCTTGATGCTACCTCTATATATATATATATCTGTCTGTATCACTATCTATATTTTCTGTTTGTGTACTTTGTATGTTATGGTAATAGAAAACATGGCATACTAAACTCTGTATATACTGTTCTATATAAAGTTGTGATATAAATACTGATCTGAGTAACACTGTATACATGTATATGTATATATATATATATGTTTCATGAAACTATTCGTATAAAGACTATGTATGCATGTACAATTCTTTGTATAATTTTCTGTGAATATATATCTGTATCTGCATATTCTGTATAACTCCATACACTGGGAAAAACTATGTGAACTATATATATTGTCTACTTTTATGCATTCAGTATAGTATGATATATATATTATAAAAGCTATATAAATTGCATTGTCACATAAAAGTCTACTTAGGCCACACAATTATTTAAACTCATAATCTGCAAATACTATATAATAAACTGGTATAAACATGTGTCGATAAAATCTCTAATAGCATTATGAAAACTGTTAGCATAGCATATTTCCCTTATTTTAACTTTAGAAAGCCCCTTAAAAAAATTCTGGCTCTATACCCACAGGATTCCTAGATTAACATCTTGAAAACGCAATCCCCTAGAACAAAACATCAGTATTTCATCGCCTACATCATTTCTTATAACAAACATAAGGCTAAAAATAGGCTAAAAGGCCTTACCCTGAATTTAGGATGAAGTCCAACTTCGTTTCCCAAATGATCCACTCTGGCAAACTTGTAGAGAATCTCGCCAGGAGTGTCATGGTAGCCTCAGATCTTCGATCTGGTGAGAAACGGGCCCGGAAACAAAGAGAGAAGTGAGAGAGAGTCGTAGAGAGAGAGAGAGAGAGAGAGAGAGAGAGGAGAGAGAGAGGGGCGCTGAAAATGACGAAATTTCCCGATTTCCCTCCATTTATACTGCCAGATTCGTCAACGAGACACGTCACCTCATTGGCAAGTCTTTCATTAAATTCGTTGACGAGTCCCTGTATTCATCGACGAAATTCAAAGCAGCACATATCCGACTCTCGGTATTTTCTCATTGACGAAACCCTGTATTCGTCAACGAATTCCCTGGCAATTCCTTGAAATTATTTTTATTATTATTATCCCCAAAATGTGATTTCATCGACGAACTCTACTGCCTCCTTCTGTTCCTGTTTCCATTTACTCTCGCTTTAATATTTAAATATCAGTATTTTCTAGGTCGTTACAAAAATGATTCGTTTTCATAAAAATGTTAGCAATATTTGTGAATTTTCTATTGCACATTAAGTTGTATTGATGTGTATAAGATTTCAAAATATTTACAAGTACAGTTGTACAATAAATTGTGAAACAAATTATATATACAAATAATGTAAGAACTCGAACTGTAATATTGGAATAATTAACGAAGGGTACAATTGGAAGCTTAGCAGGCTTCATCGATGAGGCCAAACTTCGTCGATGAAGGCTTTGTATTTCTCGTCAACGAAATTCAGAGGCTCGTCGACGAGAAAAAGCCGAGGAGTCTCGGGAAAACGGTGTTCTCAGGCTCGTCAACGAGATGTCTTCAGTGCCTTGTCGATGAGGTTGCCATTCGTCGACAAGGGCGGCTGGGTCAAGGGGCTATAACTATCTATTTTCATTATTTCTCAACTAAGAAAGCTAAATATCCTCTCCCTCTCTCTCTAGAACTCATCTTACTCTCTCTCTCTCTCTCTCTCTCTCTCTCTCTAAATTTCTTCACCGTTCATCATCTGATTCGATAATCTGACATTACCATGAGGATTGTGGAAGGATTCTCTACAAAAACTATGGATCAGAATCTCGTTTCGGAGATTTTCGGGTTTCGGCTTAAAATTGAGGTAAGGCTTGGTTTTCTTTTCTGATCTGGTAGTTTGGTAGAGTATGGAGTCGTGAGTATATTCTGTATTGTGTTTTGTAGGTTTTGAGAACTCGATTCACTGTTTAGGAGCGGTAGAGTTCGGAATTGGTCGTTTGGGGGAAAGGTAAGGGAATGCAGTTTATGTTGGTTAATTTTGAAATCAGATTCGGTAGAACTGTGGTTTACGGTCTTGTGTGCGTTTTGGTTACTCATTTGGGGGGATTTGACGGGTAAAATTATAGGTTTTTCGTGTTACAATTTTGGGAAAAAGGGGGTATTAGGTTGCATCCCTAGTTTTGTTGAAAACCGTATGTATATGATGATTATACAGTGTAATAGGGATGACCGTGCCTTGAATTTATGTTAAACTGTATTTGATTGAAAAACATGATTTTCGGATTACCAAATGGGTGTGGTTTGTTTGGTTATATGAGCATGCATGGTTTGTGTTTTATTGAAATGCAATAGGAATTGGGTTTCGAATTGTTCCAAGTACAAAAAAGTGTCCGGCTCTATATCCATGGATGTATGAAATCGCTAGGCCATGTTTGGCAAGAGTATCCGACTCTATATCCGAGGGCGTGAGCCTATATCGATTGATCACCAAAGGGTGTGGGTCCACCAGATGCGCTAGTACGATGCCATGGGAGTCGGGGGTTCACCATGTGCCGATGGCGCTGTGTTTCGCGGGTTGGCTACAGGCCAATGTAGGTTATCGCGGGCCAGCTACGGGCCGAGGGGTGTGACGACAACGCGTAGATCATGGGCATGCGTATGCATGTGTGTGCGTGTATGCACTGTACTGGAATTGTATTGTGAAAAAACTGGAATTGCATTTAACTGTGTATAATTGCTGTCATGATAACACTCGAATGCCACACACTTATATTACCTGTGTTTGTCTTACTGAGATGTGTCTCACCCCTGTTGTACGTACATTTTTACAGGTCCTTCGAGTAATCGGAACTAGTGTCTTGATGTTAGGAGCATAGTGGCCGGTGTACTGTGGGTAGCACTTGGGTAAGTGCTAGGACTTTTGGTTTCACGTGTTGCCGTTTGGGTTGTTTGGCACCTGGGTGTACGTTTGTATGTATGGAGCCTGACTCCTTTTGTGTGTAGACTCTGGTATGATACTGTATGTATATAAAAAGACCTTTTTTTGTTGTGCATCTTTATGTGTATGAAATTGTTCAGGATGCCTGGAAACCCAACGGGGTTGGACCCTTTTTTATTGCGCTGTGTCATTAGTTATTTGTATAATATAGGGACAAGTTAGGTTATTAAATCACCCCTGGATCCCTTTTTCGGGTTCGGGGCGTGACAAATAATGCTGACACAATCTTAAATTAAAAGTACGAGTACACACAATTAATGGTACATTTTTTTATAGATTCTGTTAAAAAAAATTATTCATTAAATTTGTGATTGATGCAAAGACATTTGTATGTATGCTTAGAAGGTATCATAAATTAGTCAATTTAATTTTTATTATTCAAAATTTCATTCATTACAAATTATTACGTTATTAGTTATTAGTTGACAGTTTGATAAAAATATTATTTAGTAATTTATATTAAAATAAATTAGTCAAATTAAATTGAAAAACTTATTCTTAAGATAGAATGAGAGAAATAAAAAAATAATTATGTTTACACTTTACTTTTATTATATTTCGAATTTACAAATTTTATAATAATATTATATAATAAAGTTTTAAAACATATCTAGTACTTAAAAAAAAAATAGTCACATATTCCATACATTGCTAAGATTTTCACTAGTACTTTAAATATATTAATAAGTAAGTAATATTATCTTTAAAATATCATTGGTTAATCTAGCTCTAATCACTTATAATTTGTATATTTTTTGGTGAGATGAATTTTTTTTTAAAATAAAACCATATTAAAATAAAAACAAAAAACAAAAATGATTTTTTTTCAATTTCAAAATTAATTCCTCCAAAACTAGGAGAAAAGTAAACAGAAAAAATCCATAAAATTGAGTTCCTTATATTTTTTCTATCTAAAACTAAAATATAAGAAAATAAGAAAGAGTCCGGGCTTATTCCTTTTCCTTCTTCCTCCTTTGTACCATTTTTTTCCCCCTACCAAATTTAGCATTGGAATTAAAGCGATTTATCCATAAATAGGAAAAACTTAAATTCCTATAGTAACCTTCTAAATATCACTCTTTTATTTACACACTATTTTGTAGGTATTGTATAATGCATATAGTATAATTATTTAAAATCGTGAATAAAAAAAGGTTTGATATTTATTAGGTAAGTGTATCAATACTCGTATATAAAGATTTGTTTTATTCTTTGATACCAGCACCACTTTTTGAACAATTTAAGATAATTTATATTTAGGATTTGATGCATATATATATATATATATACATAATTTAGATGTCCTTTATAATCAATTACAAAAATTAGTTTTCATTAAGTATAATTTGATGACTTATTTACTAGTCATAGTATTCTAACTTTTGATAACTTGCTATGACCGCCTTTAAAATATTGCAACTACATTTCAAATGTAAATAACATCTTTAAAAATGCAACATTTAAAGCTAAATTATTAATTTTTTTAAAAGTAAATAATTATATTGAATTTAAACAAAATATAATATAAAATTATATTTAATAATGTTTATTTACGTAATTTTAAATTCACTCAAATAGTATGTCGTGTAACTTAAAAACAATTATATTTTAGGATAAAAGACATTGACTTTTTCTAAGGTTTGATAAAAAGACAGGACCCTCTTGAGGTTTCAAGAATTCAGAAATTGTCCCTAAGATTGTTAAAAAGACACAAAGATCCTATTATATCTTACAAAGAAAACAAGTTTTTTAAGAAAAGATTTGTACTTTTTTAGTAAATTTTAGAGAAGATTTATGATATTTTTAAAATTTCAAGAGAAGTTAATGAAAATTTTGAAATCTCAAAAGAGGAATCTCTATATTTTGGTCAAACTTTAAGAGAGAGGTGAATGTCATTTGTCTTATATCTTATAATAGAGGTAAATATTATATATAAAATTTATGATTCCTGAAAAAAAAAAAAAGTAATTTCCGATATTATAAAGTTGGGCAAAATGGGCGCGCGGGTAAAATTAATTATACGAATGTTGCGTATTATGACTATCTTTTTGCTGAACGTACTTTTGAGCTTTCAAGCACGAGGGTAATTTCGTCCAATAATTAGTCGCGTGCGTAAACAGGGTCACCGACGGGTGACCCAAGCTCTGCTCGGTTGCGGATCATAGAGTGAGGATCTAATCGATGTGGTTAACGAGCAAAGTATATTTGTAGCCCCTAGAGAGGGGAAAATTACGGTGCAAGATTATCGTAAATAACATTAACCACCCCAATACTTTTCAAAATACCATTATACACCCAAGAGCTTTTGTCTTTTTTCACCACCTTGTCCTTTTTAAATTGCGTTTGGGTGGAAGTCCCACTCCCACTCACTAGTCGCGCAGTAGTAACGCCCCACCGGTTTTCCGGTCTTTGCTTTTGCGTCACTCTCGCTCTGCCACGGGAAAATGACCCGACCCATTACTTTTCCTTTCTTTTTTTGTTTTGTTTTATTTTAGGTGTTTTATTGTTTTTTTTGTTTTTACATAAATGTTCAAGGTATTTTGGGTATTTTTGTAATTAAACTACCAAAATGATAGACTCTCTCTATTTTGATTGACTCCAAAGTTTAATGAAAAAAATAAGACACTAACTCCTCCTAAACTTTGACAAAAAGACAAACATCTTTCCTCAAATTTTAAGCAATTTAACGATATCTCTTCATATTTCTAGGATTTCACAGAACTCTTCCAAAGTTTACCAAGAAAGCACTAATCTCACCTTATATTGTATTAAAAAACATGAGTTTTGAGGAGTGTAAGTTTCTCAAAAATCAAATGTTATGAGAAGTTTGTGGAAGTTTTTAAACCTATGAGGGAGTAAAGAGAGGTTCATGAAAATTTTTCAACCTCATAGGAGGTTAGTTTCTTTTTGCTAACCCTAAACTCTTTTATTTTCTTTTGTCCAAGTTTTATTTTAATTAAATATTATAATTTTCAAAATTCAAGTCTCGAACAGTGATATTTATTTAGAAATGTTAAATATGTAAGTATAAGTTAAAGTGGATCGAGTTTTTAATAACTCATTTGCTTGTTTATGATTAATTTATGTACAATAATTTGAACTATCAATAAACCTACCTCTTTAAACATCAGTCAACTCATTTACTCATTTGATTTTAAATCATATTGAGATGGTAGGTGAAAATCATAGCCTTAATGCTCACTCTAGGAATATATATGCTCAAGAATGGAAGATTGGGAACAAAATCTTTAAGCACTCTTTAAGAATAGATTTAGGTAAGTACAAAAATACTATACGAAAATTATGGCCATAACGACCACTATAAAATCACATGTATCTAAGTACAAAAGATAGTAAATCTTTTAGGGTTAGATTTTGATGGTGGTGAGAAGGTTCTCCACCACCCATGACAATGATGACATCACTATATTTTTTACAATATTAAAAAAAAAAAAAAAAACTTAAACTCACCAAGTGAGCATTCCTCGATCGGGATTTAGGAGCTAATTAAGTTAATTTCTAGGCTAGTACTTTTCTTTGGCAAATTAATTACTTTTCAAGTGTGGATTTTTCAAAAAGTATTTAAGAATAATCTTCTCTTAAACTGCATTTGGTAGCATAAATTCTAAGTTTTAGATTTGCATTTAGATGAATTTAGACAAATTTATAATTTTATATTACATCTTATTCAAATTCAATACAATTTTATATCCAAAATTTCTTGAACCATTATATAGTTTTACTTACAAAATAAAAAAATTATTTTTTGTTTCTTATAAAATATAGTGTTAGGTTGTAATATAACTTGCATCAGAAAATGTATTGGCAGTGATTAAAGTCCACTGAAGCTTCAATAATATGAGAGAGAGAGAGAGAGAGAGAGAGAGAGAGAGAGAGAGAGAGAGAGAGAGAGAGAGAAAACTCCATGAGCGACTAAATTCCAAGCAATACATTGAACTAACCGTTGCATGCATTGCGTTGCCTAGTCAACAATTACATAATTAATATATTGGGGCCTCTAATAATTAATTGAACCAGGTCAATTGCTAGCTCACCCGCTTTACTAATTTACTTTTTGAACATTATCCCCACCTTGCTGGGAAATAGTAAAATACAAACTCAATTTTTTATTTAATTTCTTAATAAATTAGTTAAAGAAGAAAGAATTTGGCCTAGTGGTTCATCTTCCTATCGATGGAGGTTCAAGATCTGAAAAGTTTTTGTCAAAGATAAATTTTAAAAGCATAATTTAGAGATAATTCATCTTTCGTCTCATATCATTTTTATCTTTTCAATGATCTTGACGCCCTTAATACGAAAGCTCCATTTGACTGAAGTCTCTAATCTCTATGCTCCACGTATACCATATTCTAATTAAAAAGAAAAAAAAATGAGAATGAAAAGAAGAAAGAAGCCATCAATGTGTTTAGATGTATCTTAATTTCTAAACCTTGATTATATGCATTATTTTTATTTAGTAATTTATAAAATTATTAGACACTTCAATATGAGTTTATGGATTTTTTTATCTTACATTTGGATTAGAATTTATATGGGTTTGGACAAATTTCAACATATATAATTTCATATCCTATCCAAATCTAATACAAATCAAAATCTAAAAGCTTTCCCAATATAGGGTTTGTACACCCATGGATACAACAAATCAAAAGAATTTTTTTTTTCTTTTACAAAAACAAAAAAAAAAGCAAGAAAAAAGCACAACAATTGTTAGGTTTTCATTAATTGCATCTATAAAACTATTTTAAATGTTCAACTAATTTCTTTATTTAGTAACATACTAACATTACATTATTATTCAAAATATCCTATAAATCTCTCTTTAATTACAAAAAAAGAAAAAAGAAAAAAAGACATAGTGACCAAACCTACCTATCTTTTTTTAAAAATTTAATCATTAATTAATAATATACTTATTGGAGTTTGGTGGGCTGTCACTCTTTGTCCCGCCTTCACTTCATTCTTTTTATGAATGTTCATCCAATCTCCCCTTTGATTCATCCATTTATCCGTTGGTTATCCAAAAGCATTTGGTTGTATCCACGTCATTTCCCGGGGTCCCATTCAAGTTATTCAGAAATAAATTAAAATTAAAAAAATAAATGAATTGGGCCCTAAACAACCTCAGCCTTAAATTGGGCCCAGCCCATTTTAGTTGGGTGTTTCCTTCTTATTTAGCAGCCCGAATCCGGGCCCACGTTTTATATTCCCCAACAATGTGCAGTCCCAATCAATAAACAAAGGAGAGAGCCTAATTACACGTAAAAACATTCAATTACTCAAAAGTCTGGCATCAGAAATACATATATATTTTGATAATTAATGTTAATAATAATATCAAAATTTAAGTATTAGTTTACACCATTTATTCAATAAAATTATAATATGAATAAATTTATATGAATAATATAATATTTTATAAAAAAAAATTCATGTAATACATAAAATTTTAAACATATTACGAACATGACATTTGATATAAATTTATTTGCCTGTATTTATATATGTTTATGTATATATATGTGTGTGTGTGTGTGTGTGTATATATATATATATAATTGTAAGAAAAAATGTATTGTATTGAATATTTTAAAAATAATTCTAATCATTTTTCTAATTTTAATTTATATTATATATGTAAACAGAAATATGACACAATATATATATTTCTATATTTTTGAATAATATAAAAAAATTAATTCTCTAATTTAGATTAATTTTATAACATAAAAATATTGAGAATGAAAGTGGTGGAAAGAGATTGAGTTCGTACCATTTTAAAAAATTTATTTTAGTGGAATTCATTAATATTTGGGTTTTTAAATATTGTCTCGTAAAATAGAGAAAGGAGTTTTAAAAATAATAAAAAAATTTAATGGATCAAATGTAGATAGAGAGATGAAGATGTATGGCCACTATCTCTATTAGAGAGAAAAAATAAAAGTTGAATGTTAAAAAAAAAATTAGTAAGGGAGTCATGGGGCCCTTCCTTCTCCCAAAGAGAGATGAAAAAAAAAAATGAATGCAAAAAAATAATGGGGCCCATGAGACCATTCATACGTCTCTGATACCATTCACACAACGGAAATAATTAAACATTCTCTAATAAAATACCAAAACTCTATACTATTTAATCCAAAATGTATATTTGATGGGGATCAACATGCCTTATGTATTCCTTTTACTAATATGATGACACATAGGCGACCTCCCGATGTCCACTCCTTTACTGATATGGTGACACGTGGACGACCTCCAGATGTCCACTATTATTTATATCTATTTTTTAGGAACACATGAGATCAATTGAAGATCTTCTACTTTTTTGATTGAAGATTTTTTTTAATGTAAAGACTTTGTTATTGTGTTAATTTATATTTTTCGTGGTTATGTTATTTCAAGATTATTAGGTGCTTGAAGACCATGCTTGAGGACCTAAGTGAAGTATTGAAGTAAAGGCCAACTCAAAACCCATGTGGACCCCACATGGCTTTTGGACCCTGCATGGATCCAATGGGCCCCACACGGTTTTGGCATTTCTTTTGGAGTATGTTTAAATTTCAAATTTGAATTATAATAATGTAAGACAACTAAATTTGACTTGTGTGCTTATGAGTTGGAGTTTATTGTTTTTTAGTAAGTATTAATTGTGTTAGGTTAATAGTTGTTGAAAATTGCTGAGAGTTGTTGTTGAAAGTTGTTGAATTTATTGCTTTGTCTCCCAGGTTATGCCTATAAATAACCTTCTTATTGTAAGAACAAGATATGAAGTTGAAGTTTAATATTGAAGAAACTTCTCTTTACTTGAGCTTGTAATGCTTATTCCTCTCATTGTGAGTGAGTAGTGTGAGACTACGACGTTCTCTTCAAAGATCAAATGGTGAGAGACTACTAAACTATCCAATGACTTCATCAACCCCTCCTCCATCTAATACTCTCACGGCCCCTATCAACACCATACGACCAACACCTTCATACACCCACACGATGATCATCATTTACACTTCATTGCTGCGTTCATCTTGTGATTCAAAACTTGTATGAAAGACCTATGGTGTGATCTAACTACGTGTGGAACAACGTCAAGTCATCCAAACCAATCTCTTGGTAACTTTAGTACTTGTGTTTGAATCCTTTGTTATATTTTGTGAACCATTGCTAGTAGATTAAAATCACATTTTGAATAACTCATTTGATCCATAGATTACAATATTGGTACTTGCTAGTTAAAATCAATTGTATAAATATTAGTTTGCTAACATAAAACTTTTATTCTTAAATCTTTGAAATAACAACTTTTTAGTATATAACTTAATTCCTTTGTGAAAGAACCAATTGGAACTTAATTGTTAGACAAGTCATACACCTTTTCAAAATCCTTGAACGTATGAAATAAAACATGATTTATTGTGTTTATGTTCGGATAATTAAATTCTTAAGTTAAAGTGTTTAAGTGTATATGCTTGTGTTAGGGATGAATCGTAGGACATAAGTTGACCATTCCCGTCCTACATCAATATCCATCCATTTTATATTACATAACCAGAAATTTAAACATGACTTTTATATTCCAGTATCTTACATTCATTCACAGTCACCAAAAACTAGACCTTACCCTGGAGCTTGCTAAGCTTGATCACCAGAAGGTCCTGAAAAATTAATAATTCGCTGGGGTGAGACACTTTTCAGTAAGGATGAAATAAATTATACTAGTGTGTGGCAGATGAGTTTTAGTGTATACAAAATATCGTTGTTTGTTAATCAAGAGCAACTGACAAGCCATATGCAAACTGTACTCACACATACATAATCAATATTTATAGCAAAAGTTCTCTCGAGAATTGGGAAAATTATACACCCATACATGCAACGCCCCTTTGCTCTGATACTGTTTGTAACCTTACCTTTTAATTTGGGTGCGGTTACAACTAATACTTATTAGGGCACTCACCTTACTTAGTAAGCCTTCGGGCGGAAAGTTTTACTTTGTCATAAATATTCATGCATTTAAATTCACATACTTGTACTGCACACATTTGACATTAATCATATCATAGAGATCCACGTATACATGTACGCCACAACACATCCACACAGGAAACCATAAATAAGTTTCACATCCACATAGGATACCACCACAACACTTCATAGTCGACAATCACTGTTACACTCTCACAATGACCTATCCATAGTATATTAGTAAAACAAACTCCTCAGACTTGCCAATGTTTTATCCTCTTTTATATAAATGATAATATAACGAACTCCTTGGGTTTGCCAACGTTATATCGTGATTTATATCTAGGCAATATAACGAACTCCTCAGACGTGCCAATGCTATATTGTGATACACACGAATAACCACACAAAGCAAATCATCCAAACACATCAAATCATTCACCACAGTAATCACAACCAATTTATTATAAAAAACTATTCTCATGCCACACGATTTAATTGTTAACCATACTATTTTTATACTATTAATCAATAGTATAACCTACTCACATTAATTTGTCCCTAAATGTGTATTATAATCAAATCCATCATTTTCAAATGCCTAAGCTGTTCAGAAAATTAGTACATATATATACGGGTTCATATAATTGAATTTAACCAGTTCAAACTTAATAAAAAGTTGATATAACTTATTCCCCTTACATGATTCCTGAAAATAAGCCCGCAGGGGATCCTAATTCGTGCCTGCGACGTACGCGCCAAACCCTTGTATTCATAAACCTTAATCTAGTCAAATTAACCCTAGAACATTCTCTATTTAATATTCCTTAGCCCATACTCCTTCTATAATTAATAAAACTCAAAAACAATTTCCTTACCATAAATTTGGAGTGGTGCCTAAAATGCCTGATTCTCGAAATTACTCTCGTTAATTTGCAGAGAATTGCCGCCAAGATCCTAAAAATACGTTTATTAGCTGATTCATGCTGAAATCAGGTGAGAAATCGAGGAAAGAAGGGAGGAGAGCCACAACCCTAGAGAGAGAAAGCGAGATGATATCATTTTCCGTAAGAAAATGATTCAAGATCTATTTATAAGCTGCTGTACCCGTCGACGAGAACATAAGATTTGTCGATGAGTCAAAGAAGAACTCTCGTTGATGAGAATAGGGGTTTGTCAACGAATCCTTAAATCTGTGATTTCCTCGCTCTCGAGATCTCCTTGTCGATGAGCACAGGTGCTTGTCGACGAGTCCCTACTGTGTTGCCCCTTCATATTTTCTTCCTTCTTATTTTATTATTTATTTATTTTTTCTTTTCTTTTCTTTTTCCTTTTCCTTTATTATTTTCATTGTTATTACTTTTCTGGGTCTTTACAAACCATCCCAATAAAGAGAAACTAAACTACATCATAATAAATGTCGGATTTGCCTTTATATTGATAAACAAAACTACAATTAGCACTCTGTTGAGTATTTTTCTATCAAAGTAACTAGTTTAAGAAGTTATATCATGAGTTTTCTAAATCTATATGAAACAATAGAGTAAATTATTTAAACTCATTTCAGCTCAAAAATTTTAAACTTGAAAATCAACTCAAATTTAATTAATTTTAAACATTATTGAAGTAGAACTCGACTAAGTTATAAATTCTCAAATTTTAATTTATGGTTGTTTGGTATTATTTTTGTTTGTTATTGTGTAGTGAAGCAATGTTTTTTTTTTGTATGATTGCAAAGCCCAACCTATCACGCCCCGAACTCGGTAATGGGACCCAGGGGTGAATTAGTAACCTAACTTGTCCCTGTATCATACAAATCACCAATGATACAATACCAAATGAATGAGGGTCTGACTCTATGGGGTTTTCAAGCACCCTATACACATTCACAAATACGACAAATAGGCAGCGGAAAATATTCTTTCTATACATATTTCGTGCCATACCAGAGTCTATACAAAAGGAGTTTAGGCTCCATAATACAAAATATAAACCCGATTGCCAACCATAACCCCAAAATGACAACCCGATAAAGTCCTAGCACTTACACAAGCGCTATCCGCAATACACCGACCACTACGCTCTCAACACAAGGACTCTAGTTCCGGTTACTCGAAAGACCTGAAAAACATGTATGTACGATAGGGGTGAGACACATCTCAGCAAGGTAGATCCAGATTATATCGGTGTGTGACATTTTAGTGTTATCATGACATGAAACATACTCAGTTCAATGCAATTTCAGTATTTTCACAAAATAGTTTTAGTATAGTGCATCACACGCACACACACATGATCAAGTAACTTGGTGTCGTCACGCCCTTCGGTCCGAAGCCGGCCGGCATTACATGGCATCCCCGGCACATGGAGTAGCCCTAGGCTCTCATGGCATTGTATCGGTACAACTGATGGATCCACACCCTTCGGTGATCAGCTGGTAAGGTTCACGCCCTTGGATATAAAGCCGAACACTCTTGCCAAACATGACAGTTGATATTTTACACCCTCAGATATAGAATCGGACACTCTTTCACAACCTAAAACAATTCGGAACTCAGTTCCTATTTCATTGCAATAAAACACAACTCATGCATGTTCATATAACCAAACATCCACACCCATTTGGTAATCTAAAATCATGATTATCCAAAAATATACAGTTTAAACAAGTCAAGGCACGACCATCTCCATAACACAATATATATCACAATATATTCACTATTTTCCAACGAAACTAGAGATGCAACCTAATGTCCCCTTTTCCCCAAAACTATAACATGAAAAACCTATAATTTTACCCGTTAGATTTTCCCAAATGAGTAACCAAAACACACACAGGATTGTGAACCACAGTTCTACTGAGTTCGATTTCGAAAATAATCGACATAAACAAAATCCCCTTGCCTTTCCCCAAAAAATCCAATCCCAAACTTTACGACTCCTAAATAGCGAACTGAGTTCTCAAAACCTATAAATCACAGTACAGAATATACTTACAATTCAATTCCCTACAAAACTACTGGAACGGAAATGAAAATTGAGCCTTACCTCGATTTTGAGCCAAAACCCGAAAGTGCTTGAAATGAAGATTCGATCCGTAAATATTGAAGAGAATCCTTCCCTGATCCTCGTAGTAACGTCGGATCGTCGATTCAGGCAACGTACAGTGAAGAAATCTAGAGAGAGAGAGTGTGTCTTTCGAGTTCCTAGAGAGAGAGAGATTTTCTTGATTACTTTGCTTAGAAGAAAAGGAAAGGATATTTATAGCCCTTTGACTTGGCCAACCTCATCGACAAAGAAAAAATGACGTCTTCGTCGACAAGTCAACGTAGATAGCTCGTTGACGAAACGGTGACCTCGTCGACGAGCCTGAGATTTTCGGTTTCCAAAACCCACTCGACTTCTCCTCGTCGACGAGCACCTGAAATTCGTCACCGAATAGCAGAAGGCCTTCGTCGACGAACTCAGACTTCGTCGACGAAGCCTGCTCAATTACCTTTTTGCCCTTCTCTTTATTAATTTAATCCATATATCACGGTTCGGGTTCTTACACAACCAACCACCCAAAGTGCCAAAGGCACAACCAAATAATACATATCTACAAATGCCTCTTCAAAATGCAATTAAGTGGACTTGGACCCCAATATCTCCACAAAGAAAAATAAGAAGTGAACCACCAGGTCCAAAGCTTGATTTGTAAAACACCATATTTAATCCAAAGACTTGATTTGTAAAACACCATATTTAAAAAATGAGCTGTTACATTATTTTTGTTTCTATTGTTGATTTTGATAAAAATTAAAAAAATTAGACTTTTAATCTATAAATAATATTAAATACATGTATAATATGTACAAAATATCCAATGTACCAATTATATAATTAAAAATATAAATTTATAAAAACTCAATTAAGTTTGAATACTCACAAACATAATTTGAAAAAAAAAACTTTAATTCAAGTTGTTAAATTATTTGGGCAACTCATGTCAAATTTCATAAAATTATTTTAATTTGAATAACTTGAGAATTGACTCGAGTGACTTATGTCTAGACGTAATTACTTCATTTAGTAATTTTTAAAAATAAATAAATAAATAAATATATTAATTAATTATTAAGCTTGATGTTTTAGAACATTAATTATCAAATTTTTTATTCTTCATTCCGTATATTTTTATGCTTTTATTTTATAATTTAATTAAATAAGTTTATGTGTCTTTATTAATTTTACCTTCCAACCTATCATAAATTATAAGTTGACAAATATGGTCAAGTAATTAATATTAATTTTTTTTATTTAATTTAATTATTTACATAAAATATTTTTAGAATGTTAAAAAGTGACTAGTTTGAGTGTGAGCAGCTGTACGCGCAGTCATAAGTTAATGCGTAATCTAGTAATATCATTAATTTAATTTTTTTTTAAAAAGCTAAAAATAGAGACGAGGAATGGTGTAGATAAATACAAACCACTAGCTGCGTGCCACGTGACTTCTCCGTGTGGTAGCTGGTTGATATTGAGAACGGTCCCACATATCCAAAACCACCGCCGGGGAAGCTCAGATCTCCATAAGCTTCCCCGAAGCCCGAAACGGAGCCGGAAAACTAGAAAGATTGAGAAGAAAGGTAAGTGAAATGTCAGTTGTACCCTCCTTTCTTCGCCTTCACTCTCCGTTCCTTTACTCCTCTCTTCACCTCTCTTCTTCTTCTGCTTCTTCTCTCATTAACAAAACCCTAAGAAATCGACGGTCAGCGGCATCATATCCGTGCATCAAGGCTCTGGATCTTGATCAAAACACGGTCGGTTTCATCCTCTACATCCCTTTCTCAACTTGTTGTTCCTGTTAAGTTAATTTGGGAAATGTTGATAGTGAATTGCAGATAGTGGCGATATCGGTGGGGCTTGTAAGCGTCGCTGTTGGGATAGGAATTCCAGTTTTCTATGAAACCCAGATAGACAATGCTGTAAGTTTTTCTTTGAATTTCGTACAGAATTGATTTTAATTTAATTTTTTTTTTTTGATAAATTTATCTCTTTTTTGAACTGTAAATTGAAATCCAGATGGGCAATGCTGTCAGCTTTTTTTATTTCGTAAATAAGAAACTTCTAAATTCAGTATTTTTCCTTTTGAAATGTAAAGTGAAGGGATATATTCTTTCTATGTTGCAGGCGAAGCGTGACAACACTCAGCCTTGCTTCCCCTGCAATGGATCCGGAGCTCGTAAGTCATTCTCTTTTTGGTTTCCCCCATCGAAGTAGGTTGCAATTCTTAGGAATGCCATGATGCAGAGCGCATTACATTATTGGTATTTATTTTGTTTTCATTTATTTTCTGGAAAGAAAAGTTACACTTTCTCGTCCCTAATTTTTTAGGTTTGTCAATTTGATCCCTAATATTTCAATTTAGATGTATTAACCCCTAATTTCAACATTGTTGTTTCGTACAAATAAGACCAATTATGTTATATGGAGCAAAATATTGGTTGACTACAAAACAACATATCCAAAAAGCAAAAGCTTTTGAAATGAAAATACTAAGATGGATGGATGGTATAACGTTAAAAGATAAATTAAGGAATGGACATATTCACGGTAAGTTACGCGTAACGTCTGTAGAAGATAAGATAAGGGAGGGACGACTCATGTGATTTGTGCACCTACAATATAGGCCAAATAGTGCGCCGGTGAAGAAGATTCAATTAGTTATTGTGAGGAGCAGTAAAAGAGATAAAAGCAGACCTTTGAAATGAGATAATGAGTAAGGATTTAATAGTCATAAATTTGTCGAAAGAAATTGCCCATGAGTGCATAAATAAATTATGAATCGGATTCATATACAATCTAGTCGGACTAAAGGCATGGTTTGTCATTGTTGTTGTTGTTCCTTATAAATCCACACAAATCCAAATCCAAGACTAGAAATCATGCTCTTGAACACCACCCTAGTCAATTATAGGAAAATTCAAGCATTGACTTGATGTTTGGTTTGCAAAATGGAATGAGATGAAAAATTGAATGGACAACATATAGCAATCAAATTATAAATTTAATTCCATTCCATTCTTGCTTAACTAATGAGTGTTGAGTTCTAGTGTAACTTGTAAAATATGTAGTCTATATGTGTTGAAAGACTCAAAGCATACTGGACTAATGCATTGGCTCCCAAGTCAGACAATAAAATCAATGTGTAAACATTTGGAAGAGTTTTTGTTTCTAATGCCTTGTTTTCTTGTTGCTTTTTGCATAGTGAAGAAGAGGAGAGAATGGGAGGGAGGGGAGGGTATTATTCTTTATATTTTGACAAAGAAAGGAATGTTGTAACATAAGAAAGAGAGAACATACAGAAAAGAGGATATTCTTGCTAGTTTCATTGTTGGTAACTCCTTTTTGCAGATCCTCAATGAAGTGATCACAATACAAAAGGGGGTTTAGTTATTCAACTAAACAAATTTAACTATAAAGCTCGACTTTTTAATTAATCATCAGTATAAAAATAATCAACAAAATCATAATTTTGCTATTGTGTATGAGGGATTCTCTTGATGTGATGGTTAGATATATCTTCACCTTTGATTAATTTAAATGATGTTTTTGAATCTTTACCTTTTCTCTATAATTTAATGATGGGAATGTCTTTTTTTTATCTCTTGTTCTATAGAGAGATGCAGATTTTGCATGGGAACTGGATCTGTGACAGTGGAGCTTGGTGGGGATGAGGAAGAAGTGTCAAGATGCATCAATTGTGATGGTGCTGGATCTTTGACATGCACCACATGTCAAGGCAGTGGTATTCAACCTCGATACCTTGATCGCAGGTACAAGTCACTATATCCTATCTTAATTACCCTTGATGCAAGCATGGAATTAACAAATAGTTAGGAAAGGAAAAACACATGGCTGTGTACTTTCCTCGTGTAAAATGATAATATGGATTCCAGTTCTTACAAGTAACCTGTTGGCAAGCCACAACTAATTAACCTGCACCTGGAAAGGGATAGTCAAGCATGAATAGTTAATCACAAGAGGCCACCCATCTAAGCCCCCCAAAAAATAACCAGGGAATGAACTAATTCAGTTCAAAACATTAATGCGATGTCTGGTGCGCTGAAATGGAATATATTGAGAGTGGAATGAATGAAAAATTAGAGGGTTTATGTGTAAAATTGTACAGATCAATTTCAGTGCATTTCATTCCATTCTTGCATATCAAACAACTCGTAAGAATGAAGGGACAGATATGACCAAATCAGAATATGCGCGCGCGTGTATGTGAGATTGTGCAAGTGTATTCTTATCATTGTATTTATGTTTAGAAACTTAGAGCAGAACTATGATAATACCAAATACAAATGTTTGGTATTTTACTTGGAACCATCTGGAGAGACAATCCAGCTGCATGCTCTAGATGAGAAAATTAGTGTATCAAAATCTTGATTTTAAGGGAGAGAGTTGGAACTTCCATCTGTGTTTGTTTTGCGGAATGGAATGGGGTGAAAACAGATGAAATGAAAATTTGAATGGAGAACTTGAAAAAAAGTGATAAAATCGATCCTAGTCTGCCCAATTCCATTTCATTCTTATATACCATACATGCATTAAATTAAATAGTGTCAATGATGGTTTATTTATTTATTTACTTTTATAAACTGAGCAGAGAATTCAAAGATGACGATTGACTCTTCGAATAAGCACGATTCAGGAATTGATCGAGATGATGGACGGAGGATAATTAACTATTAGTTGATAGGACAAAGATAGAGCCAATTCATTGCTTTCTCTCGGTTGAATTAATGTTTCTCCGGCCTCCTGTTGTTGTATAGTTCTATGAGCAATGTAGCATTCTCCTTTTACACAGCTTTCATGCTTCTCTTGGTAAATGTTTGTGGATAATGGGGTGCTTGAGATTGCCTCAATGGCACCAAAGGTTCAATTTCAGATGTTAAGACAATTTTATTTTATTTTTTTATTTTTATTTTTTGATTACGCCGGGTTTCCTTGGTTCACTGAGTGTCAACCCTTGCCAAGACTAATCCCATGCTTGCGCCAGCCGAGTTCACAGCCATCACGCAAGAGGTAAATCTAGATATATAGCACAAGTGGCAGGAATCGAACTCAGAGTTATACCGACAAGTGGCCCCCCTCCAAGTCAAGCCCAGGACACCGCTCAACTTACCATCAATTGGATTCGAACCTGGGGTAATACCTCGCCCTTGCCACCCGGTCATGTGCTCGGGGGCTATGTTAAGACAATTATTGTGAAGGCATAAACAAGTTGATGTCGGCGATTCTATGGAATTCAGGCATTTAGGTTTTTTTTTGGTTTTTGGACACATTTTAATCTCGGAATTCCACAATAAAGAAATTACCATTTTCAAACTGTCATTATACATGAAAACAAAAAAATAGACTAAAGGATGATCACAAGTATCCATATAGTTGGTTTAATTATATTGTTTAAGGTAATGGATCAATGTTACCTAGATTGTTTCACGTTCTACTTTATGAAATGGGAACATGATCTACGGCTTGTACTCTAAAATGGGGAATGCTAGGGGTATATTTATTTAGATATATTGGTAAAAAGAAGTGTGGTGTAACTTTTGAAGAGGAAATTGAGTTGTTTCTAAATTTAGAAAAGAGTTTGTCACAGAATAAATTAAAAGTAAAATGTAATGATTTCCTACTCTTACCTAATAAAATTTTGTGTTATGTGAAAAATATTGAACTAAAACTTTGGATAGTTAGATTTAGCATTTTGGAATCAAAATGTATTTCGTTTTGGGGTACCAATAGGTGATTCATTAGGGTGTTAGCAGTTTTTGGTAACTAGGAAATGGATCAAGGTCACATATAGGACAAAACACCTACAACGTATTATTATGTATCACAACATAAAAAAATTCTGCCAAGTATTTAGGACACATTTAGTTGTAAAAGATAGTTTTTGTCATTTTTAGTTTTTTTTAATAAAAATATAAGAATGTTAACTAATAAATATTTACATTAAAAAGATGGAAAATAAAGTATTTACTTAGTTGTGGAAGACAATTTTAAATTTTAAATTTTTAAATAATTATAAAATTATAGATTGCTTTTCATTTTTTAAAAATTATACATAAAATTAGAAATCTACAAAGAATAGAAAATATTTTTTAACATTCCTATACAAAATTTAAAAATTGAAAGCAAGAAGGTTATAATTATTTGAAAAATTAGAAATAAAAAATAAAACTATTCTCTTTCACCATGAACAATGTCGAAAGTTCTTATAATTTTTCAATTTTTTATGCAAATGTTTGAAAATTCTAAAATAAGTTAGATTTTTTGTAATTATTTAAAGGACTAAAAAAAAAAATACAACTAAATTGGCTCTTAATGTTTGTTTGATCTTACAAGCTTTGTTGCGGAGTCGAGAAGATTAGCCAATGGAAGCAATTCATAATGATTTTATATGTAAATATCATATCATATTATTTTTTATAATTACCAAATAAATGACAAGCATGCATGAGGCATTATTGACAATCCAAAAGATGTCACCGACACTTCACATTTATTTTCTATCTTTTTGTATTTATATTTTGTATAATTATGAAGGGCTACACAGTTTTGAATCTATTTTTTTTATGAAAAATTACTTCCAAAAACCTTTTTTACAGATTTAGAATTTAAAACTAATAAATTGACAAAAAAAAAAATAATCACCTTTTAAAAAAAAATATTTTATCATTAATAAAGTTTTCAAATGAGCAAAAATAGGCTGATTATTTAAAAATAAATAAATAAGAACAAAAAAATTGACCAAAAGATAATAAGATTAGGCCCCTTGTTAACTAGTAAGTCAACAAAAATAAAAATAAACATAACTTTTTAAAAATTATATATCCTC
The DNA here is from genome assembly GCF_029873635.1 of Malania oleifera. Taxonomy (NCBI): domain Eukaryota; kingdom Viridiplantae; phylum Streptophyta; class Magnoliopsida; order Santalales; family Ximeniaceae; genus Malania; species Malania oleifera. The sequence continues at coordinate 102,418,052 of NC_080424.1, read as the reverse complement.
TTATTAACTTCTTAAAATTATTATTTTAAAAATATACAAAGGCAACCTATTAATACGAGTAAGAATGCATATGGCGCAGTGGCAAGAATGACCTTAGTGTTGGCATCTCGAGATGTGAAGGCACGAGTTCGAAACCTACCACTGCGCTGCACATCCACGTTTACATCCAGAAATGTGATGGGCTAGCTGTTCCTAGTGTGAGATTAGTCAGACATATGTCCAGAAACTTGGCATTATCTACAAAAATAAATAAATAAATAAACATAACTTTTTAAAAATTATATTTCCTCTTATTAACTCCTTAAATGATTATTTTAAAAATATACCAAGACAACCCATTAATACGAGTAAGAATGCATATGGCGCAGAGGCAAGAGTGGCCTTAGTATTATCTGCAAAAAAAAAAAAAAAAACATTTTACTTTTTAAAAATTATATTTCTTCTTATTAACTTCTTAAAATGATTATTTTAAAAATATATAAAGGCAACCCATTAATAGGAGCAAGAATGTGTATGACATAGTGGCAAGAGTGACCTTAGTTGACATCTGAAGATGGGCTGCACATCCACGTTTATATTTAGGGATGTGCTGGGCTAACTGCTCCTGATGTGGGATTAGTTGGGCATATACTCGGACACCTTATGTACTAAAAAAAAAAGAAAAAAAAAAAAAAGTAAGAAGAATACAAAAACGCATCCACGTTTACATTTAGGAATGTGCTGGGCATATGCTCGGACACCCTATATTATGTACCAAAAAAAAAGAAAAAAAGAAGAATACAAAAAGGTACCCAGAGGAACGTAAGCCCCGTTTAGTAACCCCATTGGGGTTCAAGTGAATTACTGTTACAACCGGCCAAACAACTTCGATTAGTGACCCGAGGAGCTCCAAACACGTCTCAGCCCCCCCGCGAGGGCAGATCACCAAGTATCGAAGGTTATTCCTTGCGGAACCCACATCTCTGCGGTTAACGGCCCGGGGACTTTCCTGGGCCCAATAAGAACGGCCCAATCACTTCGTTCTCTGGATTGCGAAGGAATTTGGTGAGAACCTTCTTATATATATTAATTATTTTGATACTCATTAGTCGATGTGGTACAAGCTTGGGATTGCACCTCATTTCCCTCACAAAACCCCAAGAAATCTTCAGTCTCCGTGCGTGAAGGCTTGATCTTTGATCCGTTATTTTTCATTCTACACATTCGTATAATGAGTTGCAAATATGAACTTTAAGTCTTGAATTTAGATTAAAATTAATTTGAATGCAATTCAATAAATTTTAGAATAAATTTGTATACAAATGTTTACAAATTCAAATCAAAAGACTTGGATTATACCGATTTTGTTTTGTTTTGTGTTTTTCAGTAGGCTTGGACTTCACAGTGCAAAGACATGCTAAATATGTATCCCAAATATATATAATTATATATATATGAACGAAATTGTTACATTATGTAAAACCTCCTAGAAAAGAATTACATCTTAAGCTTGCCGAAACAATTAGAACCAAAAAGAGCAGAGAAAAACTCAAACAGCAAACTCAAGAGACTGGATGGGTGGGGATGAGTATGGCTGAGGCAGACAGACACAGCTATGTATGATACAAACATACTGGAGTTCATTTTATGTATCAAGGATGGCGGCTCTTTATGTGAAGGACTGGACCACCGAGGAGGTCGTAACCAAACCCGAAAGGAGACCAACAACGACTGCACTATTGTATGTAGTTGGTTCCCCTTGCATTGAATTGTTTCGGGAGTCTATGTAAGTCTCGTTCAAGAAGGGCCCGCCCACAAGTCCTCCGGTAGCCACGTTGGGGTTGGGCTCGGTTGATTTGAGCCATTTGAAGCCATCAGAGCAGCCAGTCTTTGCATCAGCAGGAATTGAGGCTCCCCTGTGATGCACTTGCTGTGGATAGTTGTCTCCATACCCCACTAGGTAGCTCATTTTCATAGGATTGTTGCCCAACACATAGTCAGCCTGGTGAATGTAGGAATAAATACACGTATAAGCAGGCTAGAAGGGGATGCACTCTTTAAGATTCAAAGCACATTTCATTGAACATGGGCATCATAGACAGCATACCTGAGAAATGGCAAATTTCCGAAGATCTAATAGTGAATAGGAGTCTCCATTGCAAGAAAACTCTGCAGTGCGGGAGGTAAGCATGTAGTCACTGTATACAACAGCCAAAAATGCAGCAGCCACAGGATGCTGCAGTGCATTCCATTCACTAACCCATATCAACCCACCTGCATAAACGGAATGTGATGGTGAGAATTCAACTTCCAAAAGTATGATGGTTCAATTAATAAGAGATAATGAGATTGATCCAAATGAGGATGAGTGTGCTTTGATTGTGCTAAATCTGAATGGTCGAAAAGTCAAATCATCCAAAATCAAGTCATCACACACTATTCTGCTAAAAGTTGGATTAATGAACTGGAGTGTCAGGGGATGAAGGGAGCACATATCACAGATGCAGAGATAGGATATGGAAGGACAGTAACAAGGAAGAAGCCAACGTTGGTCATTGACCACGCATTCAGATACATTCAGAAGTGGGATACAATCAATATGTAGTGGGGCTCACCATTCTCTAGAAGATGATATGAGGAAAACAATCATTGTTCAAGTTAAAATTATGGACAGAAAACTGTGTGAAGGGATGGGGGAGAGAGTGAGTGAGAAAGATTTGTATTTTTATTCATTTTTTTTTTGTGGGAATAAAATATTAGCATGGTTGTCTAAGTGAAATAGTATTAATGGAGAAGATTACTCTCTGTTCTGCTGGAAGTGGCTGTTGGAGACCCTGGTAGAAGGCCACACATAACAGCCTCAGCTGTTTTCCTATACTTCTGGAGATTCGAAGCTTCTTTTGAATCAAAAAAGCTCACCCTGGATAATAAAACCTGCATCAAAATAGATACATTATTTTTAAAGATTCATAAAAATACGTGATTTTGCAAAATTTTGGAAAAATCCATATAATTAACTCAATCTAAGTCAAATTGCTTGATTTGGTATATTCAAAGGAATAAAACTGCACGACACCACTTTACATATAGAAGCCCTAATAAATCTAGGGAAAAATAAAGTCAACATACCAACTTAGGAATAACAAACACATATTATATACGCCACTTTCTCATGGTCACCTGGAACTTATGGTTAAGACAAGAAAATAGGTAGAATAATTAGTAGAGTTTATCTACAAACATATTTTGTTATAATAAAACAAACCACATTCTCTCATCATGGATTCTCAAGTCAAAAAAAATTGAAAAAGACAATTGACTGATACTTCTGCATAGATGGGTTTCAACCACTCTTATATCAGCTTGATGGGGTTCTCTGTGCTTTAGATCAGCACTATAATTTAGGATGTTATAGAATAGTTTAGTCATTCCACTTGTGGCAACTTCCAGCATTGACTACTATGCAAATGTTCATCAGGCAGGCTTTTCTCTTAATCATTTAGCATGGGAAAATTTCAGGTTTCTCTCAACAAAATGTAAGACTTGGAAAGGGCAACCGTATGTCCTCTTTATTTTTACAAAATTTACCATAAACACACCCAGTCTCAAGAAATATTAAAAAATAGCTTCCATAGACTTGCATGATTTTTAAATTTCTTAGATCTATCACCAAAATTTTCCTGCAGCACATATTATTCCTGCATCTGAAATAAGTGTACTAGTAATGGAGCCCAAGGCAACATACAAAAAATAAAATATAGGATGCACATGGCGTTACATCAATTTCCATTAAGTTTAGGTCATGCTACTGAAGAACGAATTCATAAGGTGGACGCAAAGTGTGTGCGCTTTTGGTGCAGTTTTATTCACAGCACAAATTTGAAATGATCCAAGATCCAAGCATAATAACAAAAAAAAAACAAAAAGAAAATCAAAAGGAGGAAAGATTTCCAATGTCATTTAAAATTCATCTCCTTGGAAAGGGAAATATACCTGAGCTCCTGCAAGCTTGTTATCCCAACTAAACCAAGTTGGACTTCCAAAGTTAGCAAAGAGTTTCCCATTTTCCCCAGTCACATAGTTTAGGTATGATTGATCCCCTGTTGCATGATAAAGCCAGCTAGCTGCCCACAAGAGCTCATCTCCATATCCAGTTGAATTGTAATATGTCGCAACTTCGGGGATGCTGACACTGTAAGAACCTCGATGTTTGTCAGCAAATCCAAACAATTGTTTGGCATGCTTGAGAAGTGAACTTGAATATGTGGGGTTGATTGTCTTAAACACAAGAGAAGCCGATGCCATAGCTGCTGCAGTTTCAGCTGCAACATCTGTTCCGGGATTAGATGTGTTCACTTGTGTGAGAGGCCTTTCCTCAGTCATGGCTTCGGGCCTCTCCCAACATTTATGATCCGCTTCAGGATCACCCACCTGCTCCAACATTACAAGAGATTATAGGCTGAAGATGGCATATTTTGGAGGCTTTTTTGTTGCAATCAACTGGATCAAGTTTGGTTACTAAACTCTACAATGCAATTCATTAATTTACACAATACCTAATGCTAGATCCCAATGATGGAGATCAAAAGGTACATTCAACAGCCTTAATGAAACCATATTAAATGGAGGGACGGGCAAGTTTTGTTTTAGAAAATAAAAGTACTAGCTACTAACTCATTGAAAATTCAAAGCTGCTCACAATATTAGCAGGTGTTCAAAACAGGCAACAGCTATGCCCACCCCCACACACCCCACCTCCCAGTGCTTGCGCCCCGCGCGCGCGGGGGTGGGTGGGTCTATATCATGTTACCTTTCTATGAAAATATTTTTTTTTGGTCCCCCTCACTTCCATGGAAATCTTGACTAGAAGAACAAGGTATAAATAGACGTCTCTTCTCTGTCATAAAAATAACAATGATTTGTGACTAGATTTGCTCTAGAATTCATAATGATGGTAACCAAGGCAGAAAGAACAGCTTAAGCCCTTATCAAGTTGTCAGTGCCTCACAAAAAGTGAAAAAGAAAACCTAAACTACAATACTACAAGACAGCTGATTCTAAAATTTTAGGATATTTAAAATTTAGAACCTTGACTATAGCTCCTGATCACGCCCAATAAAATCAGAATGGAATTTGATGGGAGTTCTGTAAGAATTATGGAAATGTTTAACTCTCCAGTAACTATGAAGAACCATGAGAAAAGAACACAACACTTTAATAGGAGATAATCATAACCTGGATGTAGAGCACATTATCAGAAGGATGAGCATTAACAAGATAGTCTGTGATCCATTTGAGTGAGCCTCGTGCAGGTTCCAACTGATTCACCGCATTCATTTGATCTCCATACTCAAGTATGGCCCATGACAACACTGTGGCAGTGAAGGCCATTGGAAAACCAAACTTCATGTGATCCCCAGCATCATACATTCCTTTGGAGAGATCCAAATTTTCTTCACTTCCATCTTTAAGAGCTGAATCCCCTCTCCAACTTATCTTATTATTCACCAACTTACCAGCTGCAAAAACAAAGAAACACCTCTGCATCAGTTAGAAAGGTGACAGGGAATGTTGAAACAGACAAAACCAAAAACAAGAACAAAAACAATAACAGAAGCAAATACAAAACAAGAAATAAGAATCATACTTCACGATTGGTAATACCGTAATAGTACTAATTTTTTTACCAGATGATAGCTATTTTGCTAATAGTATTATAATTGTGACGATGCACAAAACAAAGAAAAAAAAAGTCAATGTGACAAATTGAAGCACACACATATTTACTGTCATTGATTGAAATCAAATGTTAACTTCAGATCTACAACTCTACTCAAAATTGCATCTAAAAGTTCATTCTATTAAAATATACGGAAGAATCTAACAGTATAAATAGATCTACAATTCTATCCACAGCATTCACATTGCGAACAATACTTTAAAGAAAATACATACCATAAAAGGGTTGCAATTAAGAGTTCATTCCATAAAACTACACCGGAGAATCTAAAAGTACACCTAGATCTCCAATTCTGCTAACTACATTAAACATAATAGAACAATGCTCTGGAGATTAAGTACAATTTATAAGCGAGAGCCTGAGAAAAACTTACATTTCTGCACGTCAAAAAACTGCATGGCGATTTTGAGAGCGTCGGCATATTTCTTGGTAATGGCGCCGGGAGGTCCCGGCACCGGAAGTGGCTCGGACTTCGAGTGATTGAATTTCTTTTTCACGGTGATCACGACGGCAGTCGCCACCAGAGCCGCCAGTAGGATCACAAGAAACCAACCGCAGCACCCCTTGGACTTCGCGCGCTCTCCCATTGTACCGATTTCAGTTGAGAACGATCTTTTAGGGTTTCACAAGACTATGTCAAGGTTCGCATTGAGCAATCCAGGGATTGAAATCCGCAATTTTCCCGAGAAAAATCTAGGGTTTCAGAAATAAAGGGCGTTTCCCCCCGCGAGAAAACAGAGGAAAATGTACGGAGAAAATGCTTGATTGAGAATGCGGCTTGCAGTTGGACAGAAGAGCACCGACATGCGTTTGCGCTGGCAGCCACGCGCGAGCTTCATCGGTCTTTTTTTTCTGGTTTTCGTGTTCTTCGCTTTCTATTTTTCGCGACTTAAATGCCCTTTTTTTGCTTTGAGAAGGACCAGTCATAAAACTGCCTAAGACCGCCAGCTAAGATCGGGCAAGAAGACGCGACGGATGTCCTTTTTGGTAAATTCAAATTTTATTTTTTGGGGTCTCCGTGTGCCGGATCTTGACTACGTGAATAGGTAGCAGCTGGAGAAGTCGCATTCACCGTTCATTTACCGCGGGACCTAAATGATTAGGACTGCTCAACTGGCAACCGACGATTGGTGGATGACAAAGGCCGGCCATCTAAGACGGATAGGCCCTCATTTTTTACCACAGCAGTCGCCGAAATATTCGGGAAGGGTGAATTTGGCTTGTAAATTTGTCATTTAGAATGTGGCAACAGCTACAAATTGATTTCCCTTTTTATTAATACTTGCATTTAAAAGCATAAATTTTAAATTTAAATAAAATTTAATATTTTTTATATTACAATATATTAAAATTTATATAAATTCAAATTCAACACCTTTTAAAATTATAAAATAAAAAATTTATCAACAAAAATAAATTTTTTCATTTAGATTTTTTATAAAAAAAATTATAAAAAATCTAAATACTTAAGTCTAATCTAATAATCTTTAAATTAACTCTTTTAAAATTCATTTATTTTGTACTAGTTAAATAGTGATGAGAGTCTAATAGTGAAATGCTAAAAGTACGCAAAATATTTATTTCTGATAGCGGCTCGTGTTGTATGGAGTATGATTTCAAAATTAGGTCTTATATAAAAATTATTAAATTAAATTTCAATCTCATGTTAAATCATAAAAAATAATCATTTAATTCATTTAATTAGATATAGGTCTTCAAATTTTAGCAGCATTTTTTATATATTCAAACATTTTCTTAAGATTTAGTTATCGTGAGAGTTTTTAAGTGTTGGATTGTTTTTCTTTAAATTATTTATATTGAAATAAAGTAAAAAACTAATAAATTTATAATTTAATAATTTGATTAATATTTTGAAACTAATCTACAAATAAAATTATAAATATTTAAAAATTAAATCATAAATTTGTGATATAATTAATGATATAAAAAAAATACACAATTTGAATTTAAAAATTAATTTCTATAAGTGCTGCAAATCATTGGAAGGCATAAGGCTAATTACTTGTATAGTCTACCACAAATAAAAAAAAATCATTCAATATATGATTTAGAAATTTAAAACTATCCAAGTTTTTTTAAACTTATTAAGTTGATTAATAGTTTGAAATTGGGCCATAAATAAATAATATTTTTTAATTGCAATATATATATATATATATATATATATTATAATTTAGCTTTTGTAATAACTTATGATAATTGAATTCAAATTTTCTATAACGACTAATCATAATTGTTCTAGAAAAATTTATAACAACTAATACTTATTGATATCTACTATCTTTATTAGATTTTTTCTTTTATTAATAATTTATATTTTGAAACTATCCCATATAATGATTAATATTTTAGAGCCACCTTATAAAATTTTAACTTAATTTATCTAAATTTTTAATTTAATTAAATAGTCAGAATCTTCATCCTAAAAGATAATTTAGATGGTATGTTTGTTAAAATTACAGTGACATGAGTTTGAATCATTCATATCCATTTTGCTAACTTGTAAAGAAAACTGAACATTTATTTGTATGTCATGCATTTGATAAAGATTTTGGTTTGCACTGTAGGATTTATATTCTAAAAGATACGTCTTACATGAATGATATGAGTCCCACATGAGAGGTATATGCTCATATCCTAAAGGATATTGAATGGTTATTAATGGGTTAACTGAAAAGTTAACTTAGAATTAATGAGATTTTTATGGCTGGAAGTTTGAAGGGTATTTCTATATTATATTCATTAGCTACTGTTATAGGGAGTAGCTGTAAGGGCAAGCCAACACCAAGCTAAGCTAAGGAAAAGAGAGCTAAGGAAGAAAAAGGAAAAGTTAAGTTTATAAGCTCTAAGTGTAACGTCCCTTGATAAAAATACAACATAATAAATAAATGGTCAACTCCAACCCGTGGGTAACGGGGACACCTGTCATACATAGCGGAAAACCTAGCAGCAGTAAACATAAAAATTCATACATCCATTCATAAAATATAATACCAGAGCTTTTATAACATAATAATACTGTACTTCTGTACATATCCATATACATCAAAATATCTCTAGGGTCACACAAAATAACTCTAACCCTAATACAAAATCTTACCCTTCTCACGGGTAATCTTACTAACTCAACAGCGGCCTTGACCCACCGGTCTCTCTAGGGCTCCTGAAAATTTTAATAATGTTGGGGGTGAGACACTTCTCAGTAAGGGAAAGTAAACTAAATACAGCTGTGTGGCAACATGAATATTTAGAGTGCTTATACATATACAGTACATTTCATAACTCTGGAAATAATCATAATATCATGCTGGATAATCATGTATTTTCATATTCGTTAATAAATCATAACATACATAAACATCTGTTATAACTCGTAATACTGAAAATCAACCCAAGATGAATAGCTAGTTAATGTCATGTATTATCCCCTATGACGGGTTGTGCAGTCCGAAGGCGGGACCCGACAATGGCTGGTCGACCACTGCCGAATCAAATATGTCTGTAAGTATGATGGGCCCGCCACACCCTGGTCCGGACTGTCAGGTGGACGTCCACACTCTACTGAAAGCCACATCAACTATCCATCTTCCATCCCCTCGTGGAATGGTTAGCACTAATATGGCCCGTGCCAAATCTGATCTACCCATAGCTACGGTACCAAGCTCCTGGTCTAAACTAAACTAACATCCTGGTTGCAATAACATATAATACATGAACATACGTAACATCAACACGGCCTCGTGCCGAAAACATAGATACGACCTTGCGCCGAAATCATACGTAGGGCCTCGTGCCAAAATCATAGTATATATATATATGGCCTCGCGCCAATAACATAAATACGGCATCGTGCCGATAACATAATAATACGGCCTTGCGCTGATAGCATAATACATACGGCCTCGCGCCGATAGTAAAATAAATACGGCCTCGTGCCGATAACATCAATATGGCCTCGTTCCGAATCGTTTCAGGTATTTACATTCTAAAAATAACTCTTTTATCATATATTCGTCAAACTCAATATAGCATAACTCGTCTTTCCAAAATACCTGAAAATGTGTTTTACACGTAAAAGCATACATATCATATCTCATTTCACGTAAAATAATATTCATGCCACACACATGCTCTGTTAAAAGTCATACTTCATATTCTAAAATCATGCTTTTTTATCGTCTCATACACACATATACGTTTCATCATAATAGCAGTATTTCCCAAACGTACATTTCATCTATAATATACAGGTATACCATATTTTTTTTTTTAAATAAATTTATTCATAATCAATAATAATTTGCATGGAAAATAGCTGCTTTAGTTTACTCCCTTATCTGGTGATGAGAATCAATAAGCACCATGGAAGGATCCATTATATGTTTCAGTTGGGCCTATCATCAGAGCGAGATCCAAGAAAATCAAAGAAATACTTCACGGGCTGATTCAAGATATTTGGGCTTATTCAAAAATGGGGCACTCCAAGCATGGCCCAAAGAAAGATGAAGACTTACTTAACTTAATTCAAGTTTGTGATGGAGCTAATCTTGCTTAATGGCTTTAATCTCCTTATTAATAATTGTGTGCTAATTTAAATATGGGATTTGACTTAATGGTGTATTGCAAGGCAACTTAGCTTGCATAGGTTTTTAGTAAGTTGTGAGAGTCATTAATGTGTCTAGTAAGTTGGTATATTTAATGTCCTTGTCTCCCATGTTTGTATGGGAAGTGCTAAGTATTAATGTTCTTGTCTCCCATGTTTGTGTGGGAATTGTTAAGTGTTTAATGTCCTTGTTTCCCATACTAGCTACATATATCTCACCATTGTAAGATTGAAGGGAAGGGAATAAAAATGTGAGGCTTTGAGGCTTTGTTTCTTCTTGGTTCTTTTGAAGAACTTTTCGAACTTATCGGGATTTCCTGTGGCGTTCACCAATGACTTATCAAACAGCTTTCCACCACCGTTTGTGGCGTCTTCCTTATACCAAGGTTCGTGTTTCGCACTAAACAACGGGTTGAGGTTGTATATACCAAAGTTCTTGTTTGTCGTAAACAACGGGTCAAGGTCTACCATTCATATCTATCCAAAATCTGAATTTTAGCTTTCTTGGGCAAGCATTCCAATATTGGTTGTTGGGTCTCAACGCGTGTCGTTTGAGGTTCGCATCACTTGGCTACTGAGAAAGCCCATCAAATTTCCTAACCTGACCCCCGTAGGATTTCCTACTCAATACCTTGAAACTTAAAATTCTCAGTATTAAACATCAGTATTTTCATGCATACGTCAATTTCTATAACTACCATGAAGACTAATTTGGCTTAAAAAACCTTACCTCAACCCAGGGATGATTTCCAACTTTGTTTTCCCAACGATACGCTCCGGCAACCTTGTAGGGAACTTCGCCAGGAACGTCGTGGTAGCCTCAGATCTTCGATTCGGCGTAAATCTGACCCAAAATCAAAGAGAGAGAGTGAGAGAGCCGAAGAGGAGAGAGAGAGAAGGAAGCTTATATGAAATAAAAATCGGATTTTTCATATTTATAACTGCAGAATTCGTCAACGAGCCCGACCTTCGTCGACGAGTTCTTCACAAATTTCATCGACGAAGTCCACTCCTCGTCGAAGAAATTCAATCAGCTCAAAAACCCCTCTCGGTATCTCTTCGTCGACGAAGCCCTGTGTTCGTCGACGAAATCCTTGAAGCCTTCGTCGACGAAACCCTTTGTTCGTCGACGAAGCTTGGCAGCTTCCCTCTTTATTTTTATTTTTTTTTTCCATTGCCCTTTCTTTATTAGTTTAAATTTCATTTAAAAATTCGGGTTGTTACACTAAGGGTTAACTGAATGGTGATGTTGGTTGCAAGGTAAAAGAAAGGAAGAAGAAAGACATATAGGTATTTTCCTCTCTCTGCCTCTGCTCTCTAATCATCAACCAATCCCATAAATCTAGTGAAGGAAAGAAAGAGACCGAGGAAAAGTGGGAGAAACAATTTCTACAGCTTCTCTGGGTGTTCTTGATCGATTTAATATGACTGATTACGGTATGTAAAGTTTATGTTATGGTTTATTTATTTTCCTCATGAAGGTAAATGATGTGAAGTTCATGATAATTGAAGATCCTGTTGGTTACAACATATAAAATTTTCTTACATGTAGTATCAGAGTTGTAGTTGAAATTATCATGATCTTTCTTTCATGATAAAGATCATTTCATTTAACCCCTTATGATCTTGTTATGGGTTCGTATGAAAGTTTGTATTCATGATATTTTCTAGAATCGATCTAAAAAATTCATATGATAAATGATTCCTGAAAATATATGTGATATTTGATAGATTTATGAGGTTTTTTGTTGATCAGGAATCACATGAAATCACATGGAATGCCATGAGTTTATCTCATTTAAATTCTTACACAAATCAAAGTGAACTTGAAGCTGAGAATATTATCCATTTGCAAGGGATTGCTAATCAATTACCATATTCTTTTGCAAATACCAAGGCTATACTAAAATCTCATATACCTATTGCAAATATTCCAGCACAAATTGATGTCCCTGAAGGATAACAATCGACTAATGAACCTAAACCACAAGTTAAGCGTGGAAGACCTGTTGGTGCAAAAGATAAAACTCCTAGAAGGAGAAGATTGAAATTTGTAAACACTTGAGAAGAGGTTACAAAGTGTAACGACCCGAAAAATAATGATATTTAAATAATAAGAAGGAGAGAAATGGAAACAGCAACAGAAGGAGGCAGTCGACGACATCGTACTTTGAGAAAATACCCCAATAATTTATCAAGGTCTCGTCGATGAATACAGGGGATTTGTCGACGAGGGTACAACAGGACCTCATCGACCAGAAAATACCGAGAGAGGTTTTGGGGCAGCCTCAAATTCATCGACGAGGGAGGAAGTTCGTCAACGAAATTCCTTAAAGACTCGTCGACGAACCCAAGGCTATTAATTGCCAAAACTCGGATTTTTGATGGGAATTGGTGCAAGAAACTCCTCTCTTTCTCCCTAAAAACTTCTTCCACCCCTTCTCTCTTCGATTCCGGCTCTGTTTCTCGCCGAATTGAAGATCTGAGGCCTCCACGACGCTCCTGGCAAAGTTCTCTGCAAGTCTGCCGAAACTGATCATGGGAGAAGTCGATTTGAAAATCATCCAAAATTCAGGGTAAGACATTTGATTTAGATTATGTATTTCTTGTAGTTATAAGGAATGTTGTAGGTAAGAAAATACTGATGTTTTGTTCTAGGGAATTGATTTTCAGGGTGTTGAGTAGAGAACTCTGTGGGTATAGGGCCAGAAGTTAGTAGGGGCTTTTTAGAGTTAAGGTAAGAGAAATATGCTATGCTAGGAATTGTTATAATGTTAACAGAGATTTTTCACATATGTATATACCAGCTTATTACCTAGTTTTGCAGAATACGAGTTTTAAATGCTTGTGTGGCCTGAGTGGATATTTATGTGATGAAGAACTTATCTAATTTTTACAGTGTATCATACTATACTGAATACAAAGATATAGACAGTATATACAGTTTATATAGTTTTTCCAGTACATGGAGTTATACAGAATATTTAGATATAGTTATATATTCACAGAGATTATACAGAAAGATATGCATGCATATACAAATTTTATACGAATAGTTTCACAAAACATATATATATACATATACATTTACTCAGATCAGTATATATATATTACAGCTTTATACATAACAGTATATATAGTGTTTGCAGTATGTCATGTTTACTATTACCATAACATACAGAGTATACAGACAGAGTATATAGACAGAGAATACAGACAAATATACAGAGATAACATCAAAATGCTACAGATACAGTATAGAAAGATAGCGTTATGGTAATTTTGGAAACATGATGAAAACAATAAATAAATAAATAAATAAATATATATATATATAAATATATATATATATATATATATAGTATCAGATCCCTGAGGAAAGAATACAGACAGATACATATAAAGAATATAGAGTATGGTACAATTGCTATATACAGATAGAGTGCAACCACATATCTCAGATAGTATGTGGGTACCGTCGACCGTGCTCGGAGAGTATGCAGCTCCTTAGTTCACTGGGTGGAGGGGGCCGGTTTGACGAGGTAGTAACTAGTCCCGAGCCTAGGAGTGGATGCAATTTGGCCGGGCTGAGGTAGTGTGGAGTATATTGACTTATCTGGAGGGCTAACCAGATTAAGTCCCGCCTACGGGCCGCACAACCCTGTCATGAGAGGTCAAATCATGACATACAAAGTTCCAAGGATAAAACACAGTTATGTATATGTATACTATAACGACCTCAAATTTCTTATAAATTTTTTTTTTTTTATACAGTAAACAATCCTATGCAACGGAGACATAAATCATAAACCATTTATACATAAACTGTACAATACCAGATTCTAGAATATACAGACCATACACAAAAACGCCACTCCAATATTATCTATCCCAAAAACATACACATCTCTACCAAAAACTCACCTTATAACTAGGGTGACCAAACACTCTCTCTATCCGCGAGCCTGATCTGCTCGCCTATCTGGCTCACCTGAAAAATGTGAGAATAAAGGGGTGAGTCGATGCTCAGTAAGTGGAAATATGCTATTACTAGTGTGTGGCAACTAAGTTAAGGATACTTTTAAAATAATGATTAAACTGTAATGCAATAAATCATCTATAAATCATATCTTTCAAGCATAACTTTCTTTATTTATTTAAAACATATTGTATCATCTGTTTTCTACTTTTCATACTGGTAATATCATACTATACTGTAAAACTGTAAACATATATATATATATATATATATATATATATATAAAACTGTGTTTTTATCCCTGGGACTCTGTACGTCATGATTTGACCCCTCATGACAGGATTGTGTGGCCCGTAGGCGGGACTCTATCTGGTCGGCCCTCCAGATAAGTCATCATACTCTACACTACCTCAGCCCGGCCAAATTGCATCCTCTCCTAAGTTCGGGACTGGCTACTACCTCGTCAAACCGGCCCCCTCAACCTAGTGTACTGGGGAGCTGCATACTCTCCAAGCATGGCTGATGGTACCCACATACTATCTGAGATATGTGATTGCACTCTATCTGTATCTAGCAACGGTACCGTGCTCTGTAATCTGTATCTGTCTGTGTAACTTTCCTCAGAGATCTGATACTATATACATATATACATACATATATATATATACTCTTTTACTGTTTTCATCGTGTTTCCAAAATTACCATAACTCTGTCTTTCTGTACTGTAAACACTA
Source organism: Malania oleifera (assembly GCF_029873635.1). Taxonomy (NCBI): domain Eukaryota; kingdom Viridiplantae; phylum Streptophyta; class Magnoliopsida; order Santalales; family Ximeniaceae; genus Malania; species Malania oleifera. The sequence continues at coordinate 102,402,996 of NC_080424.1, read as the reverse complement.
TATCTGTAGCATCTTGATGCTACCTCTGTATATCTATCTGTGTATACTGTATATATACTCTGTCTGTGTTCTGTATGTTATGGTAATAGGAAAAACATGGCATGTTAAACTCTGTATTTACTGTTCTGTATAAGCTGTGATATAAATACTGTTCTGAATAATACTGTATACATGTATATGTATGTATATTTCTCTGTGAATATAAATCTATATCTGTATATTCTGTGTAAGGCCACATACTGAAAAAACTTTATAAGCTGTATATACTGTTATTAATTATGTACCCAGTATAGTATGATACATCACAAAACTATATAAATTCTTTATCTCATGAAAATCTACTCAGGCCACACAAGCATTTAATTCATATTCTGTATAAACTAAATAATAATCTGGTATGAATCTATGTCTATAAAATCTCTGAATACTTTATAAAAATTCCTAACATAACATATTTCCCTTACCTCAACTTTGAAAAGCCCCTATAAAAATCTGGCTATATACCCGTAGGATTCCTAACCCGACATCCTGAAAACGCAATCCCTCAGAACAAAACATTAGTATTTCCTAGTCTACATCATTTTCTATAACTGTAAGGAAGTCAAAAACTCAATTAAAGACCTTACCCAGAATTTGGGATGAAATCCAACTTCATTTTCTCGACGATCTACTCCGGTAGATTTGTGGAGAACTCCGTCAGGAGCGTCGTGGTAGCTTCGGATCATCGATCCAATGACTGGTGGGGCCAGAAATGAAGAGAGAAGGGAGATAGAGTCGTAGAGAGAGAGAGAGAGAGCTTGGAGGAAAATGATAAAAATCCCGAATTTCAACTATTTATAGAACAGGGGATTTCGTCGACGAGACCTTCTGTTTGTCGACGAGTCCTTCACAGATTTCATCGACGAGACGCTGTATTCATCGACAAAATTCAGGCTACCTCAAAACCCCTCTCGATATTTTCTTGTCGACGAAGCCCTGTGTTCGTCGACGAAATTTCTTAACCACTCGTCGACGAATCCCTGTATTCGTCGACGAAGTCTACGGCTTCCTTTTGTTTCTGTATCCATTTCCTCTCTCTTTAATATTTGAATATCATTATTTTCTGGGTCGTTACATTCTCCCCTCCTTATAAAATTTCGTCCTCGAAATTTACTATCTGTATCCCCGCCAATACGCTCTATCATTCCATAGAGGAAAAATGGTCTACTTATTTTATTACCCGCCCTCACTTGTGGCGGAGGAATACTGTGGTTACTTATTATGTTCTGGGAGATTACACATGTAAAACAAAAAACTATCTACTAGCTAAAATCTTATACATGTACCTGCAAAAAGAAATCTATCTAACTATCATGCTTTACCTGAGTACCTCTATACCTCTAGGAACAATTGCGGGTATCTCTGTCTAATCTGTTCCTCAAGCTCTCAAGAAGCTTCCTCTATAGCATGATTCTTCCACAAAACTTTAACTAACTGTATTTCTTTAGTACGTAAAGTCTGAACCTTCCTGTTCAAAATATGTACTGGTACTTCTTCATATGCCAAGGAATCCTTGAGCTCTATCTCTGCATAGCTAATGATGTGGGATGGGTCTGGGACGTATTTCCGTAACATGACAACATGAAACACGTCATGAATACGAGCCAAAGCTGGCGGCAAAGCTAGCCTATAGGCAATTGACCCTATTCTCTCAAGTATCTCAAAAGGGCCAATAAACCTAGGACTCAACTTGCCCTTCTTTCCAAACCTCATAACTCCTTTCAGAGGAGCTATCTTCAAAAATACTCAATCTCCCACATCAAATTCCAATTCTTTGCAGCGAGTTTCTGTATAACTTTTTAGATGACTCTGTGCTGTTTTAATTCTTTCTCTAATTAACCGGACTTTGTCGGACGCCTATTGTACTATATCTGGACCCAAAACTCGCCTTTCACCTACCTCATCCCAGAAAAGAGGAGAACGACATCTCCTGTCGTACAATGCTTCGTATGGAGCCATGCCGATACTAGCCTGATAGCTATTATTGTAAGCGAACTCAACCAACGGCATAAACTGAATCCAATTGCCCCCAAAATCAAGTACATAAGCACAAAGCATATCTTCTAGTATTTGAATGGTCCTCTCTGTTTGACCATCAGTCTGGGGATGGAAAGCAGTGCTAAAAGCTAGCTGCGTACCCATAGCCTCCTGAAAACTCTTCCAGAATCGTGAAGTAAACCGAGGATCTCGGTCTGAAACTATGGATACTGGTACTCCATGAATACGAACTATCTCATGAACATATATTTCTGCCAGTCTGTCCATGAAATAACCAATTTTTATAGGGATGAAATGAGCAGTCTTCGTCAAACAATCCACAACTACCCAAATTGCATTCAACCCCTGTCGTACTGGTGGTAACCCCGTAACAAAATCCATCAAAACGTGGTCCCACTTCCATTCTGGAATAAACAACGGCTGCAACTGTCATGCTGGTCTCTAGTGCTCAGCTTTAACCTACTAGTACGTCAAGCACTGCTGAACAAATTCAGCTATCTCCCTCTTCAGGCGGGTCCCAGCCGAGGCCCTTGGAGAGGAGGTAGATTTGGCAGAGGCCAGAGGCAGATGGTAAAGCATAGGGGATTTCAGGGTGGATAGCTTCCTGCCATTTGTCCTAGATGCGGACAGAGACATCCTGGTGAGTGCCGACTGGGGAAAAAATGTTTGTTATCGATGCGGGAGGCCCGATCATATGGCTCGATCATGTCAAACGCCGTCAAACTATGCACAGGCTCCTAGACCATTTCGAGGTGGATATCAGGCGCCCCGCGGTGGTTAGCAGAGGAACACTGCGCCGGCGAGGGTCTACACGTTGACACTGGGAGACGTTGAGATGGCTGGAGACGTGGTCACAGGTACTCTTACTACTTTACCATATAAAATGATTGTTTTTCTTGATACAGGTGCCACCCATTCCTTTATATCGGCGGGGTATGTCAGAATAACTGGGGTAGAGACTCAGCTACTAGATGTAGAACTGTCTGTGGGGACGCCGATGAGATCTGTGGTTAGATGTAGGAGGGTACTCTGGAATTTTCCAGTAAGTATTCGGAAAAGAGTGCTGTTAGCCAATCTTGTGGTACTAGATATGCAAGGGTTTGATGTGATACTAGGCATGGATTGGCTAGCAACTTATCACGCAAGTATTGATTGTCATCTGAAGGAAGTAATTTTTAGACCCCCGGGCAAGTCAGAATTTAGATTCGCGGGTTCACGTGTACGTGCCTCACCACAGCTAGTGTCGGTTATTCAAGTGAGGAGATTGTTATAGGGTGGTTGCTAGGTGTATGCCGCATACATAAAGGAATTGCCTAAAGAAGAATTGGGACAAGTTGATATACCAGTAGTGAGGGAATTCCCAGATGTATTTCCAAAAGAATTGTCGGGTTTGCCACCAGATCATGAGATTGAGTTCACTATAGACTTGTTGCCGGGATCTGCACCAATATCGAAAGCACCATATCGTATGGCCCCGGTAGAGTTAAAATAATTGAAAGAACAGTTATAGGAATTGCTGGATAAAGGTTTCATCAAGCCCAGTGTGTCGCCTTAGGGTGCGCCAATTCTGTTCGTGAAAAAGAAAGATGGAACCATGAGATTATGCATCGAATATAAGGAGATAAACAAACTGATAGTCAAAAATAAATATCCTCTCCCTAGGATCGATGATTTATTTGATTAGTTCTAGGGAACTTAAGTTCCAAAATGATTCCAAGTATTTGTAAAACAGCCATGTATCCGTTAACTACCGTGGGCGAGAGTGGCCGACTCTATATCCGGAGTGTGATATATCACCAGTATGTTCCGGCTACTCACCGAAGGGTGTGTTCTACACCATATGTAGCAATGTAATCACTGTGGGCCTAGGTCGTCGTAGCGTAGTTGTGCATGCAGCAATGTAATCGTTGTGAGACTAGGTGACCTTGTGTAGTTGCTTATGTAGCAATGTAATCACTATTGGTCCTGAGTCGTTGCTTCATAGTTGCGTGTGTAGTAATATAATCGCTATGAGACTAGGTGACCTTGTGTAGTTGTGTATGTAGCAATGTAATCACTATTGGGCCTGAGTTGTCGCATTGTAGTTGCGTATGTAGCAATGTAATCAATGTGAGACTAGGTGACCTTGTGTAGTTGCGTATAGAGCAATGTAATCACTGTTGGGCCTTGATCGTCGCAGCGTAGTTGCGTATGAAGCAATGTAATCGCTGTAAGACGAGGTGACCTTGTGTAGTTGCGAACTAGTGTGACGACACTGACCGTATGTATGCATGTATGTATGTTTGGGTATCATATGAACTAGAATGGTTTTCTGAAAATACTGGAATTGTATGGAATTGTATGAAGTTATGAAGTATGCAAAATGACACTGGTATGTCACACACTGATATAAATTGTTTTCTCCCTTACTGAGAGGTGTCTCACCCCGAATATATAGAAATGTTTTTCAGGTCCTTCAGGTAGCGATAAGTAGCATCCTAGCATCTGGGAGCAAGGGTGTTGTAGCTACTGCTAGTACCTATTAGGTGTGAGTTTTGGTATCCAGGTTGTCGGGATAGTTTTTGTAGACACCTGGGGTATGTTTTGTATCATGTGGATGTATATCCTAGCTTGTATAGACTCTGGTATGATACTGCTTATGTATAAAAGACCATTTTCCTATGCGTATTATGGATGAGTATGGATGTTTGTATATATGTATGTGGGCATCCGTTCACCCCACGGGGTTGGACCCTCTATTTGTATAGTATCATGTACGTTTAAATTGATACAGAGACAGGTTAGGTTACTCGAATTCACCCCCGGGTTCCATTTCCGGGTTCGGGGCGTGACATACTGAGCGTCGACTCACCCTATGACTTTAACATTTTTCAGGTGAGCCAGCTGGGTGAGCAGATGAGGCTCGCGGATAGAGAGTATGTTGATTACCCTGGTTTAGAGGGTATGTTTGTGTACGGATTTGTAATTTGGGACAAGTAATTTGGAGAGAGATGTATTATATAGTTATGGTATAGAAATATGGATTTCTAGTATTGTATGATGTGTATGGATGTATGGATTACGTTTTCGCTGCATAGGTATGACTTTATATTCAGATTCACCCTGGTGCCTTCCGAGGCTCGAGTTCCATAGTCGGGGGTATCAGAACAGTTAATATATATAATAAATAATAAATAAATAAAGAGGTTGTTACACAAAGGTGGATAATTCATTCGACATTCACAAATTCATTTCTCTTGAAAATGAAATCCCCATTATAAAACCTCCTGAAGAGGACCTCTTGAAGAGGAATCTTTTGAAGAGAAAACTCCTGAAGAGACATCCCTTAAAAAGGGACAGGTATTTGGAAATAATAATAAGATCTCAATTCATTACACGGGAGAAATGTGGGATAGAAATAAAGTTGTTGTCAACAACACATTTGCATATGCAGTAGTTATTGACATTACCAGAAATAATGAGGATCCTGAACCTAAATCTGTTAATGAATGTCGATATAGAAGTTATTGACCAAAATGGAAAGAGGCTATCACATTAGAATTAAACTCTTTATCAAAAAGAGAAGCTTTTGGACCTGTAGTGCAGACGCCAGAAGATGTCCAACTCGTTCGATACAAATGGGTATTTGTGCGCAAGCGAAATGGAAATAATGAAATTAATCGATATAAAGCAAGGCTTGTGGCAGAAGATTTCTCATAGAAACCCAGAATTGATTATGAGGAGACATATTCTCCCGTAATGGATGAAATCACATTCAGATTCTTAACTGGGCTAGTAGTCGCTGAACGACTGAGCATGGGTCTTATGGACGTAGTAAGAACATATCTATATGGATCATTGGATAATGAAATTTATATGAAAATCATTGAAGGATTAAAATTGCCTAAAGCAAAACCCAAAAATTTATATTCAATTAAACTCCAACATTCTTTATATGAATTAAAGCAATATGAACGCATGTGGTACAATTGATTAAGTGAGTACCTTGTGAAAGAAGGTTTCATAAATAATCTAATTTGTCATGTGTTTTTATTAAAAGATCATAATCCGAATTTGCTATAATTTCTATTTATATTGATGATTTGAATTTAGTTGAGATTTCTGAAGAGCTCACTAAAACTGCTAATTATTTAATGATGAAATTTGAAATGAAAGATTTAGAAAAGACAAAATATTGTCTTAGCCTACAGATTGACCATGTAAATGACGGAATTTTTGTTAATCAATCTAAATATACCAAGAAGGTATTAAGGCAATCTACATAAACAAAGTTCATCCTCTGGGATCTGCAATGATGGTGCGATCACTTAATGTAACGCCTCGAATAATAATGAGATTTAAATAATAAAGAGGAAGAGAAATGGACACAGTAACAGAAGAAGGAAGTCGACTTTGTCGACAAACACGAAGCTTTCGTCGACGACATTGCACTTTGGAAGGAATAACTAAGGCGAATCATAAGGGCTTCGTCGACAAATACAGGGGATTCGTCGGCGAAGGTATAAGAAAATTTTACGACGAATACAAGGATTCGTCGATGAGGGTATAAGAGAATTCGTCGACGAATATAGGGGATTCGTCGATGAAGAAATACCGAGAGAGGTTTGAGCTGACTGAATTTCGTCGACGAGGACTGAATTTTGTCAACGAATTTATTAAAGGATTCGTCTACGAATTATGTGGCTCGTCAACGAATCCTCTGTTCTATAAATATAAAAATCTGGATTTTAATTTACAAACGAAGCCAACTCTCTCCTCTCTCTCTCCCCATTGATTTTTCTCTCTTTCTTTCATTGATTTCAGGCTAAATTTACGCCGGATTGACAATCCGAAGCCACCACGACGCTCTTGGGGAAGTTCTCTCTAAATCTACCAGAGCGGATCGTTGGTGAAAGCAAGTTGGAAATCATCCCTGAGTTGAGGTAAGGCTTTTTTGAGCCAAATTTGCTCTTGCGATAGTTATAGGAAATGATATACGCATGAAAATACTGAAATTTAATACTGAAAGTTTTCATTTTCAGGGTATTGGTCAAGAAATCCTACGGGTGTTAGACTAGAATATTTTGGGGGGGCTTTCTCAGTAGCCAAGTAAGGGGATAAACTAAGCTAGTTCTCTTTAAGGAAATGTGTATGTATATATATATATAGCGTTCGATTTCAGCAAATAATATATTTATATATGATTTATATATTTAGGAAAATACTGTTGAAAATGATGGTATGTTGAATATGTGAAAACCTGTTAATGTGGCATGAGTATAAATTGTTATGAAATACTATTTTCTGGGAATGTGTGAATGACACAGATCTTTTTATAATGGGAAACCAGCGTACGGGCCGAGATTTTTATGTATTTTGCCGGCGTACGGGCCGTGCTATGTGTGTGATTTGCTAGTGTATGGGCTATGCTATGATATATTTGTCGGCGTACGGGTCGTGCTATGATGTGACCTGCTAGTGTACGGGCTATGCTATGATATGTTTGCTGGTGTACGGGCCGTGATATGAAGTGATTTGCCAGTGTACGGGCTGTACTATGATTTGCCGGTGTACGGGCTGAGCTATGATAAAATGTGAAATACCGGCGTATGGGCCGATGATTTTTATGATATACGTATATATGTAAAATGATATGATTGATGTGAAAATTAATGATATGAAATATCCATGTATCATAGTTTCAATATATGTTATATGGTATCAGAACCTGGTTGGCTTGGTCTAGGTTAGCACTTGCACGGTACCGTTGCTATGTGTCCATGGTCTTCGTGATCATGATATTTGTGTTAATGCCGCTGCACGGAGTGGTGTGAGATTGGATGGTCGATGTGGTCTTTAAGAAGTGTGTGATCGCCCCTGGTGTACGGACCAGGTCAGGCAGACCCATCAGACTTACAAACTGTACTTTTGACTTGGCAGTGGTCGGCCAACCATTGTCAAGTCTCGCCTTCGGCCACACAACCCAATCATGTGGGGGTAATACATGACAACAACCAGCTAACCTACCAGGAATGTTTTTGTATTATACTTTATAAGATGAGATATGTTTATGAAAATGCAGTATGTTCTGCCATAATTTGATATATATATATATATATGTTTTCCCAGATTTGACAAAACAGATACAGAATATGTTATGTATGGTATATGTAGAACATGGAATGCTCATGTTGCCACACATTGGTATTAGTTTATTTCCCTTACTGAGAGGTGTCTCACCCCTAAATTTTATAAACTTTTCAGGAGCCCCAGATAAGAGAACGGGAAAAGCCCCGCTGAATTAAAGCTGTTTATCTGCCCTCTGTGAAGGGTAAGTTTTTGTAGGGATAGTTAGATTTTGTGGAAAATGTCCTTAGTTATGATTTTTGGGATGTATATACTAAAATATAGTGATTGTAGTAAGTCTGGTATTGTGATATATAGTGTTGAGATGCATATGATTGTATGTTTCTGGCTGCTTAGGCTTCCGTGTTGTGTTCTGATTTATCCCTAGTACCCATGGGTCCAAGTGGATTATGGTCTACTAAGCTAGGATTTGTGATGTGGATTTTATTATTATATTTAAAAAAAATGTGGAAATTAAGCAGGTCGTCACACTTGATGTTAAGAAGGATCCATTTCGGCCTCATGATGAGGGGGAGGAATTACTTGCTCATGAAGTACCATATTTAAGTGTTATCGGTCCTCTAATGTATCTAACCCATTGTATAAGACCCGACGTTGCATTTGCTGTAAATCTACTAGCAAGATACAACTCCACTCCTACTCGGTAGTACTGGAATGGAATTAAACACATTCTACACTATTTGAAAGGTATATCTAATTTGGGTCTATTCTACTCATTTGATTCTAAATCTCAATTAGTAGGATATAGAGATGCTGGATATCTATCTTATCCTCACAATGCTAAATCTCAAACTAGATATATATTTTTTTACGAAAAAAACTGTTACATCTTGGAAATCGATAAAACAGACGATTACAGTAACATCTTCCAATCATTCTGAAATACTAACTATCCTCGAAGCAAGTAAAGAATGCGTGTGACTTAGATCGATGATTTCTCATATTTAAGCAAATTGTGGTCTTCAATCAATCAAGAATATTCCAACAGTTTTATATGAAGACAACAAGGGTGACAAAACAAAGCATATCTCTCCAAAATTCTTCTATACACATGAACTCCAAAAGAATGGTGATATAGATGTTCAGTAGATCCGATCAAGTGATAATATAACATATTTGTTCACCAAAACTTTGTTTATTACAACATTCAAGAAATTGATTCATGTCATTGAAATGAGACATCTTAAAGATTTTAATAGAAGTAGTTAATAAAAGAGTGACATCCAAGGGGGAGTGTTATGAAAAATAGGATTACGGGAAAAGTGGATGTCACCCCATCTTCCCCTACTTTGATTTCTACCGCAATAAATGTAATGTTATCCATATTACCCTATAAAAGGGCACCCTAACCCTTACATTTGTAACATATATCATTGCATGCTTCAATGCTCACTTGCATGCTTGAAGTAAGTAGGGTGTATATAGATAGAAAAGGAGAGATAAATAGAAGATAAAGATATCTTGTATAAGATCGGTTTTATATCATATTATAATTCCTTCTGTAAAAATGAAGTTTTGATCCCATCTGTCTGTAGAATTGGTATAGCTGAACCACGTAAATTTCCGTTTCGTCTTTATTTATTTATTTTTCTATTTATTTTCTACATCTTTTATAGCAAATTTGTAATTATCTAAAATTTAAAATTATGGTTAGTATAGCTGAAGGTGACATAATTGACTTAATTACTGGCATTAACCCTAATAAAACAAAACTTTCTGGCCGTAGATCACGTGGAAAGGATTGACTGTCGACTTGAAATTTGGAACCAATGAGATCTCGACGTGTTTTCCATTCAGTATCAGTTCGACCATCTTTGGTCGCCACCTCTCTCCCGGCTTAATCACGTTATAAATAAATAATTAAAGTTTATTATTCAGGGACGGAACTTTGGGGCCGGGACGCTCTGTCACCGACCGCCACTGCTCTGCAGGTGATTCCCCCGCGGCTTCCCGGCGTTTTATCCGTTAGGTTAGCCATCAGGACACCTTCTTCTTGTTCTTGTTCTTCTTGTCTGCGATCATCAAATGACTTCTGCGTACAGTTGTTGATGTGCTTTCTCTGTTTGTTTTATGTGCGCGGATTCTATTTGTATTATCAAATTGTCTCGCAAAAAAATAAATAAATAAATAAATAAATCAATCGATTTTCATGTTTTAATTGGAAATTAAGCGCATAAATCCGTGTCTTGTCACTTCCTAGGGTTTTGAGTTAAAGAAAATTTGAGTGTGGAAAACCCATTTCTTGCCAGCGAACGCATTTACTTGGGGCGTGTTGGTGAACCACAATCGGGAATTGAGGTCTCATGATTGATTATGAGAACGAAACTTGAATTCCTTTTTGTTTTCTCTTTTAAATTGAGTATGGAAACCCCGTTCTTGCAAACGAACGCATTTACTTGTTGGTAAACCCCACTTATGAATTGAGGTATCATTGTTGATTATGAGAGCCAAACTTGAAAAATACATTTTGTAATTTTCGCGTTTAAAAAATGTGCACAATATTTTAATATAATCATGCTTTGCAAAAGTAGCGAGTTCTTTGCTCGTGCAAGTTGATAATCAATCACTAGTTTTAGCTGCCAAACAAAACCTTAATAGTTTGAACAATAGTCCCTTTAGTTGTCTACAGAATGTTAACCCCTGGTCTGATTGAGAGCCAAACATGAAAAATACTAATTTTTGAAATTCTAATTGCACATTTGAAAAATGTAAGGGTGGTTGTATTGTGAACCACCTCCAAGGTTCCATAATTGATCGGGAGCCAATCATGAAGAATACTATTGTTTGAAATTCTAATCATACATTTGAAATATGTAAAAAATACTCACTGAATGTCATATAATCATGTTTTGCAAAATCTGCTGGTGCTTACTTTCATGATTTTAAAAAATCTGACTATCAAGAAGTTAGTGTAGTTCCCAAATTCACTCATAATCATGTTTTGCAAAAAATTGTTAGAGCATAAAACTCAATAAGCAGTTCCGGTTACTAAACTCATCCTTAATAGTTAAGCCACAAGTACGGCTTCATTTCTGGAATAATACTCTCTCTCTCTCTCTCTCTCATACACAGCACACACACACCCGGGGGAAGGGGGGAACTTAGTGTTTTTCTAATAGATGCAGCTGTAGTTATGCGGTCTGTTGTCATTATAAGGGATTGTGAAGAACACAAATTTTCGATTGGTATGTCTAACTATATACTGCCTTACACCCGACAATGATGTCCACTGTGACATATTGATATACTGATATTGGACATGGCATGTTCTTGTGCAATTTTGCTTACAATGCCCTTTCATATTGAATCCTATTTTTTATCTTGTTGTGCCAATGCCATTGGAAGTTGTAGAATTTAATTTTATTCTTACTGCCTTTCTCTTTCTCTCTCTCTCTCTCTCTCTCTCTCTCCCCATCTTCCACATATTGCCTCACTCTACTTTTTCATACTGTTGTAAGAAATTCTCTCTTGTTTATTTAGTTCTCAACAAAGTTTTGTTTCTTTTTTGATAAAACCATTCATCATAGAACTTGGACTATTTTCCATGATATATTCTTCTCGTCAAAACTTTCTGTAATAGCATCTATAAATCCCTCATTATTTAAATAAGGAAAATAATTTAGTTGTGAAATCACATTTAGGTTCTGCCTGGTGTTGGAGGACTGGGGCCTTGGAATTGGAAGTTTGTCCGGATGTCAATTGCCATTTTTTTTTCTTCAAATTAATCCCAGAATTGGTATTCATTGACACTACCGCACTATTTAAGCGTGCAAAAGTGATTCCACATTTAAAGTAAATATTTATGCCATTTAGTGGAATGTAAGATATTGATACAATAGAAAACTCTTGTTCAATGGGGCACTCAAACTCCTCTTGATCAAGAAGCAGTTGGATCTAGTTACATCTCTCATTCAGTGGGGTACATCTCCCACTGCACAAGGTTCTACACCACCTGTGGTCTAGGGAGGGAAAATTCTACGGAGTCCTATAGGGCTATATTTGAGTCAAGTTGAATCAATACAATGGGGGTACCTAAAGTTGACTGAACTTGAAAAATTTTAACTCAAAGCTCCAACTCAATCAATTTCAAAATTGTTGATCTCAAGCTCAATTCGGATGCAAGGTCAAAAAACTTGATCGACTCGTTTAAGCTCTATTTAATTATAAATAATATTAAAGACATACATAAGAGATGTAAAATTTAATAATATTACATGTATGACATATGTATACCGCTTACTAAAAAAAAAGATGTCCCCAAGCAACAAAGCTCCCTGCTTTGCGAGGGTAAAGAGAGGGTCATTACAGTGAGCAGCCTTACCACTACTTCTATGTAGAGAGGCTGTTTTCTTGGACCCAAACCCGTGACCAACCGGTCATAGAGGTACAACTTACTGTTGAACTGAGGCCTGTGACTAGTATGTCAAAAGCTCAATTACGCTAACAACTAGTATGATAAAACTTGAACTTGACTCATGAAGCTACTTGAGTTGCTCGCTTGGTTCATCCCAGTTGAGTTATATAGAAGAGTTGAGCCCAGGCATCTCATTAGCCAACTTGACTCGCTTAACTATATCTTCATGAATAATTTAGCACACTACTGAAAAAATCAACCTGTTGAATCTTAACAGCACAGCAAAATGTGAGACTACCTAAGCTGACCAGTGTTCTACCCCTTCTCTCAATGTCAGAACAGTATACTCATTCAAGAGTGAAAAATGATTTTGCGAAGACAACAAAAGACTAAAGTTATGGTTACTCCTCTTTCTCATCACAGAATTGATGCAGAGAAGGGATGGAAGGTAAAAACAACAACAAAACCAAGCCTCGAGTCCCATGAGGTGGGGGGTTGAAGGCAATCATGTATGGGGGTGATCATTGGGCCGGTTCGGCCCATTTGGTTAATTAACCGAATTAACCAAAAAAATATAGGTAAGAAAATTCCAAAACCAAACTGACCGAATTATTCTTATTAACTGACCATTACCCAACCGAACTGAATTTTCAGTTAATTCGGTAAACTAAATTTAATTGAACCAGTCACGCACACATATTTTCAACTTTTGATATACTGTTAGCCTTCAAAATTCCAAATTTCCTGGAGCTAAGAATGTGAAAAAATATTGTTTAAATTAAATGGAAAGAATGAATGTAAATTCAAAAGTTTTATCATCTCCAAGCAGATCAATTGATGGCAGAGCTTTCAAATTTCAAAATAGCTCACAATCGTGACTCACAACTCACAAGAGGGCAGAAGCGACAGCTACGGTGAGGCAACAGCGTTGGTGATGGGACGAAGGCAAGGTGACTCAAGTGGGCTAGGGTGACGGAACAGCAAGAGCGAGGCGACTTAGGCAAGAGCTAGGCTGCTAGGGGGACGGGCTGACTGAAAATTGAAATCCGATTTTTAACTAAAAGGAAAACCAAACAGAACCGAATTATAATTTAACCGAAGTGAACTGACCAAATTGGCTCGGTTAATTCAGGTAATTCGGTTTTCACCGAATTGTGCTCACCCCTAATCATGTTAAAAAGAAAAAAGCAATAAAAAAATAAAGGCTGTTTTTGATATTTTAATCCAGCCAGATCTGACTGGATCTTTTTAGGTTTGGAATTGTGTGAATTGATTGATTCAGATGAGTTTCACATCAATTTGGTGTGGAATTGATACAAACAGTTAAAATTGTGAATTGCAAGATTCCTACACTATGGATTCAACTTTAATATTTGCTGCAGATTATCTTTGGCCAATTGTCTTGTTATTGCATATTGCTTTATGTTGGTTTCCTTAGGCAAGTAGTTTCATTGTCATTCATCTACTTCCAAACTGTATGATACAAATGTGATTAGGTAAATACAAGATCTAGAATGGAGCAGTTTTTAGAGTGCATTTTAAATTGTTTACAAACCATTAGTGCACATCATAGCCAATGCATGACATCTTGTGCACATGATACAGTTTGCTGCACAGGGGCTGGATTGACTTCCATATGCATTTGCTAAGATCTCCTGGCTAAAAATCTAAAGGTCTTGATGGTGCGCAACAGTCATGTTGATCCTTTTCTTGTTTATGACATGCTGTCTACAATTTTTTTTAAAAGGGAGTTGCTGGTGGTTTCTTAATGCTGTTCCCCTTTTTGCTGCTTGTATAATTTCTTAAATTAAAAAAAACAAGTTTTTCAAATCCTTTGAATAGGAGATGTGCTTTACATTTAAAAAGGTTTAAATGACTGCACTTCTGTTAATGTGTTAAGGTGTACAAGCTGCAAGACCTTGTGTATTGTTTTTGCCACATCACAGGAATGATGTTTCTGTATGGTCCAGTCAGAACATCGTTCCATATGATATCTTCTTTGGCAGTTTAGGAATCTTGGATTGTTAGAGTTCTCTCTCTCTCTCTCTCTCTCTCTCTCTCTCTCTCTCTCTCTCTCTCTCTCTCTCTCTTCTTTTTTTCCATTCTTTGGTTTTTGAGGTTTTTTAATTCTTTTTTTTATGGACACATTTTATTAAATAAAAATTTATTTCATGGTTTCAGATGGAGATTGAAGCCAGCCATCAGCCCAAACAAGAACGTCTAAGGACAAGATGGACAGCATCCCTCGATAAGATATTTGCAGACTTGGTTGTTGAGCAGATTCAACTGGGAAACCGACCAAACAATGTTTTTGACAAGAAAACATGGAATCATATACGTGATAAATTCAATAAGCAAACAGATCTCAACTTCAACAACAACCAGTTGAGGAAGCACCTGGATGTTCTGAGGACACGCTATTATAACCTGAAGTCTGCTTTCGATCAAAATGAATATGCAATGGATGATTCTTGTTGCATTGGATTTGACCTGTGGGAAGATATTGGGGTATGCATCTTTTTCCTTTTCAAATCCTCTTTTTTATATTTTATTAGAATCTGAGCTTCTGTTGGATTGTAGTTACAGACACAGTCAAGGACTGAAACAGTCAAAGTTAAGGACTGTCCCATATATGATCAGCTATGCACAATATTCACAGAAGCAGGAGTTGACGGAAGATATGCCCAATCGAGTCACTATGAGGAGATAGTCAGCAAACCTGTTGGAATTGATACTGCAGGGTTAACTCCATGCCCCGAGAGTGAAACCCCGAGGTCCAATACTCCATCTTGCTCAAGATTTGTACAAGGGAAAGCTTCTTCAGCAGAGAAGGTGAACAAGAACCTTGCTGGAAGGAGGAAGAAGCGCTTATCTGAGGCAAACTCTTTTCCTGGTAGAGGTGGCAGGGATGAAGGAATAAATGATGCTATAGCAGAAGCCATGTTAGAAATGGTTGCTGCTTCCAAGTGTAGAACAGCAGAGGCAGCGCAGATTGATGAGAGATATAGTATAACAAATTGCATTAGAGCATTGGATGAGATAGAAGGCATTGATCAAGGGATCTACTTTACTGCTTTGGACCTCTTCGAGGAACCAGACTTGAGGGAGATGTTCATTTCACTGAGAAATGGCGAGATACGGTTGAAATGGTTGCAGGAGAAATGCTGCAGCAACTCCATCTCAGCTCAAGTTAGTGTATGACATTTTCACCCGTTCAGTTAGCATGCACATTCTGATGGAATAGTTATTTTCTAGTTGGTAGTTCATTTTGTACGACTTTCTATGGGTTTATAGTTCATAAATAATATGTTTATGTTTTTGCCATTGGGGGAAAGGGTGAGATAATTATTTCAAATCATTTTATTTTAAAAATAAATAAAATGTGGAAATAGAAAAAATAAGAAAAAAAACAGTTGAATGGGAACTGGAAACTCAGCACTTGAAAAATTCAATGATTGTCATTCTTTTGCTGAAAGAAATGTCAAGTTGGTAGTTCATTTATAATGAAGGATAATGTCCTTTGCAACAAGAACAAGATTGAAGCGCACGTGAGGGAAATTGAGATTGTTGACACTTAAACATGGTGGAGAAGCAATCTTCCTGGGCCACTCTTTGAATACTAGGCTGAAATTAGGCGATTTGTGGGCCCAAGAGGCCCAGAAGACTTCACGGGCCCAAAACTCTCGTCTCGGGGGAAGCCATGGCAAGACTTCAGACTCTTCGTGGGCCTCAATCTGTGGGAATGGGAGCACGCGTCTGGGCCTGGGCATCAACATGGGCCGTGCTGTAATCTACAGTAGGACAGTGGCAAGGTCCGTTTAATTGTGGAAAAATTATTTCCCTTTTGTTTTATACAGATTACAAGAATATTACCTTATCCCTGCTTTCCAATATTTGTATGATAATTTTAAAAAAATAAAATTTGCAACTTTTTTAAAAAAAAAAAAAAATTAGACAGTTGGGTGACAATTTTTATAACTACTTTAAAAATTAAGAATGAAAAAATAAAAATATTTTCACCACAAAATGAACATGTACCTTAATTTTTCAATTTAATTCTTAGGAATTATATATTATATCATAATAATAAACATTTCTGCTTGCTTTTGTAGCAATCAAGGAAGCTCAAGTCCAATTTATTCAGACTTTTGGTATGCTCATAATTTCAAAGTGGTATACAGCAAACACATCAATTGGGAAAATAATATAAAACATATATTTTAAGTGCTTCATATTTATTGCAATTTCATTTTATCTTTTACAAAGTTGTAATGAAGTCTGATTTTATTTTTCATAAAAATTATGTGTGGATACAGTAATTTTTTTAAAAAAAGAATATTCTAAATGTTTGTTGCATGTATCCAAATTATAGCTCTCTTTTTCTAATACTTAGTTTGGAAACATAAATTTTGAACTTTAAATTTAAGTTTGGATGAATTTGAATATAATTTTATATTATATTTTATTCAAACTCAATATAAATTAAAATCTAAATGTTATTCAAATGTAATATAGGTAAGGATCTTTGCTCCAAAGTGTCAACCAAACACAGCAGGGTAAAATGTAACTATCCTAAGATGATAAAAGCGCGAGAGCGAGACCCAAGACATGAAACTCAAAAACCTTGGCGCCCTTTTTTACCCAAGTCAGCTTTTAAGCACGTGACAAAATCGATTTAAAATAAGTAAAAATTATAAATATTTATACATATACATTCACAGCATGGTCCACAGTGGAACAAAAAAAAACTGTGGCGGCAATTTCCCGGTGGAGCTCACGCCTACGGGGGGATTGTGTGTTCTCGACGATGATATGGTGCGATCTACGGTCGTCCTTCGTAAGGGGTTAAAATTAATGAGAATCAGGTCAACGGGCGATGTTTGACTTAACTCCGGTACTGTATCCCAGCTGCTGCTCCATCTCCCAGCTGAGCTTGGGCGCCACCCCGCAATGCACCGGCACGTAATCCTGCAGGTACAGAGGAAATGGACGGCTCCGATCAGTCGACCGCACGCAGGAACACGTGGAGGGCTTCTGTTGGGTTTGAGGGTCAAAAGTAGAGGGGTAGGTCAAACACGGCGGAGGTGCACGTGTGGTGGGGTTGGAGAAGTACCTCAAGTTTGGAGAAGAGCTCGTGGGCAGTTGGGGCAGAGACAATAATGTGGCGGGCAGCGGGAGCTATGAACCCTTCGTCCACCGCCTTGTCTATGAAGCACAAGAGAGAGTTGTAGTACCCTTCAACGTTCAGTAGTCCCACCTACATCCCATCTCAATCACCATCTTTCTTTCTAAATCATTCATGATTAATAAATAAATAAAATAATTATACCTATGCGTAACCTAAAAAAATTATTCTTTTAGAATTTGGCAAATTTAAACGATTACTGATTTATTTTTATATATATATATATATATATATATATATGTGAGGGAAAAGGGTAAAAATGTAATTACAGGCTTTTCATGGATGCCCAGCTGAGCCCAAGTGATGACTTCCAGGAGCTCCTCCAAGGTTCCATAGCCGCCTTTACATAAATTAACAGACTTGGCCGTTATTTAAGATTCTCTCGGGAGATGCATGCCACAATTTTAAAAAGAAGAAGTTGGTGGCGAGATTAGGATTAAATAAAAGCGAGGGGATATATAATTATGAAGAAATACCTGGCAAGGCGATAAAAGCATCGGCCTGGCGAGCCATCTCGGCTTTGCGCTGATGCATGCCCGCCACGGCTCTTACTTCCCCGACCGTCTCCCCCGTAATCTACACTTCCCATTAGTACATTAATTATATATAATATACACTGACGTATTAATTTTTAGTTATTTAGTTATTTAATAATAATAAATTAAAAGAATATGCAAGCGTGGAAAATTAAATGCGTGATCATCAGAAAAGAGGGGGGGGGGGGGGTCCCAAGCCGAGTGTGCCCGACCACACGATTGGTTTAATCTTGGAAAAGTCAATGAACTGGAAAAGGACAGTTTTCATGGCTAACCAATTTGGAGTTGGCCTATTATCATTCTCTAATCACAGAAATTGGTTGCACACTATTTTTTTTTTCTTTCTTTTTTTTGAGGTATTAATATCTGAAAATTATTGACAACTCATATTTCTAAAAATGTCTCGAGAAAGAATTACAGACATGTCAGTATAATAAACGACATGCTTTTAGAGTAAGGTTTATTTTTCATTTCATATTTGTCTTTGTCCGAAATTCTTTTGAGGGACATCTTTCAAAAAGCCTTTATATATATATATATATATATATATATATATATTGATATTTATCTTTAAAAATATTTTTGCAAGAGTTAAATAATAATATTCGTGACATAAATAACAATTTTGTCGGTTCCTATTTTGACATATAAACAACTAAAAACCTTATTTGTTTGGTAAAATATAAAAATAAATAAGAGAGAGAGTAGTGCGCTTGTTTGTTAGGAAGGATAAGAACTTTTTGTAAGTACCTCTCTTGGCATAAGAGTCTTGGGAATCACTCTGCACAAAAAATAAACAAACATATAAGAAGAATTAAAACAAAAAAGACAAAGTAGAAGGTAACACATGTTTTTGATTACACAGAACTCCTAAAGAAAATATGAATGAAAAGAAAAAAGTTGGGAGTAAAGTGAGTTACCCTAAAACGTGGCGGCCACCATTATGGACAGCTTGGGAGACCAGTCCCATCAGGCCAATGCTCCCTCCACCATAAACCAAGTCTATGTTCCTCTCAACCTGCATTTTTATATTAAAGCAAACCCCCACTCCTTCAATTTGACGATCATTTTTTCAGAATAAACATTTAAATAATGACTGCTCTAGCTCTAGTTACTTCATTTCACTTTTTAATATTTGTTCTTATCTCATCCCCAATGAGGCATGCATGTGGATCAACCAACCCAACCCAAGAAGGAACCAAAACAAGAAAAGTTAAATACACAACAAAACAAAACAGAAAAAACAGAGTTCACTCTTTTCTCCTATGTTCTCCTCTGCTTTTCTATCTCAATACAAGCTTTACTGCACAAATTTAGTTTATTAAAGTAAGAAGTGAAAATAATGCAGGGTTGAGGAGAGCAGATGGAATTGACGATCATTGGTCAGAGACAGAACTTAAATTTTGATTTAATATACATGGTTAATTATAAATACCCACGATTGAATTGAAAGATAAACAAACCAAGGAACAGAAATTGATTAAACAGTCGTCTAAAAGCTTCTCTGCGTTTTTGATTTGCACTCACAAGTTGGTTGGCGAGCTGGACGGCGGCGAGCTGGTAACCGGGGTTCTTGCCATGGCTGCTACCGCAGAAAACACAAACTCTTTTGAATCTCGATTTCACGCAAGGCTCACGGCTTTCCATTGATTTCAGAATCTGCTCAGTTTATTGACGTGTTCTGCTCTTGCTGTGACCTCAGAGAGAGAGAGAGAGAGAGAGAGAGAGATTAGGAAGCTGCTGCTGTATGCTCTGTTCCTGTTGTGTCAAGAAGTCAGCAGTGTTGATGGCAAAAGCGTGGGAATGAGAAGTGGAGACATTGTTCCCTTTTTATATCAAATCAATGCCCAGCTCTGAGCTGAGCTCCCCTGTGGTTGAAATTGAAAATGTAATTGAAATTGAAATTGAAATTGAAGTTGAAATTGAAATTGAAATTGAAACTGAGTACCGGTGGATTTAATTTGGGTTGTCAATTAGGTTCGGGTAGGCCAGTGTACGGGGTCCAGCCCAAACGTACATGGGTTGCGTCTGATTTTTTTCTTTTCAATTGTTTTTATATTGGGAGGGAGGAAGTAGGAACCGAGGGAGAAGGAGCAATGAGGATTCACATTACACACAGAGTGAGCATGACACGTGAAGGGCGCGTGACGACATAAATTTGGGCTCCTCCTCCTATAATTGAATCCCCAAGTAGCAGCGGGATTGGGATATTGCAGAATGCAGAGCTGTAATGGGAGGGTGATGGTTGGGATGGGGCCTTCATTTTAGAATCTACATTCAATTGCCTTCGATTTTTCATACTCTGTTTTTCTTGCATTGCCTAAATTTGGAAATGCCCTAAACTAACTCGGCATGAATTTCTACTTTAAAAAGCCATTCCCATCTCTCTCTCTCTCTCTCTCTCTCTCTCAAATGTATTCTTCTCTGTACTCTTTCTCCGGCTCAACTAAAGGCTTAATTTATTTTTAAATTTGGAATGTTTTCCATACTCAGTTGTTCATTCAATTCGATTATTATTACTATCGACGCCTAATTACTAACACTTAGGACCGTCAAATATGAAGATGTGAATGTCAAAGTTACTCAGCAAAAAAAAATCTTACTTTTAGGACACGGAATTCTTCTTTCATTCCATTTGATCTTTCACTTCTGCATTTTTAATAAGAATTTTTTTATCTATATATTTCTATTCTATTTCATTATAATTGTTACTTATGATCATTGAATGTCACTATGTTCAAATGAAATATTTTTTTCAACATAGAAAATCCTTGTTGGTATAATCAATTAATAAACTTAAAACCCTTCAACAATAATTGTTCAAAGACAAATAAAATGGTAGAACTATCTCATAATTAAACTAGTCCTACATCTAAAAAGTTTGGATGTCATCTTCCTATATTAAAATAAAAAAAAGAATTAAATTTCAATGGTGTCAACTATTTATTATAATTACTTAATTGCAATAATAGTATTATGAAAGAGCTCAAATGCAACTATTAATTATATATATCTATATTGGACAAACTTCATTCAATCATATCGGTGCAAATATGCTTTGCAAGTTTAGACCGATTCAGCCGTCACGGAAATAAAATTTTTATAGTTTATGTACGCATGCACGCGCATGCATGTATATGTATAATTCTTATATTCATAGATGGCAATGCAATTATACTTTCAGAAATATTTATGATTCAAAAATTACAAGGCACAAAAAGACATGTGATCCAATAATATTCAATGTTGATTTAAAACATTTTTTTGTTTAAAAAAAGACAGAAAAATGGTAGTAGCACACACATAAAGAGAAGCATACTCTGATTTTATCAAGTAAATAATTAATTAATAATAGAGCCGTATATAATATCATGCACCTAACTAGCTAAGTGGTATACATTTTAAAATAAAGTTAATAGCAAAAGGAATTAAACTAGGTTAGAGATAAGATAATGGGCGTACATGTTCTTTGTCACCGCCAAGGAGAGCTAGCTGGAAACAGTAAAATTTTTAATGAATAAGACTTGAGGCAAAGAAAAAGGAGAGGGATGGATGAACCAAAACCCTAGCATGTGGGGTTTAAGAACAATCCAAAATAGAGATAGGCACCAAAAGTTTCCAAACTACTGTTTCTGAATCATACATAGAAACATGGGCACAGAGTATCCCACACACATATTTGCAAGTACAGTTAATCAAAACGAGAATAAGCCAAAAACCTCAAAGTTAAGTTGCGGAATCAAATCAGAAGCTAAGCAAGGAGCCTCGTTAATATATCAATAAGTGTTAATGTACGTAGCGAAAGACTCCTAGCTTAGCTTCTATGTTAATGGAGTCATAAGAATCCATATATCGTCAATTATAAACCTAGCTACCACATAGCATCCTAATGCTAGTATTTTTTTTAAGGAATAAATTCGGAATAAGATATTTTTGGGTGAGATTGAAGAATGGGTTTTATATTATTTCAAGTCATTTGTCCCTACATTTGAAATTAAGTTTAATTTATTGGGTTTAAAGATCGATTAGTAGCTGGAACGACATATTCGGTTATCATATCTTGTGTTAGGACAGTAAACTTTGAAGTCTAAACCTTTTGGTCATGAAAACTTTAATCGACGTTAATCCAGATAAAAATTATGCTTGCATGTTAAGGCGAAACCTTAAAAATGATTTTGATATTTCTTTAACAATGATGATATCTAAAGGTGATGACCAACAAACTAATTAATAGCATATTTGATGTTCCCAGTGAAAATCAAAAGTGCAAAATCGGCTTATTTTTATACCTCTTCCCTTCCTATTTCTCTAGTATTGCAACAAAAGATCAATTTAGTATATCTGCATATAATTTTCTGAGCATAATGAATATTCATACATAGCTAGTAGGTTCCATCAAGGAGGATGAGAGTATAAATCCTCAATTCTTCTATTTGCATCGCCTTTTTGTACTCTCAGTTGGGAAAATTGTCTGAAGGATCACAATAAAAAAAATTGCTTCCGTATGGCAAGTTACTTATGTTCGGTTATTTCCTTCCATGTGGAGGAAAGCCTAAGTGAGCTTTATTAAAAGACCAAAGCCCAGCCCTTTTAGTGTGGAAAACCTAAAGGAAATTGTAAAAAGAGAGGGGAGAAGAGAGGAGCCGTCAATTCTCAAAAGAAAGAGAGAAAAACGTGGTTTTTTCTCATGCTGCTCAGATTTCATCAAAAGTCCGATTCCAATCGAGCTGAAATTTGGAGGAGAGGTTCACGACTCAAGGAGCTACAATCTGAACGGTGGAGATCGGATTTGGAGCTCGATAGTTGGGCTTTTTGCCCGTGAATAGTAACCGCGAATTTGGTATATTTTCTCCAATTCTCTTTGTATTTGCCAAAATTGTAGATATCTTGATAAGAGATTTTTGTATTCTCTAATTACGATTAGAGAAGACTTTGTGTACCCATTATTTGATTGATAGTGGAGATTTTAACTGGACTAGGTCCCGTGATTTTTCTTCCTCACACCGGGGAAGTTTTCCACGTAAAAAACTGCTTGTGTTCTTATGGTTTGGTGTGATTGATTATTTTTCTTATTATTTCCAGCACGTATAAAAGTAGAGATACACTATATTTGCTTGCATATAGGGAGAAGAATTATTCCGCTGTGGTTGTTTATTGATTTCTCTCCCAACAAAGTGGTATCAGAGCCCGATTTCCAGATCGTCAGGTTGGCAGTGTGAGTTATGGAAGCAAATACTAGTAGAATGATTAATCTCAATAGTTTAAATTATCACATATGGAAAGGAAAAATGGAGGATCTTCTTTATGTGAAAGATTATTACCTACGGTATTTAGTGCTAAAAAACTAGAAAAAAAGTCTGATGTGGAATGGACTTTATTACATCGACAGGTGTGTGGGTATATCAGGAAATGGGTAGATGATAAAGTTTTCAACCATATTAGTAGAGAAACAAATGCACGTTCTCTATGGAATAAGCTTGAACAGTTATATGCTACAAAGACTGGAAATAATAAATTGTTTCTGATTAAACAAATGATGGCTTTGAGGTACCAAGATGGGACTCCTTTATCTGATCACCTGAATACATTCCAAGGAATTATTAATCAGTTAGCTAGAATGGGTATTAAGTTTGATGATGAGATACAAGGGTTATGGTTGCTTGGTTCATTACGGGGCTCGTGGGAGACGCTCAGAACTTCATTCTCTAACTCCGCTCCAGAAGGTGTAATCACAATGGATATGGCCAAGAGCTGTTTGCTAAATAAAGAGATGAGAAGAAAAATACAGGGGTCCTCTTCACAGTCAGAGATCTTGGTTATAGAAAAGAGGGGGAGAAGTAAGAGCAGAGGTTCGAAGAACAGAGATAACAGCAGAAGCAAGTCTAACAAGTTTGCAAATGTTGAGTGTCATCATTGCGGGAAAAGGGGACACATCAAGAAATGTTGCAAGCAATTGAAGAGAGAAAACAAGAATGAGAAAGGGAAGGGAATGAAGAATGGAGATGACAAAGATGATGATGATAGAGTTGCTACTACCACTCCTGCAGAATTCCTCATTGTTGATGATGATGAGATGATAAATGTTGCATATCATGAGACCAGTTGGGTGATTGACAGTGGTGCCTCCATTCATACTACATCTCGGAAAGATTTCTTTACATCCTATAGATCTGGTGACTTTGGAACAGTAAAGATGGGAAACGATGGCTTGGTTAAAGTCATTGGAATTGGGGATGTGTATGTGAAGACAAATAATGGCACGAGTTTAGTTCTTAGAGATGTGAAGCATATTCCTGACATTCGTTTGAATTTGATTTCTGCAGGTAAACTTGATGACGAAGGGTACTGCAGCACTTTCAGTGATGGCTAGTGGAAGCTCACCAGGGGTGCTATGGTTATGGCTCGAGGCATGAAGCACTCTGCATTGTACATTCTGCAAGCAAAGATCTCCAACGACATTATTAATGCGATGGAGGATAATGGTATAGTAGAGTTGTGGCACAAGAGACTGACTCACATGAGTGAGAAAGGATTAGCTCTACTGGGGAAGAAAAGTCTACTATGTGGACTGAAAAGTACACTTCTGAAAAGGTGTACTCATTGTTTTTCAGGGAAGCAGAACAGAGTTTCCTTCAAGAATTCCCCTCATTCGAGAAAGTCAGAGATATTGGATTTAGTACATTCGGATGTGTGTGGCCCTATGAATATGAGAACACTTGGTGGCTCCAGATACTTTCTGACCTTCATAGATGATCATTCAAGGAAGTTGTGGGTGTATATCTTGAAGTTAAAAGACCAAGTGTTGGCTAAGTTCAAGAAATTTCAAGCCCTAGTTGAGAGACAAACTAGGAAGAAACTGAGGTGCATCCGGACTGACAACGGTGGAGAGTATTCTGGTCCATTTGATGAGTATTGCAGACAGCAAGGTATTCGGCATCAAAAGACTCCTCCAAAAACTCCTCAATTGAATGGCATAGCAGAAAGGACGAACAGAACACTGCTTGAGAGAGTGAGATGTTTGCTTTCACAAGCCCGGTTGCCAAAATCCTTTTGGGGGGAGGCATTGAGCACTGTAGTTCATGTGTTGAATCCTACACCCTGTGTTCCTCTACAGTTTGATGTACCAGACCGAGTTTGGACAGGTAAAGATGTTTCCTATAATCATTTACGTGTTTTTGGGTGCAAAGCATTTGTGCATATTCCAAAAGATGAAAGGTCCAAACTTGATGAGAAAACGCGACAGTGTATATTCCTTGGCTACGGTCAAGATGAATTTGGATACAAGCTTTATGATCCAGTTGAGAAGAAAATTATGAGAAGCAGAGATGTCGTGTTTGTAGAAGATCAGACGATTCAGGATATTGAGAAGGCAGAGAAACCTATGTCTCAGTAGGGTGACAATTTAACTTATGTGGATCCAGTTCCTTTGAAGAATTTTTCATCTCAAGTTGAGGATGATGTTCAAGATGACCACCAGGGTAGAGGTGATGTGGATGTTCCCTTACAAGTTCAAGGAGATGTTGAGACTGATGAGCAATTGATAGTGCCAAAGACTCCACTAGAGATTCCATCCAGGAGGTCAGCCAGAGACCGACATCCTTCCACTCGGTATTTAGCAGAACAATATGTGTTATTGACTGACGGGGGAGAGCCCCAGTGTTTTGTCGAAGCCATGGAAAATGAACACAAGACAGAGTGGGTTGAGGCCATGCAAGATGAGATGCAGTCATTGTATGATAACCAAACTTTGAGTTAGTGAAGCTACCTAAAGGAAAAAGAGCTTTGGAGAACAAGTGAATTTACAAGAAGAAGCCAAATGAGTTCTCTTCACGACCACGGTACAAAGCTAGACTAGTTGTCAAAAGGTTCGGTCAGAGAAAAGGTATTGATTTTGATGAGATCTTCTCTCCAATTGTAAAGATGTCATCAATCCGTACAGTAATCGGCTTAGCAGCTAGTCTTGACTTGGAAGTTGAGCAGATGGATGTGAAAACTGCCTTCCTTCATGGTAATTTAGAGGAAGAGATTTATATGAAGCAGCCAGAGGGTTTCAGAGTGAAAGGGAAAGAGGATTATGTGTGCAAACTGAAGAAAAACCTATATGGTTTGAAACAAGCACTGAGACAGTGGTATAAGAAGTTTGAGTCTGTTATGGGGGAGCAAGACTACAAGAAGACAACTTCAGATCTGTAAAAACCCCAAAAAGAGATATAAAAGATTAGTGGATTGATTTCCAAAAAAAATATTATTAATTAATTAATTAATTAATTAATTAATTAATTAATCAGATTTTAAAAGAAAAAGAAAAAAAATAATTAATTAAAATTTATTTTTATTTTATTAATAAAATATATTATTATTAATATAAATTAAATATATTATTATTATTATTATTATTATTATAACTATCTCCTGAAGCTTAAAGAAGCTTCAGGAGACCTTTTTATAAAAAAATAAGTTCATTCATTCTTCTTCTTCTTCTTCTTCTTCTTCCTCTGTACTTTTCATTTCTTTTATTTTCTCTTTTGCTGCAACGCAGCTCACTCTCTCTCTCTCCTCTCATTCTCTCTCCCTCTCTCCTCGATTTCGTGACGAATTTTCGCCCGATCGAAAATCCGAAGATACCACTGGACTCCATTCGCTGCTGCCGTCATTTCTACCAAAGCAGATCGGTGGTAGGAGTAGCGTAAGCGTATTCCCTGGGGTAAGCCATTTTTCCCTTTTTCTTTAATTTCTTGCAAAATATAAGCCCAATTGACGAACGGACACCACCACGAGAATCTAGAGATGATTCTCTACAAGTCTAGTGGGACGAAATTCTCGTGGGGGTGTCGGGCCAAAACTCCAAATTTGGGGTGCGGCGATTATTAAGGGGCTTATTTTTAATTATTTAGCATTAATTTAGAAATGCTAAAATATTAACATCTAGGACTGAAGTAGGATTTCTGAAATTTAGGGCTCAGGTGAGTGCCGCGGGTGTAATTTTGGGACCCGCAGGCAAAATTTGGAAAATTAAGTAGGGATATTAAATAATAGTTTAAATATTAATTTGAGGGATATGGAGCCTAAGGAAGGCTAGACGAGTATTATTTTGGAGAAATAGATTAATAAATTTGGGGAAAAATGTAAATTGCAGGAATTAGATTTCGGGGGCCAAGGGCGTGAAATTTTGGGTCCTAAGGAATTTCTCAATAGTCAGGTAAGGGAATAAACTAAAGCAGTAATTTTTCATACAAATTATTATTGATTATGAGTAAATTTATTTTCAGAAAAGCATATGTTATATTGTGTATTACGCATGAAATGTACGATTGGGAAAATACTGCTATGATGATTAAAATGTATATGTATGTATGAGATGTAAATAATTCACGTTTTTAGAATATGAAGTATGACTTTTAACAGCATATGTGTGGCATGAATATTATTTTATGTGAAATGCATTATGATGTGAAAGATTTTACGAACCAAGCATGATTTCAGGCATTTATGAAAATATGAGTTATGTTGTGATGGTTTTGACGATTGTGTGATAATTGAGATATTTTCAGTATATATATATACCTGAAACAATTTTAGCGCGAGGCCATATATTTATGTTATCGGCACGAGGCTATATTTATGTTATCGGCACGAGGCCGTATTTATGTTTTTGGCGCGAGGCCATATATTTATGTTATCGGCACGAGGCCGTATTTATGTTATTGGCGCGAGGCCACGTATTTATATTTTCGGCACGAGGCCGTATCTATGTTTTCGGCACGAGGCCGTAATGATGTTACGTATGATCATGTATTATATGTTTTCACAACCAGGATGTTAGTTTAGTTCAGACCAGGAGCTCGGTACCGTAGCTATGGGTTCATTTTGGCACGAGGCCTTATTAGTGCTACCGTCGCACGAGGGGATGGGAGATGGATAGTCGATGTGGCTTTCAGTAGAGTGTGGACGTCCACCTGGCAGTCCGGACCAGGGTGTGGCGGGCTCATCGTACTTACAGACATATTTGATTCAGCAGTGGTCGGCCAGCCATTGTCGGGTCCCGCCTTCGGGCTGCACAACCCGTCATGGGGGGTAATACATGACACCAGCTAGCTATTCATCCTGGGTTTGTTTTCAGTACTACAGTTATAACAGATGATTTTATGTATGATATGATTTGTTAACAGATGTGAAAATATATGTTTACCCAGTACGATATGATTATGTTTATAGAATTATGAAATGTACTGTATACGTACAAATGCATTAAATATTCATGTTGCCACACAGCTGTATTTAGTTTATTTTCCCTTACTGAGAAGTGTCTCACCCCCAAACTTAATTAATTTTTCAGGAGCTCCTGAGAGACTGGTGGGTCAGGGCCGCCGTTGAGCTAGTGAGATTACCCTGTGAGAAGGGTAAGATTTTGTAATAGTGTCAGAGTTATTTTGTGTTTGACCCTAGAGATATTTGGATGTATGTGAGGATGTATAGAATGCTCTGGTATTATATTTTATGACTGGATGTTTGAGATTTTATGTGTACTGCTGCTAGGTTTTTCGCTGTGTATGACAGGTGTCCCCGCTACCCACGGGTTCGGGTTGACCATTTTATTTATTATGTGATGTTTTATGTTAAGAAATTGAGGGACGTTACAAGATCACTATGTATTTGTTCAGAAATTCTCTGATGATGATTTTATTTTCTTACTGCTTTATGTGGATGACATGCTAATTGTTGGCAGGAATGCTTCAAGGATTGACCAGTTGAAGAAGCAATTGAATAAGTCATTTGCTATGAAGGACTTGGGGCTAGCAAAGAAAATTCTTGGCATAAGAATTAGTCGTGATAGGAGTGCCAAGAAATTGTATTTCTCACGGGAGGAGTACATTGAGAAAGTGCTTCAGAGGTTCAATATGGACAAAGCTAAAGTGGTTAGCTCTCCTCTTGCTACCCACTTCAAACTAAGTACAAAGGAATGTCCTTCTAAAGATAAGGAAAAGGAAGACATGGAAAGAGTTCATTACGCCTCAGCAGTAGGAAGTTTGATGTATGCAATGGTTTGCACAAGACCAGATATAGCCTATGCAGTTGGTGTAGTTAGCCGATTCTTGTCAAATCCAGGAAGAGAGCACTGGAATGCAGTGAAGTGGATCATGAGGTATCTTCGAGGCACTTCCAGTTTGAGACTTGGTTTGGGAAATAGACAACCATTGTTTGTTGGCTACACATATGCAGATATGGCTGGGGATGTGGACACTCGTAAGTCTACTTCGGGCTATTTGATAACTTTTGCAAGTGGGGCTATAGCTTGGCAATCGAGACTTTAGAAGTGCATTGCTCTTTCTACGACAGAGGTAGAGTTCATTGCAGCAACGGAAGTGACTAAAGAGCTGTTATGGGCAAAGAAGTTCTTGAGAGAACTTGGTTTCGAGCAACAGAGGTATGTGTTGTTTTGTGAGCCAGAGTGCTATTCATCTTGCTAAGAATTCCAGTTTCCATGCAAGATCGAACCACATTGATGTACGATACCATTGGATCAGAGATGTGTTGAACGATAAGTTATTGGAACTTGAGAAGGTTCACACTGATGATAATGGTTCTGATATGTTGACAAAGACATTACCAAGGGAGTAGCTTGAAGTTTGTTGTTCGATCGTTGGAATGGAGATTCCCTCCACATAGTCGGAAAGGGGGAGATTTGTTGGGTTATTTCCTTCCATATGGAGGAAAGCCCAAGTGGGCTTTATTAAAAGACCAAAGCCCAGCCCTTTTAGTGTGGAAAACCTAAAGGAAGTTGTAAAAAGAGAGGGGAGAAGAGAGGAGCCGTCACTTCTCAAAAGAAAGAGAGAAAAACGTGGTTTTTTCTCATGCTGCTCACATTTCATCAAGAGTCCGATTCTGCTTCTTCTATGGTCCGATCGAGCTGAAATTTGGAGGAGAGGTTTACAACTCAAAGAGCTACAACCTTAACGGTAGAGATCAGATTTGGAGCTTGATAGTTGAGATTTTTGCCCATGAACAGTAATTGCAAATTTGGTATATTCTCTCCAATTCTCTTTGTATTTGCCAAGATTGTAGATATCTTGATGAGAGATTTTTGTATTCTCTAATTACGATTAGAGAGGAATTTATGTACCCATTATTTGATTGATAGTGGAGATTTTAACTGGACTAGGTCCCGTGATTTTTCTTCCTCACACCGGGGAAGTTTTCCACGTAAAAAACTGCTTGTGTTCTTGTGGCTTGGTGTGATTGATTATTTCTCTTATTATTTCCAGCACGTGTAAAAGTAAAGACACACTATATTTTCTTGCATATAGGGAGAAGAATTATTCCGCTGTGGTTGCTTATTGATATCTCTCCCAACAACTTATTGCATAAGCAAATCAAAAATATCAAGTAGTAACCTAAGTGACAGTGGCCACGCGATCATTAGGCGATGTCGATAGCCTAATCACTAGGCAAGACGAGGAGATCATAAATGGAGTCACTTGACAATAGAGATAGCCTATCTTTTCCTTTCATTTATTTATCTCTCACTTCCTCCTATCTTAATCTATCTCATTTTCCTTCTCTTCTGATCTAAATCTTTTCAACTCTCTTTCTTTCTCCCTCCCACAAATTCTAAGATTCTCACCATCATAATCTTTATATTTCTAACAGGGTCAGCATAATGAGTTCATCCACAATCCATTTAAATTCACACTATCCCTTAAAAGGAGCTTGGTTTTTTTTTTTTTATCAAACACATTATTTCCTTTGTTTTATAAAGGAAATTGTGTAGTTTTCCAACAAACCGTCAATAGTTTCTATATGCCCTTTGAAGGTTGCTTCGACGGTTTCAGACAGAATATTTTCTAAGAAAAAATCGTCAACGGTTTGCTGAAACCGTCGATGGTTACGCCCAATGTTGAATTTCTGAGAATCCTAATAGTTGAAGATTCGCTAATATCCGATAGTCTGCGGCGATCTCGGATTCTTCAGTTTTATTATTTGAATATTTTTTTTTGTATTTGATATTCTAGGATCTTCTTGATTTGATATTTAAATACTTTTAAATTTGTAACAACTTTACCTTATACAAGTCCTATATATAGGACATCTCTAGATCAATGAAAGTGTCTTGCATTTTCTATATGGTATCAGAGCTCTTTCTCTAATGAGATTTTTTTTTCCTAATGTTTGTTTCCTTTGAGTTTGTTATTGTCAACACTCTTAAGCTTCCTAACAATGGCAACTCTCCTCTTATTGCCATTAATGCCGACTCCCAGCTTCCTTTGTAGCTGACCCCTTCCAACTTCCCTTGTTGGCACGCCCAACTAATGTCATTGCTTATTAGCTATGACTTCCAAGGCTATCTTGACGGTACCACCATATGTCCGTCATGAACCCTTTCTACCAGCACCACCTCTGCCGGTTCATCTTCTATAGGTGTCTCTAATCTGGCTTTCTAATGTTGCCTACAGCAAGATAAGTAGATCCTTCATGCCATCCTTGCATTTGTCCCTAAACCAGTTATGCCGCTCATTGCCGCTTCAACCACTACTCATGATGCTTGGTCCAAGTTCAAAAGATTGTATGTCAATCATTCACACACTCGTGTTAGGCAACATAAGGAGGAGTTTGTAATAACCTGAATAAGTATTGGAATTAAACAATAAAGAAAAGAGATGGGAAAAGAATTTTAAAGAGGGATATAGTAAGGCCTCTGCGTTCGTCAATGAATTATCTACTTGGGCTCGTCAACATGGACGTGTGTCTCGTCGACGAGAATTTAACGAGAGGCTATTTTTCAGGTTCTGAAATTCATCGACGAGGGCACTGTCTTCGTCGACGAACCACCTTCAAGGATTCGTTGACGAGGTGAAGTGGCTCGTTGACGAGGCCACGTGGATAATATTTTTGTATATAGCCTAAAACGAAATTTTGACGGGAAATTCATTTTATATATCTTCTCTCTCTCTCTCTCTCTCTCTCTCTAAAACGGTTTCTTTGACTTCTCTCTAAGATTTCGGCTTCGTATCTCCCCGGTTCGACGATTAGAAGCTACCACGATGATCTTGGGGAGTTTCTCTACAACCTAATTGAAACGGAAATTCAATTTGAACAGTTTGGGAATCATTCCAAAATTAGGGTAAGTAAATTTTTAGGTATTTTCAGTATTACCAGTATTATTTGAGGCTAGATTTTGTATACTATAAGAATATACTGGTTTTTTGTGAAATAAATTTGGGGTGTCATATTTTTCAGGAATAGGGTGTTTTGGGCCTCTATAGTCATAGGATGAGGACCCCAGTAAGTATCTATTTGGGAATCCAGGTAAATTATGGTTTAAGAGATTTATGAACAGACAATTTTAGGAATTATGAGTGAGTTGATTTACTGGAGAATATGTGTATATAAACGTAGGTTTTTTTGACGTTGGTACACTGACGGTGCGAGAGTGGAGTGTTGAGTGGAGGCCAGTGAAATGACCTGAAGAATAATGGTATTTAAATAATAAAAAGAAAGGAAAATGAAAACAGGAACAGAAGGAAGCAATTGACGACGTTGCATTTTGGATGGAATAATCCTGAGGAATTTTTCAGCTCCTCGTCAACTAACACAGGGGACTCGTCGACGAGGGTATAAGAGGAGCTCGTCAACGAGGACATGATTCGTCGATGAGAAGATACCGAGAGAGGATTTTTGGAAACCTGAAATTCATCGACGAGGGTTGAAGCTCGTCAATGAACTTTCTACAGGACTCCTCGACGAGGTGACGTGACTCGTCGACGAATCCCTTTGTATAACCTAAAACTTTGTCTAAACGCACAAATTTCAGAAATTCTCACACACTCTCTCTCCTCTACACCCCTTCTACCTTCTCTTTATGATCTCGGGCTAGATTCTCATCGGTTCGATGATCTGAAGCCACCACAATGCTCTTGGGAAAGTTCTCTGCAAGTCTGTCGGAGCGAATAGTCGGTGGGGCTGAGTTGGAAACCATCCCACATCTAGGGTAAGGCTTTCTACTCAATATTTGACTTTTTGACAGTTGTAGAAAGCATAGTACACGTAGAAATACTGAACTTTAGTTTTGGGGAATGTTGTTTTCAGGGTGTTGAACGGAGAACCCTGCGGGTGAAGGAGTATTTCTCTTATGGGCTTTTCAGGACTTAAGTAAGGGGATAAACTAAGCTAATAATTTTATGAAAAATATGTATATTGTTATAGCATTTGATTTCAAGAAAATAAATATATTTATATATGATTTATGTTTGAAAAATACTGTTGAAAAAGATGGTATGTTAAATATATGAAAAACCTGTCTAGTGTGGTATGAGTAAAAATTGTTATGAAATACTGTTTTCTGGGAATGTGTTAATGATACGGATTTTTATAATGGAAAACCAGCGTACGGGCCAAGATTTTTATATATGTTTGCCGGCATACGGACTGAGCTATGTGTATGATTTGCTGGCGTACGAGTTGAGCTATGGAAATGATTTGCTAACGTACGGACTGTGCTATGGATATGATTTGCCGGCGCACGGGCCGATGATTTTCATGATATACGTATATATATGCAAAATGATATGATTGATTTGATAATTAATGATATGAAATATCCATGTATCACAGTTTTAGTATATGTTATATGATATCAGAACCTGGTTGGCTTGGTTTAGGCTAGCACTTGCACGGTACCGTTGCTATGTGTCCATGGTCATCATGATCATGATATTTGTGTTAATGCCGTTGTACGGACTAGTGTGAGATTGGATGGTCGATGTGGTTTTTAAGAAGTGTGTGAGTGCCCCTAGTGTACGGACTAGGTCTGGAAGACCCATCAGACTTACAAACTGTACTTTTGACTTAACAGTGGTCGGCCAACCATTGTCAAGTCCCGCCTTCGGGCCACACAACCCAGTCATGTGGGGGTAATACATGACAACAACCGGCTAACTTACCAGGGATGTTTTTGTATTATGTTTTATAAGATGAAATATGATTATGAAAATGCAGTATGTTCTGTCATGCTATGATGATATATACATTTTCCTATATATGACATGACAATTTACTAAATATATTTCTATATGATATATGTATAACACGGAATACTCATGTTGCAACTGGTATTAGTTTATTTCCCTTACTAAGAGGTATCTCACCCTGAATTTTATAAATATTTCAGAAGCCCCTGATAGGAGAGTGGGTAAAGCCCCGCTGATCTAGTACGATAGATCTGCCCTTCCAGAAGGGTGAGTATTTTGATAGGGTCGGATGTATTTTTTGGAAATGGCCCTAAGACATCTTTTTGGGTTGAGTGTTGTGTACATATATACAGTGATTGTAGTAACTCTGGTATTGTGATGTATGGTATAATGAGGTGTTTATGATTTATGTTTCTTGCTGCATAGGCTTCCGTGATGTGTTTCTAATGTATCCCTGGTACCACGAGTCCAGGTGGATTATGATCTGTGGAGTTTGGTATGAGAGCAAAGGGGTAGTTACCCCCGATCCTCAAAAACTCTCGCTTATGAATGATTGTGGCTAAGTAAGACTCTCCGCCCGAGGGCTTGCTGAATTGAGGGATGGCGATACGTAACGCCTCAATCTCAATGAGTACTCTGATAGGTACCCGTTGTTGCCACGGGAGCAAGGCCCATAAAGAAAGTGACAACGCTCGAAAGGGGGACGTCACAACCAACCTCACAGTCAAATAGGTAAGGGAAATTTGCTATGCTAATAATTTTAGAAAGTATATCAGAAGATTACGTATATATATCAACTTATTATTCAGTTTTTCCAGAATATCATTATTATTATTATTACAGCAGGAGTTACAGATTTTAGAGCATGAGAATCTAATTGCTTAATTATATGGCATGAGTTCATAACCGTTTAGTAAAATATTAATATAGTTTTACAAATATCATGTTTTACAGTATACTAGCAGAAGATATCCATATACAGTTTTTAGAAAATATAGTTTATAATATTTTTCAGAATGCCATGACTACAGAACCATAACACTCAGTTATTTAGTTATTCAGCCAGATATACAGATTATGCAGATCAATTTTGAAATGTTATGGTTATTTCAATATCATGGTAAAAATAGTAAGATAATATATATATATATATATATATATATATATATATATATATATATATATATATAAATCAGTACTAAATAGTATTAGACCCTGTGAAAATATTCAGTTAGATTCAGACAGCAGAGCACGATACCGTTGCTATTTCAGATCAGAGTGCAACCACATATCTCAGATAGTATGGGAATTCCGTCTATCGTGCCAGGAGAGATTGCACTCTCCCCAGGAAATTAGGTTGAGGTGGCTGGTTTGACGAGGTAGAGTAGTAGCGTGCCTGAAGAGACTGGAGTGGGCCAAATTGTTGATTGATAGAGATTCTGATTGACTTACCTAGTAGGCCAACCAGAATTAAGTCCCGCCTACGGGCCGCACAACCCTGTCATGAGGGGTTAAATCATGATATTTAGTTCCCAGGGTACTACCATAGTTGTTTCTATATATATACAGATTTACAGTGCAGCAGCAGTTTTATTATATTATTAGAATTATGTGTAACTAGAAAACTAAAATATACAGTTGTATTTTAAACTATAATAAATGTAATCTGTACAGCATACTAGACTAACAGTTTTACAGTTTCAATATTAAAACAATATATTAAATGTGTAACTCAGTTGCCACACACTAGTGATAGCATATCTTCTCTTACTGAGTGTCGTCTCGTCACAGTGACTTAACATTTTGTAGGTAATCCAGCTAGGCAAGCTAATCAGGCTCACAGGTAGAGAGGTTTCTTGTGCTACCCTTTTTGAAAGGTGAGTGTTTCTTGGGTATTGGTTGTTTGGGTAGATCCCAGGATTTTTGATGATATCACTGGGTACTTTGTGATGTATATTTTGGAGTTTTTCAGATTTCTGGTATTGTATATAGTGTTTACAGTTTTATGTTTACCACTGTTTAGGAATGTAATGTGGAAAGAGTTTCCTCAGTACTCCCTTGGGACCTAATATGTTTTTAGTAGTTAATATAGAAATATTTGCTATATATTTTATATATATTGAGGGAAAAAATTGCATGAAAAAGCAGGTCATTATAGAGTTGACTCTCATTCAGTGAGAGTCCCGCTCGGTCTTAAAGTGTATCTATGCCATCAAGGTTTTAATTGATGAACTTGTTGTGATTGACTCTCCCATCTCAGTGGATGACATTACTCTGTATGTCCTCAACGGTCTTGGTGCTGCATTATGTGAGATTGCAGCGCCTATTCAGGCACATGAGACTTCGCTTACATTTGAGGAGCTTCATGACATACTGGTTGGCCACCAAAGTTACTTGCAACGTGTTGACGCTTCCAATTCCATCATGGTTTCCATTGCGAACACCACTCAGCGCCGCACTACTGCTTCCACATTTAACCGCAACCAACGTTCCAGCACTAGTTCCTGTGGTCAATGTCGCTCCAACTATGGTCGCAAAAATCGCAGGGACTAGTCTGGTAAGCCCCGCATTATTTGTTAGCTATGTGACAAAGTAGGCCACTCAGTCAAGAATTGTTACTCGACTTTAGGAGTGAAGTCTGTAAATTGAGCCGCTACTAATGCGTCCACTGATAAAACTTGGCTTGTGGATTCCGCTACTTTTCATAACATCACTTCCGATCTTGCCAATCTCTCTATTCACTCGTAGTATGATGGCACAGATAAGGTCATCATTGGCGATGGATCAAGTTCGCAAGTCACATATGTTGGCTCTATGTATGTTCCCTCTTCCTCGAAGGCTTTTACATTGATTTATACTCTTTGTGTTCCTAATATTCACAAGAACTTAATCTCCGTTCATAATTTCACTCGTAGCAATAATGTCTATCTTGAGTTTCACCCATTTTATTTTCTTATGAAGGATTGGAGCACGATGGCGACTCTTCTTTGCAGTAAATGTTAGGATGGTGTCTATCCAATGCCGATGGCTTCTTCTGCTAACGAGTCTTCTATTTCAACACTTCTTGGTGAACCAACAACATCTGACACATGGACTTGGGCATCTGCCAAATAAAGTAGTTGATTTTGTTATTCGTACTTTTTCCCTTCCAGTTGTAGTGTCCCATGTCTCTTCATCATCTATTTATATTGCTTGTCAATGCAATAAAAGTCACAACTCGCCTTTCTCTTCCACTTCTCTTGTTAGCACTCATCCACATGAATACATTTATACTGATGTCTGGGGGCCTATGAATTCCACTTTACTTAATAGGTTCAATTTTATTTGTTGTTTGTTGATCACTTTACTAAATATTGTTGGTTTTTTTCCATTCGAAGAAAAAGTGATGTTTGCTCCATTTTCTTTTAGTTAAAAGGGCTACTTGAAAAATAATTTAGTTTTCACATCAAACACTTGTACTCTAATAATGGGGGTGAATATCAAACTCTTCATCATTTTCTCTCCTCTAATTCCATTACCTAGCTTACCACTGCTCCTCATACACCTCATCAAAATGGTACAAGTGAACGTCAGCATCGGCACATTGTCAAAACTACTCTCACTTTGTTGAGTCAAGCAAGTCTTCCCCCATCTTATTGGTCCTATTCAGGTAGTAGTTTATTTGATAAATCATATGCCCACTCCTATTTTGAAAAATAAAAGTCCTTTCGAATGTTTGTTTGGTCGTCGTCCTGATTACAAAAAGTTGGGTAACTTTGGTTGTTAGTGTTATCCATGGCTCAAACCTTATACCAACGATAAACTTCAATCAAAATCTACGCCTTGTCTCTTTCTCGGTTACTCGAGTTCTCAGAGTGCCTATAGGTGTATGGGCCTTGTTACCTCTCGCATTTATGTGTTTAGGCATGTGATTTTTAATGAATGTGTTTTTCCTTTTTCTTCCTTTGACCATGTCAATGTGCCTTCTCTGTCAGCTTCAGGTGCTATGACAAAGGATCTTGTCATACCAGCAATGTCTTCCATTGGACGGATACCCTCCTCTCCTACCACTGTTACGGACAATGCTCCTGTAACTTTAGCTTTCCCTTCACGTTCTTCATCACCCTCCCCTGCACATTCTCCGCTAGAGGTAATCCCTTCATCCACCACACCTCTATATTTGGCCCAGTTCACCCGTACTCATATTATGACTGTAGCGACCGAAAAATTTTGCTTAAATTGCTCTGATACCACTTGTAATAACCTGAATATTTCATATTATAATAATCATTGATAAAGACAGCGGAAGTCCTTAAATGCAAATTACTAGAGTACTAAACTATCCCAATATAACAATATCAATCCCATTATCACAATAAAGATCTGAACTCATTAAAATATAAATAAAATAATATAATTCTAAACATGACCTTTTATCCCACGCACGCTTCACTACGCTACTTTGATCACTGTTATACTTCACATGACATCTGAAAATATTAGATAATCATTGGGTGAGACACCTCTTAGTAAGATGGAATAAATTATGTCAGTGTGTGGCAAATAAGTTTTAGTGTAATAAAAATACATCCATTAATTAATTTAACTTTAACTAAGAAATCATGTAAAACTATACTCACACCTATATATTTGAGAATACTTACTTTTTTTTCCCCCAAAACATGCTCTGGCTTAATAAATTTTTCTGTGCACATAAATTCACATATATGCATAAAAGAACCTCCCTGAATTGATAATCATATAACACCTTATATTAACCCCACATGATCGGGTTGTGCGGTTAGAAGACTGGACTTAGCCATGGCTAGCCTATCACCAGGCTAAGTCAAACATACTATACTCTGAAGTATAATTTGCCTGCCCAACTGGTCCGAACTCCAGGGAGTACTTTACTCTTCTTTGGCCAAATCGACTATCAATCGCCTACACTTTTACAACAGTGTGGCTACACTAACATATCTCTATAGTTACAGTACCGAACGTCCTTTGCATCTCTAGTCCATTAGGGTACTTAAACCATATGACGCAATTTATAAACTAAAAACAATAATATGATCTCATTTTCATAGGTCTGTATAGAATCTGACATGTTCACAATTCTGTATAAAATCTGTTATATCATATCTCTATATAAAACTGTCATTTCATACCTCGACATAAGTCGTATGAACTCGGCATAAGGTCGTATTAACTTGGCATAAAACCATATGAACTGTCATTTCATTACTATATAAAAACCATAATGTTTAATCATATAATACTAATTATTCTCATGCCACACAATTTGACTGATAAATTATAATATAATAACTGTCAAATTTAACTAATAAATCATAATATAATAATTGCTTGATTTGACTGATAAATCATAATATAATAATTGTCTGATTTGACTGATAAATCATAATTTAATAATTATTTGGAAAAAATATTTTTTTCTGAAAAATAAGGGTATGATTAATTTCATCTATTTAATTTAATTCCATTACATTCCAAGAAAACATGATATACTCTAATCTCTGCCGTTTAATTTAATTCCAAATTATTCCCAATAATCTGATATAATCCAATCCCTATAGTTTAATTTAATTCCAAATTATTCCCCAAAAATCTATTATAATCACCAAAAATCATAGTTTCCATATGCCTGAATAATTCAGAAAATCATATATAGTATTTATGTATACATATTCTTAATTTAATAGGTTCAATTTCGAAAATAAACTGATTGGAGAGAAACTGACAAACAACTCCAACAGCATGAGCTAAATCTGGTCTTGTGCAAATCATTGCATACATTAAAGAACCTACGACCGAAGCATAAGAAATTTTCTTCATCTCTTCCTTGTCTTTCTCATTTATAGGACTTCGTTTTGTACTAAGCTTGAAGTGACTGGCAAGTGGACAACCAACGGGTTTTTCTTGACCCCATATTGAACCTCTCAAGCACTTTTTCAATGTACCTTTCTTAAGACAACCAAATTTGCCCTTTTTCATGATCACGAATAATTCTCATGCCAAGAATTTGCTTTTCCGGTCCCAAGTCTTTCATAGCAAAGGACTTGCTCAACTCTAACTTCAACTTGCCAATCTTGGAGAAGTCTTGTCCTACAATAAGCTTATCACTAACATAGAGTAAGAGAATAATATAAGTACCATCTGAAAATTTTTTCACAAAGAGGTTTTTGAGTAATCATGATCAATCATAAAAGAATCAAATTTCTTGTACCATCTCCATGGTGCTTACTTCAACCGATACAAACTTTTTTGTAATTTGCACACTAAATTCTCTTTCCCTTTCTGTTTGGAGCCTTCCGGTTATTCCATGTAAATTTCATTTTCCAAGTCACCATGTAAGAAAGCGGTTTTCACATCTAGTTGCTCAACTTCTAAATTCAAGTATCCTGTCATGCCAAGAACAACACAAATAGTTGACATCTTCACAACCGGTGAGAATATTTCATAAAAGTCAATTCCCTTTTTCTGACCAAAACCTTTTACCACAATCCTAGTCTTGTATTGAAAATTCTTTCCTTTATTTTTCAACCTAAACACCAAATTTTTTTTTTTCAAAGCTTTCTTTCCAGGAGGAACTTTAACCAAATCATAAGTATGATTGTCAACTATGGACTTCATTTCCTCTTACATAGCCTCCATTCATACAGCTTTATTTTCATGGTTCATGGCTTCTTGATAAGTTTCGGGCTCCCCTTGATCCGTTAGAGTAACATAATCACTTGATGGATATTTAGTTGAAGGCCTTGGCTCTCTTGAAGATCTTCTCAATGTAGCTTGTTCTTGAACTTGTTGCTCCCCCTCTTTTTCATCTTCAACATCACTAGGAATTTCATCATTTTTAACATCTTCAAGGCGTGGAAGAACATCTTCCATATTTTCATCATGTGCCAAAAGTGGAGAAGGTGACTCTAAGTCAACAAAATCATTCCCATTAGATTGTGATTGCTCAACCGGATCCCACAATCTGTCTCCAAATTCATCATGCTCATAGCCAAGAAAAATACATTGCATTGTCTTGTCATCAAGTTTGAATCTTTCATCTTTTGGAATGTGAACAAATGCATGACAACCAAACACTTTCGAGTGATCATAAATGACATCCTTACCTTTCCAAATTTTTTCGGGAACTTCACCAAGTAAAGGAGTTGAAGGAGACAAATTAATCAAATCTACCGCTGTCCTCATTGCTTCACCCCAAAATGATTTTGGAAACTTCGCATAAGAGAGCATACATCTCATTCCCTCCAGTATGGTGCGGTTCATCCTTTCGGTAACTCCATTTTGTTCGGGCATTTTTTTGACGGTCTTTTGATGTCTAATGCCTTGGTTGTAACAATATGCATCAAATGGGCCAATGTACTCTCTACCATTATCCGAGAGCACACATTTCA
Source organism: Malania oleifera (assembly GCF_029873635.1). NCBI lineage: Eukaryota > Viridiplantae > Streptophyta > Magnoliopsida > Santalales > Ximeniaceae > Malania > Malania oleifera. The sequence continues at coordinate 102,361,384 of NC_080424.1, read as the reverse complement.
CCTTCTTTCCAATCTCCCTTTCAACTTTAACCTAAAAATACTTAAACACATCTAAAACTTGATCTTTAGTTTTCAAAGTGTAAGCTCAAATTTTTCTTGAACAATCATCACTAAAAGTAACAAAATAAAGTGCATCACCATGAGATTTAACTTTCAAAGTACCACATACATCAGAATGTATCAAATCTAGAACATTATATCTTTTTATAACAAACTTGTACGAAAAGGAGCTCTATGTTGCTTACTGGCCAAATAATGAACACAAGTTTTAAGAGAAGTACCTTTCATCCTGGGTAAAAGCTTCTTTTTGAACAAAAACTGCATTCCTTTTTCACTCATGTGCCCAAGTCGCTTGTGCCATAAATCGGTGGAAGAGTGACTCTCAATAGCATTCACAACACCATTACCAATTTTACCTTGCATCACGTATAGTGTACTGGTCTTCTTGCCTTTAGCCACCACCAAGTTACCCTTTGTGAACTTCCATTTTCCATCACCAAAATGGTTGTCAAACCCTTCATCATCAAGCTTTCCAGTAGATATCAAATTTAGCCGAATGTCGCATACATGCCTCACATCTTTGAGCACCAATGTACATCCAAGATTTGTTTCTAAACAAACATTTCCAATGCCAACAGTTTTTGACAAACTTTCATTTCTCATCCGAACAACTCCATAATTTCCTTTGGAATAAGAAGTGAAGAAATCTTTCCGAGAAGTGACATGGAATGACGCACCGGAATCAATAACCTAATCAGTCTCTTAAATTGTCAAATTAATACAACTTTTATCACAAACAACCATAAAATCAGCATCAAATGCAACTGAAGTTTTTTCTTCATGTTTTTTCTCAAAATTTTTCTCTTTTATTTTGCTCCTTGAATTTCAATTTTTTACACTCCCGCTTCATATGTCCCTTTTTATGATAATAGTAGCACTCAATATCTTTTTTCGAAACTGAGCTAGACCGGCCTCTTGATTTATCATTATGGTGAGAATATCTGATTTTGCTTCTGCCTCTCCCTCAGTTTTCTGTCACAAGTGCCTCTGAATGAGGAGAGCCAACTAAATTTCTTCATTCAACAAACTGCTAGTTACTTGGTTCATAGTAACAATTTCATCGGGATCCAAATTACTAACTATCACAACCAAAGTTTCCTAACTTTCCGGAAAAGAGTTAAGAAGCATTAGGGCCTGCAATTCATTATCAAAAACTATTTTCATAGTAGCAAGCTAATTGATAATATTTTTCATCTCACTCAAATTCTTAGTAATAAGACTGCCCTCTTTATATTTCAAGTTCACCAATTTTCAGAAAAGAAAAGCTTTATTTGTAGTCGACTTTCTATCATAAAGACCATCTAATTTTTTTCACAATTCATGTGCCAAAATTTTAGTTGAAATATGATGAAAAACACTATCATCAATCCATTACCGAATGACACCAACGTTTTTTCAATGAAGCCTATCCCACTCATCATTATTCATGTCTTTAGGCTTTCAACTATCACCCTCAATAGGTCCATCCAAATCTTTGCAAAATAAAAGATTTTTCATTTTTGTTTTCCAAGTTACCCAATTGCTTCCATTGAAGCTAATCATACAATCAACATTACCATCCATGATTTACACAATCCTAATGAGTCCAAAAAATAACACGGCTCTGATACCACTTGTTGGGAAAATATTATATATGCAAATAATTCCCACAAGTAAATTAATAGAGTAATGCAAATAATAAATAAAAATGATACACACAAAATTTAACATGGTTCCCTCAAATGTTGAGGCACATCTATAGGGCACAGCGGTCCAAATTCACTATCACCAAATTCGTACAAAGTGGATACAAAAGGCATAAGCCTTACAAATACACAAAGGTGTATATAACAAATGCAGTGAGATAAAAAAGATATCACCAAATTTTGTGAACAAAACTCCCAAAAGAACCAACCAAAAGACCACAATAAAAGAAATCCCAATATGTTGTAAATAACACACACAACCGGAATAGACAAGAGCAGCAGCTGGTTGGCATGAGGCTTGCTGTAGGCGTGAGTGGCTACTGCAGGTGGAGGTGCTGTGTAAAAAAAAAAAAAACCGAATGGAGGTGGAACTCTGGGAGCTGGCTTGTTGTTGTGTGTGGGTAAACAGAGAGTGGACAGGCTGCTTGTGGTGTTGTGTGTGGAATATTCGAATGGAGGGAGATGCAGCTACGCATAATGCTTTTTGGAGAATACCAAAGGACATGCTCCAGACATGCCTTCCTTTTTTTTTTTTTTTTTTTTATCAGTAAAAGTAAATGTATTGATCAAAGTACGTACATACAACATACATTGGGCATCCCCATAATTACACAAGGGGAAAACATTCCCCATCCAAAGCAGTAATAGATATCAAGGACTTCCAAGCTAAAACAACAATTTATCCAAATCTAACAGAGAGCTAAAAGCATTTAAATATCATTGTACATATTAAATTTATTATCTATTACTCTATAAGTTTACCTTTGAATCACCTGGAATAGGTCCAAGGGAGAGATCCTCTTTCCTTCAAATTTCCACATGTTCCTAAAGTGCCAGATGAAATAAACCGTAGCAGCCAAGCACACTTTTTTCCCTACTGATTGAATCGTAGTGCCCTTTGCTTCTTAATGGAGCCATTTTAGAGAAGCCTTCAGTGTAGACATTGATCTGTTAATGCCCAGCCATTCCTTTACACGACGCCACACTTCCTTTGTAAATCTGCATTTGAAGAATAAGTGTTCATTTGTTTCAATCTCTGCATTGCACAACACACAATTCTGGTCTATTTCATCTCCTTGGATTTTATCATTTGTAAGTAACTTTCCTTTGACTCCCATCCACAAGGTAAATGCATGTTTCAGAATATTTCCACATTTCCATACCTCTTTGTGCCAGGGTACTATTCTCCCTTTGTTTCACCAAAAATTATAAGCATGTTGAGATGACACCGTTTTATATACCACCCATTGATTTAACAAAGTTTCAGCATCCCTACAATTTCCACAACTTCGTACTATTTGGTTCTTCAGCTCCACCAATTTTTTGAATAAAGGAGAGTCTTCATGTTTTTTATCTACTTCCCAAAAGTTGAATCCCTTAAGTAGATTTGATGCATCCATTTTGACCATAGAGTGTCCTTTTTGCTTTGGATATTTCACAGGGCCTGAGTGAGTAGTGCTTTATTCCAAGCATTTAAGTCAAAAGCCCCCAAGCCTCCCTCATTTTTTGGAAGACAATTCTTTCCAGACAACCGGGGGCTTCTTTCTCCCACCCCAAAGAAATGATCTGCAAAGTCTCACCGCATGATCCAACACAAATTTAGGTATCAGAAAAATTGCTAGCCAGAAGCATTCTACCCATTGAATAACAGAGTTTATGAGTTCCAATTTCCCTTCATAGGATATTGTATGGTTTGGCTAGCCACATAGGAGATTAGAGATTCTGTCAATCAAAGGTGCATAGTGCATTTTGTTAAGTCTTGATGCTGTCATAGAAATTCCCAGATATCTGGAAGGGAAGGCCCCCTCCTGAAAGTCTATTAGTCTTCTTATTTGTTCCAATTCTAGAGCTTTAATTCTAGCATGAAGTATATTGGATTTCAGGTTATTCGCAGTTAGACCTGAACACTTCGAGAAGTTATCAAGACATTCCACCAGTAGTTTAACTGAACTTGAGTCCCCCCTAGAGAATAGAATCAAATCATCAGCAAAGGGTAAGTGATTAACAAAGGATTAATAAAAAAAACTTTTTCAAGATATTAGGCCCCACAAGGAGGGAAACCCAACACGATACAATGTTATACCTGACATAAGCCAATAGAAAACGTACATTCAATGTACATTAACAATTAATATTTAGTTATTGATTGCTTTGACTCAAGACCTTAAATATTTTTCCTTTAAAATGTATTTTATGCGCGTCATCGCGCCAACCCTAATCTTAAAAACCAAATTCTTCCCTCTGACTCTCTACTAATATGAGGTCATGAGCCCTCTTTTTCCCTACAAAAGCCCATTGTTTTGTAGAGTCCAACAACTCTTCTTACACAGATTAAAATGATTCAATCATAACTAGCCATTACTTCAGTTTTCAAAACATTGCCTCAATAAATTTAATGAAAACCAATAATTTGTTATATCTTTCTTCATTTCAACCTGTACAACACTACAATCCAAACTAAGAATGCGATAGGCATAATATCAATAAATATAAAATAATTGACAAGGAGAATGTGATGGGTTTGCAGCATAAACTTTTTCTTGGGTACTTTCTAACGGCATCCACAGCACCACCATTAACTAAGTGCCGACAACGAGTTACCTCTACATCTACCTAAGTACATATAGCTGGGCTAGGGCAGCCATGATATGACTCGTACATTACCACCTTAACTTCAAAATTCATTGAAACTACAGTGTGTGTGTCTTGATTTGGAGGTGAGTGTGGTGAGTCACATGCCATTTGGGTGACATGCATAATTAAACTGGAGGATGAGATAGAAAAATTTATTATAGAAGAAGAAAAAACTAGCTAGGATATGTAGAGCCAACATTACACCGAATCCCATTTGAATTTTTCTGAAAAAATTCAAAGCAATGTCCCGTGAACCATGGGAACATGTTTTTCAGCTGCCCCCACTTGAGTCACAGATTAATTGACAATTCAATTTGCAAACATTTATATATTTGCTCAATTATTATTTTAATTATTGTTGATTAATCCCTTAATTAATTAAATTCCCAGAAAAATTGAACAATTTGTTAATTAATTGATCAATCAACTGCCCTCTGCAAGAGGGCATCTGGGTTAGATAAAGCTTGATTAGATAACTTTGTGCAACCTACATTGATTGGGGTTTAGTTCTAATTAAGAATCAAATTGCCATTGAAAAAATGTGGTTAGTGAATTAATTAAGTGGCTGCATATAGCTTAATTGCCTGCTTGTTGAGGCACTGTCCCGCGTCATGTCTGCAGCCCTAGCTAATTATTAATTAAGCTACCTCAAAGTAGGGTAAGCTATCTCCTTAATTTGTCTCCTAATTGTGATTAGGATTGCCTCTCAATTTTCCACTCCACTGGGAGTCACATTAATTAATTAATGCCCAAAACCGCCCATCTAATGGCTCTGACTTGGTATATTCTTGATTAAATTATTTTAACAAGCCCTAATTATACCCCCCCCCCCCATCAAATAAAATAAAAATCCTCTTCATTATATGAATCCCATCAACTTTTTTAAAAATATAATCACTTAACTAATATTTTGTTATCTTACACTTTTATAGATGGTCATGTGCTTCCAAAATTTTAATTCAACACCTAATGTATATGTCCTCTTCAATTTAATGGTAAATTAAAGGAGATGTAGGGTCACTATGACACGAGACTACTAATATCTTGTAATTTGGATAATATGATGTCTCAAAAATATTCTATCCACTGTGAATTCAGGACATACATGAGTACTGAAAAATCAAACTTGGGATGTCCACATCATCCCAAATTTCACTTTTATTACTTAATTACTTTTCTGTCAAATGTCATAATTATTTTGAGTAAAAGACGCTATCTTTTTTTGAGGTTTGACAAAAAAAATATAGACCTTCTCTAAGGTTTGTAAAAATCTCATAAACTGTCCCTAACATATGATTTTTGAGACACTAACAACCGATCTATAGGCTTCTCTTCTTACCAAAAAATAAGGTTAGGTTGATATACATCCTTTTTTCGTGTTTTTGGGTGGGGGGAGGCTTTTTTTTTTTTTTTCAAAGCCTCGTGAGATTTTTTTGGAAATTTTAAAATATCAAGAAAATCTATATTTTTTAGCTAAATTTTAAGGAGAAGTCGATGTATTTCATCTTGTATATTAAAAAATTTCCTTTTTTCAGTTGATAGCCGCTTGCGCAAACAGGGCTCTGAAAGGATAAGGTCGACTCATCACCCTTATCCAATGACCCACTGATTAAGGCATTAACCTTCTTAACTTGAAAATATTTCAGGGACACATGGCAACACTAAAATGGGGTCCATGTTCGGATGCGGGATCTACTCTAAAACTATGTGTTTCTAGAAAACTCTCAAATACGCAATTCAAAAAAAATTTATTTTTTATTTTCTAAATGACCTTTCTTGTATATCAAACTTCCATAAAGTTCAATGTAATACTGTTATGCAGGCAGGAGCTCTTTCATCACTACTGTTCTACATGTTAATTTTCCAGTTGTACCACAATGTCCTAATGACATATGTGATATCTTCACCTTACGTGCACAACAATGGATTCATACATACTATACTCCTCTTTCTCCTATAATTCAATCTCAGTACTTAGGGTTATCCAACAAACTGCTTTAAATTTCTTCAAACTGATCTATATATTATGGTTGGTCGTTGCCTCGTGCTTGGTGTAGGTTGCAAGGGGAGCGGGCGTGCGTCATGCCATATTAGTGGTCTGTTTGGTTTGTTTATAATTAAAGGCATTCTTCTTTTAAAACATTTTTTTTTTTTAATTTTTTTGCCTTCACTACTTCTCAACGTAGCTAGGAGGTAGGGGTGGCCGGGTGGGCATGCGTCTAAATTAATGTCATTCACATTGCACATTACAATAAAGTTAACCACCCCCCAGTTCCCTCCCTCCCTACGTATGTACCCACATAACTTACATGAATTGATATATATATATGTATATATATATATGTATATGTGTGTGTGTGTGCGCCCGCGTGTGTGGTTGCTCTTATTTCATTTTTTTTACGTACTCAAAATTTTATTTATTAAAAATATTTAGCTAATCAGGATTATGCTCTATTTAAGGACTATAGCATTTTTTTATTATTTATTAAAACTTCAAATCAACAAGGATTTTTATATTCTAATCAAAGAATTTAAGATATGTTTAATATTATCGTTGTTTTCTATTTTTTGTTTTGTTTCTATTTTGTATGGTGAAAAAATAGATTTAAAAATGTATTTGTTTATGTTGTTAGTTTTTTTATATTTATTTTTTGTTAGTTTTCAACTATTTATGAAAAAAAAACTGAAAAATTAGGTTTTATAATTTTCAATTGTTTTGACAACCTGTTGTCAAAAATTTTAATATCTAAAAATAATTCTTTTGAATTAAATTATTTATTTTATACACTTTAAAAATTAAATTAAAATTAACTGATCGTATGAATTTAGATATACTTAAAATAAAAATAGTCATAAATTTCAAAAAATAATAATGAAGTCAATTATAATGGAATTTTTCTATTTTTCAATTGTTATATCCAATAAAAATTTTATTGTGAAGTAAAATATGAAAGTGTAACAATTAAATAAAATAATTACAATAATTTTTTTATTTTATTATAGCATTTTTCAAATGTGTATTATTCTGTAATCTTATTATTTTAATCATGTTCTTATAATATTATTTTATTTAAAGACCAAAATTAGTTTTTTTAATTAATTTTTTAAAATTGGTTTAGTTTTATAAATATTCCAAATAGGTTATCGATTTTTTATTTTTAGTTTCTATTTATAATTTTTGGTTTTTGCTTCTTCTGGTCTTTTTATTTCTTTAATTTTTATCAATGATACCAAACGACTCCCTTTAGTTAGTAGTCATAAATATGAATAGCTAGTTAGTATTGCAATGTAAGTGTGTCTCATGATCTCATGTGAATACCCTCTTTGTCAATAAAAACAAGGCCTTTGGAAATCGTGGTAGGCTTGTTGGGGAGATCGGTGTGGTTTTCCAATGAAAGTGATGGTTTAGCAGAATTTATGGAATAATATGTACCCGTTGATTTAACTTTTTAGATGTTTATTTAAAAAGTAAAATCATAATTCACAATCTTTGCATGGATACCAATAATTATATAATTCTATTGTGGCCAAAGCCCATTTACACATTATTACTTCTTTTTTTGTTGTTAACTTATATAATATTCACCGTCATCTCTATAGTGGATTTCAAAGTGGAATTACAAAACTTATGACTTAAATAACAATTTACGATCTATTTGGTACCATTACTGTTTTCTCTATATTCTAATTAAAGAAATTTAAGGTATGTTAAGTTTTTAACTATTTTAATTTTATAAATATTAATCAAGCAAATTTTTGGTTTCTAGTTTTTAATTGATTTTCGTTTATGATTTTTCGCTTCTATAATGTATGACAGTTACACTAAACAGTCCCTTTAATTAGTAGTCATGAATGTAAATAGCTAGTTTGTCTTGTAATGCAAGTGGATCTCACGATCTCATGTGAATTCCTTCTTTTTATTCTTCTTTAGGTCAAAAAAAGAGGCCTTTTGAAATAGTGGTAGGCTTGTTGGGAGAGATGAATGTGGTTTCTCAGCCAAAGTAATGATTTAACATAATTTATGGAATATTACGTACTAGTTGGTTTAAATGTTTATTATTAAAAGTTTTTCACAAAATTAGACTTGAAAATCGTTCCTTCGATACCAATAAATAATTATGTAACTCTATTTTTGTCAAAAGCGCATGCTGTCGTTGTTGTTAACTTATACAATATTCACTATCATCTATGTAATGAATTCAAAGTAAATTTCACAAAACTTATAACTTAAATAATGATTTTGACATCATGGTATGGTTGATGACGAATGTGAATAATGCATAGGTTCAAAGAAGAAGGTCGCCCATTTTATGAGTAGCTTATTTCATCGTAAGACAATTAACACATTTTATTTAAATATATTTTGAATTAAAATTCAAACTTAAGTTACTATTTTGATATTGCTTTCATATTCAAGTCTTAGATTACAATATTTAATCAAAATTAACATTGAAAGAATAGTTAAACAATTAAGAAAAGAGCAAAGCTTCAAAAACGGGGGGGAGGGAGTCGGGATTTGATCCTTTGGAAGGCAAGAGAAGGAATAGTCTAATCCCCACTTAAAAAGAAGGCTCTTTCATCACTAATCTATCCTAATCCCCATTTAAAAAGGAGGCTCTTCCATCACTAATTCTAGTTCTAATGAAAGCCCCATACATACATACATACATACATACATACATACATATATATATATATATATTTATATATTTATTGATGATCTGAAACTCTAATCTAAGCAAGATTTTTATATTCATTTACACAATATCAAATCGAAAATAAAAATATTATATATAATTATATACATACATACATACATGCATATATTTATTTTTTATTTCTATTTTTCAGAAACGATGAGAATGGTGAGAGGGAGCTTCATCTTCATCTTTATCTTCATGTGAGCAGAGTAGATAGCTTTTGGTTCCAGCATGGTATGTAGAAATGGATCAGATATTTGTTTTTTAAAGTTTAAAAAAAAAAACAAAAGCTATAAATATGCAAAGCGCAGGCGGCCGAATTCTATGACCGGCCGTAAAGGGTAACCATGTGGGCTGTCACCCTCTTGGAATTTAGCTGATCAATTCTTTCTCAAACCCTAAATTTTAATATTTGATTATCTTTCTCGACATGTAATGTGAAAGTGTTTCTTTCCCTCATGGTCGATGCCAGTGAGATTCCTTGAACCCAAAAGAAAAAAAAAAAACAGTGAAGAGGGAGTGTGGACTTGTCTTACAAAATGATTTGGTCTTTTTTAAATTTTTATTAGAGAATTATATTGTAAGTATATATATGTTTGGGTGCGTTTTTAGTATGGTAATGGAAGCGGCCGCAAAAAGTAATTGAAATGAATCATTTTTTAGTATTTAGTACAGCTTTTAGAAAGAAGTAGTAGTGCAGAAGTTGCTTTGTGTTCTTCCTATTGGTGGGGAATTCTGTGTTGAACTTTAATTAGAGTTCTTTGGTTGTTGGATTTGGACTTGCCTTTGAGTTTTATTTTTAAAAGAGAGTATGTGATGCCATATGAAATCTCTATTGTTTCGTCATTGAATGAAAGGTAAGTGACGTCCACACTGACTGAAAACTATGTGAGTATATATGTATTATTATTACTAGTCATATAAGATTAAAAGACATCAAAAGATCAATAAAAAGAAAGTAAAGTCCATTGATTAAAACTAGGAATTAGCATACTAATTTTTACTTCTTAATAACATATCCATAACTAAAGTGTAACTGATGTGATATGTTAGGGTGTGGCTCGTATTGGAGTCGACAGCCACACCACCCAACTACAATCATTGATGCTAAAAATCGATGGCCATCAAACAGCTACCTACCATGTTGAATTTGTAGCCACCTTGTATGACTTTCCCCCCTCCCATATGTGTGTGTGTATATATATGTGATGTATGAGTGGGGCAAGATGTAGAATTGGGCGTGGCTGTGTGTGTGTGCTGAGAATTGTGTTGTTGTAGAGAGGTGTGCAATGTAGTGAGGTGTGGTGTGTTGTGTGAGAAACAGAGTGTTGTCTAAGGTAGAGTGAATCTTTGTTGAGAGAGAGATAGTAGAGTTGAGAGCAGTAGCCTCCTCCTCCTCCTCCTTGTAATTCTCCCGGTTATAGTAGATTGTGAGTGCTTTTATGGACGTAGGTCACAGTGTATCGAACCACGTAAATCTGGTCTTGTATTGTGTTTGCGTAATTTTTCTTGTACGATTGTTGTTAGTAGATCACTTCCCAAAAAATAGTGTCAGAGCGAGGTTGGAGCAAAATCGCTAGATCGGAGCGAAATTCCCAGATTGGTGCCTCTGCCCAGTAGCTCAAAACTCGTTTTTGACCACAACGTTCCTCTCGTCGAGACGAAGCCAACGACGGTAACCGAAGCTAGAACAGAGCTCAGAAAAGGTCTCATGCACTACCACGCGCGAACAATGGAAAGACCGTGTTGCCACGTGTCCACACGCGCCACCACGCGCCGGTTGGTGATTGGAAGGTGCGCTCATGCCCTCTCACACGCCAGCAAAGGAACGGAAGGTGGGTTTACGTGCTCCCACATGCCGGCACACGTACGACGAGCATTCGGAGGTTGAAGGCATTGACGTTAGCGCCACGTTAGCGGTGAGTCAGCAGACACGTCAACGGGTCCACGGCCACGTAGTGCCACGTTAGTGCTGAGTCAGCTGCATAGTCAGTATGGGACCCCATGCCGCGTCAACACCCAGAGTGCCACATTAGCAACTAGGACCCACGGTGGGCCTCGGTGCCACATCAGCAAGTAAGCCCCACAGGAGGTGGGTCCAGGGCCACGTCAACAAACAACGTCAAGTAACGGCATCAGGAATATTTCGTTAAAGGAGGGAATATTTCGTTAAAATTGACGGATAGTTGACTAGTGTTTGACCTAAAGTTTGACCAAGCTTTTCGGAGCCATTTCGAGTCGATTTTTTGAACAGCTTGAACTATTTCGAAGGTTTTTGGCCATTCCGGAGCCATTGGCAATGTCCGTTTTGTGAGATTTGAAGCAGAATGACAGGTGTTGGCACTTAAAAATTTGAGGTGAAGAAGTTTGATGGGCGAAAAACTTCAGTTTGTGGCAAAGCACGGTGAAGGATATTTTGTTCAACAAGGCTTGATCAAGCCATTGATCGGGAAGAAGCCAAATGATATCAAAGATGATGATTTGATTGAATTAGAGATGAAGATGGTCAGCACAATCTGATTGTGTCTGGCAAATGAAGTCAAATATTCGGTGTTAGATGAAACTTCACTTATGGAACTCTGGAAGAAATTGGAGCAAAGGTATATGTCAAAGTCCCTTACCAATAAGTTGTTTCTGAAGAAGAAACTTTATCAAATCCAAATGAATGAGGGAAGTAGTCTTTTTGATCACATAAATGATTACAACAAGATTTTGACCCAATTATTGAGCCTCAACGTAAAAATTGATGAAGAGGATAAGGCGCTTCTACTTTTGTCGTCTCTACCAACTTCATTTGATGGTCTGGTAACTGCATTGCTCGTGGGGAAGGATACCTTAAAGTTGGATGATGTGACAGCATCACTTCAAGATTCTGAGATGTTAAGAAAGCCGATTGTGACTTCTCATGAGCAAACTTTGGTGGCTAATAGTGAGAGACAAGGAAGAAGCATCGAAAGCTCGGAGGTAAACAATGGCATTCAAAATCAAGAGGACAAGATACGAGCGAGGTCGTATGTTATTGGTGTGATAAAAAGGGGTACTTCAAGAGGGACTATGAAGATCAAAAACGATACAAAGAAGAAAAGAAGACATAGGATGGTGTCAATGTATTGGAGCATGCCACATGGCATGATAATGATGAGGTCCTTATAACGGCGAGCAGCTACATCGACAAATTAATCAAAGAAATGTGTAGTGTCGATACTACAAGAAGTACGGTCATATGAAGAGGGAGTGCCAGAAATTGATGAGAAAGAACATGAATGCTCGTTGCAGTCCAAACGATGATGGATGAGTTTTTGACTCTGGGAGTTCAGTTCATGTTTGTTTTAAGAAAGAATTTTTTCATTCTTTCAAAGAAGTTCGTGGTACGGTATCACTCAGTGATGGGTCTTCATGCGATATCAAAGGGATTGGATATGTGAAGCTAAAGACGCCTACTGGAGCAGTTCGTATTTGGATGACATAAACTTCGTTCCAAGGATGCGAAGAAATTTGATCTCCCTTAATCGATTGGATTCTAAAGGTTGCCAAATCTCTATCGTAGGTGGAGCTATGGAGGTGAACCAACGTGACTCAATGGTATTTACTAGGAAGGAGTCTAGTAGGCTATATCCATTGATGGGAACCACAATGTGTAGTGACCCAGAAATTATAATAATGAAAGAAATTAGAAAAAGGGGATTTTTGGCTAAGGCGGGAGAAAACCGGCGAAGGTTTTCTGAAGGAGCCAGAAAATCGATGACAGTTTTGGGAAGTTACCACGGCCGGGTAAAGGTAAAACGGTAAATTAAAGGGCCGGTTAATAGAAAACTGTTGTCAATTTTCTAAGAAGTGCAAAAAATCAGCGACGATTTTCTGGCCAGAGCTTAAAGTTATAAAGAACCGAGAGCTATATTTTTTAAAAACAAATCAAACTCTCTCTCTCTCTCTCTCTCTCTCTCTCTCTCTCTAGAGCTCACGAAACTCCTCCCCTTCTCTTTACAAATTCTGCTCCGTTAAGCCTCGTTTCAACGATCAGGAACCACCACAGGGTTCTTGGGAAGATTCTCTACAACGTAGGCGGAGCAGAATTTCAGTTTGGGATTTTGGGGCACTATCCCAAAACTAAGGTAAGGATGTTATTTGGGTATTTTTGGATTGATTATTAATTTATTTAAGGTATAGGCCTAGATGTGAATGTATTTCTGAGGTTAAATTGAGAAATTGGGATTTTGTATATACACGGTAGGCAGGCTAGGTTTGTAGTGGGAGTTTTTCCTCAGGGACCCAGGTAAATGATAAGTAGTTTATAATTCAAGAGATGTGAGTATGAAAATATTCTGGAAAATTCAGTTGATTAACAGGGATATATATATATCTGTGTGTGTGTGTGTGTGTGTGTGTGTAATTTCAGGATAATGGAATTATGAACGTCGTGGGCATGAGCTAGAATCAATAGGCGAGTTCAGTTAGCCAGGTAATGGAAATACGCTATGCTAGTAAATGTAGAAATTTTATCAATAAATTATAGTATTTATTTATTAAGATACAGGATATAAATTATATAGTTTTATAGATTTCAGAACATGAGTTTATTAATTGTGTGGCCTAAGTAGATATTTGTTCAATACTGAGTTTATACAGCTTTTCAGAATACCATGATTTACAGTATTTTTGGCACAGAAATATGTTTTATCAAATTTTATAGAATTATAAATTACAGTGTGTATATATACAGACAGATATTTTACAGTATTTACAGAATACCATGATTTTCAGAATTATAAATCTATAACACTCAGCTATTACAGTTTATTCAGTCAGATAATACAGATTAGATATACAGTTATTTCAGTCAAATATTACAGTATTTACATATCATATTTATAGTGTTATGGTTATTTTGCAATCATGATGAAACAACAAGATAATTATATATCAGTATTATATAGTATCAGACTTTAATGAAATATTTCAGTCAGCAAAGCACGGTACCGTAGCTATTTTAGATTAGAGTGCGACCACATATCTCAGATAGTGTGTGGATACCATCAACCGTGCCTTGGAGAGATTGCAGACTCCCTAGTATTTTGGGTAGAGGTGACTGGTTTGACGAGGTAGATGCCAATATCGAGCCTTTAGAGAGATTGCAGTAAGGTCAGACTGAGGATTGGTAAAGTATTAGTTGACTTATCCTGGTGGGCCAACCAGAGTTAAGTCTCGCCTACGGGCCGCACAATCCTATCATGAGGGGTTAAATCATGACATGCAGATTTTCAAGGTAGTTTTCACAGTTATATATATACAGATTTACAGAATAATAGCAAATATATTATAATACTAGCAGTATGATTAAATAGAAAATTTAGATATTACAGATGCATTTTTAAGCCACATAGGTGTGAGTTACACAGTATTATATTTTACATGGTATTTCAGATCAGTTATTTATCAGTAAATTATTTATGTAAACTCAGTTGCCACACACTAGTAATAGCATATTTCTTCTTACTGAGCATTGTTTCATCCCAGTGATTTAACATTTTTCAGGTGATCCAACTAGACGAACAGATCAGGCTCGCAAGTAGAGAGGTCATCTACACTACCCTGTCTTTAGGGTAAGTGTTATTAGGGGGTTGTATTTTTTAGTAGCAGTCAGGAGTTTTGGGGTAGAAGATGCTAGGATGATGTGTAATTATGTATGTATATTTTAGAGAGATGCTGAATTCTGGTATTGTGTATATGGTTGTACATTTTTGTGTTTTTCGCTGCATAGGTGTATTTCAGTAGTCATTATAAGGGTATCAGAGTAAGGTAATTTACAGTCTATATTTATAAAAAAAAAAATGGTATGAAATTTTCAGGTTGTTATATTTTAGTAACTTAGGTTGTTAGGTTCTATAGACTTTAGAGTGCAGCGAAAAACAATACCAAAATATAGGAATGAAATTTTGGAGAAAGATAGAACAAAATATCAGTGAGTTAATGTTAGGAACTAAGATAAGAATTTAGGGTTCTGTTCTGCAACAGGAACTTTGAGGGTGGTTTCTGTGTTTTTCCGGGGTGACGATTTCTGGAAAACCATAGTAAACTATCGTCGATTTCTATTTCCATATGGTAGGACTAGACCTTAAGTTAGTAATTGGAGTTATGGGGATATTTTAGTTATAGTAGTATTATAAGGCTTAGATTCTTAGAATAATTTGTTGTTATTGCAGGATGGACCCTGGAGGTAGTAATGCTCACGCTAGCGGCGATAATGGAGCAGGGCCCTCTAATATGGGCAGCGTAGACTCAGATTTTGTTTTACGCAGAGTAGCTCAGCAAGTTATGGCTGAGATTGTACGGAGCTCCAGGGAGCAGGGAGGCCTGTCTGCAGCTCGGGGGTGTACCATAGAGAAATTCACGAAAATGAATACTCCAGCATTTTCAAGAGCAGCTGATCCTACAATTGTTGAGAACTGGATACAGGAGATTGAGAAAGTACTGACAGTGCTTCATTGCACCGACGAGCAGAGGGTCCTCTATGCCACGTATAAGTTGACAAGAGAGGTCGCGACATGGTGGATGGCTACCAAATTACTGGAGGAGTGGATGCCTATACCAGTGCCTATGACATGGGCTCGATTCAGAGACATATTCTTCAACAGATACTTCCCTACCATAGTCGGAGAGGCTAAAGTACAGGAGTTTGTGAGTCTGACTCAAGGGTCGTTGGCAGTCCAGTAGTATGCGGCAAAGTTTATAGAGCTGTCATGATTTGCCCCACACATAGTGCCAGATGAAGCTAAGAAGGTCAAGATGTTTGAGAGGGCTTGAGGCGAGATATATACAAGCTGGTGGCAGTTCTAAAGATGCAAAACTTTACTGAACTTATTGACAGAGCCACAGTAGCAGAGGAGAGTAAGCAAACAGATGTGGGAGTACCGAGCCAGAGGAAGAGGTCCACGCCTCCAGGTTTTCAGGCAGGTTCCAGTCAGGGCCCATGGAGAGGAGATCAGTATAGAGGAGAGTAAGAGACAGATTACAGGACACCGAGGATTTTAGGGAGAGAAGGCTTACCCTATTTGTCCCAGATGTGGATGGAGGCATCCAGGTGAGTGTAGGATGGGAGAAAACGTCTACTATCGTTGTGGGAGACCCGGTCATAGGTCTTGGTCATGTCAGGGACCACCGGCCTAGGCACCAATTCATATACCGTTCCAGGGTGGTTACCAGGTGCCCCATGGAGGCCAGCATAGGAACACAGCACTGCCGAGGGTCTATTCATTGACGCAGGAAGATGCTGAGGCTTTTGGAGATGTCGTGACAAGTATTCTTACCACTTTACCTTATAAAGTTGTTGTTTTGTTTGATACGGGTGCCACCTATTCTTTCATGTTGTTGGGGTATGCTAATTATCTGGAATTGAGGCACAGCAGTTAGATGTTGAATTGTTAGTAGCCACGCCGACTGGATCAGTAATGAGATGTAGGAGGGTACTTAAAAATTTTCTAATGGTCATTCAGGAGAAAGTACTACCAGCTGATCTTGTGGTACTAGACATACAGGGCTTTATGTGATATTGGATATGGACTGGCTAGATGTAATGACCTGCCTATTGTACCATAACAATTTTTTTCCTCATATACATAAATATCATTCTTAATAATGACCCTAATACCAATATAGCAAAATCAACCCGACCCCGTGGGTGCCGGGGATGCACCTGATATACATAGCGGACACCTAAGTAGTGAAAAACATAAACTACATTCACAACAAACAGTACCAAAGTTTCACTACAATCCATAACATTTCTTTAAATATAAATATAAAATCCTCCAAGAGACCAAAAGGAAAAACTAGGATCATAATCCAAATACCATCTGACCCTAACTTAGTAACTCACCCTCCTACCGGTATAGTATGAACCGTCTCTACCGACGCGGAGCGCAATTCGCCTGTCTATCTGGATTTCCTAAAATGTTTTGTAAGCTGGGGTGAGACACCTCTCAGTAAGGGAAATAAACTAATGTCAGTTGTGTGGCGGTATAAGTATATTCGTACTATAATAGATAAACAATACATAACACGTGTCTGGATAAAACTGGTGATATAATACTGGATAAAACATACATAATCATGATCATGTTAAATCATATTGAATTTTAGTTATTATAAAATCATCTGCTATAACTGATAGTACTGAAATATTACCCAGGATGGATAGTTAGCTGGTGTCATGTATTACCTCCCATGAACGGGTTGTGCAGGCCGAAGGCGGGACCTGACAATGGCTGGTCAACCACTATCAAGTCAAATGTGTCTATAAGTACGATAGGCCCACCCTACCATGGTCCGGACTGCCAAGGGGACGTCTACAACACTACACTAAATCCGCATCGACTATCCATCTCCCACACTCTCTACTGGCAAGTGTGGTAGCACTAATTTGAACTGAACTGAATAGCTACGGTACCAAACCCTGAATACTAATCTAAACTAAACCATCCGGGTTTTGATAACATATAGTATGTTTACATATATTGATTTAACATGAAACTAGATTGATAGCATTTTTCTGAATTCTGACATATCATACATAATCACGGCCTTGCGCTGAATAACATACATAATTACGGTCTTGCACCAGCTATCAATCACGGTCTTGTGTCGAGCATATTATAACATACTGAACTGAAATTTGTACTGTTTATCATAAAATTCTGAAATCATAATTTCTTATATCATTTATGGTTTTCCTGAAAAAATGTTGTAAACATGCTTTTATTGAAAATCTAACATACATAATATTCATAAAATGATACTCATGTCACACAGTTTTAAATAGTATTAAAACTAAATACCTAAACTAAATAAATTTTTTTATTAAATATTCTAAAACCATTTTCCTGTTCAACAGTAGTATTCCCAAATATTCTTATATAACAAACATAATTACTGTAAATACATGTTGTTTTAAAATAATAATTTTCATAAAAATAAACTAACTTAATTTATCAATTTACCTTACTACTGAAAAGCTCACAAATTTAAGTAAATTTACTCTTGTGGCATTCCCAGCTCAACACCCTGAAATCAAAAACTTCAGAATTATTTCATCTCCTCAGTTCCGAAATACCAAATACCTTATAAAACTTAAAATAATCAACTTACCCAAATTTTGGGATGATGCCCAAGTTGGCCCAACCAACGATCTACTCCAGCAGATATGAAGAGAAACTTCTCAGGAGTAGTGTGGCGGTTTCAGATCGTCGAACCGGCATGAAATGAAGCCGAATTTTTAGAAATAAGGTAGAGAAAACGGGTTTAAGAGAGAGAGAGAGACAGAGTGAGTGATCTGTATGTTTCTCTAGTAGAAAATGAGTTATAGGCCTTTTATAGAAATGCTTGTCCACGTGGCCTCGTCGACGAGCTATGTCACCTCTTCGACGAGTCAAAGAAGGAGTTTCAGCAATGAACACTTACCCCTTGTCGACGAAATTTAGGCTTTGGAACAGCCCTCTCAGTAACTTCTCATCGACGATACACGCATCCACGTCGACAATCCCAAGAAGCCTGTTCATCGATGAGACCCTATTGTGCCTTAAAATTTTCCTTTTTATCCTTTCTCTTATTATTTAATTACTATAATTCATCAGGTCTCTACATTCTCACCTCCTTATAAAAATTTAGTCCTCGAAATTTACTATCTGTACTGACACCATCCTTTAAGGAAAAATGGGCTACTTATTTTATTACTTATCCTCACTTGTGGCGAAGGAATATAGTGGTTACATTCAGGGTTCTGGGAGATTACAAATACATAAACTAAATTTCTCTCAAAACCAAAATACTACCTACTACCAAAAGATTATTACATGTACTGATTAACCTGTAAAAGAAACATTACATACTTATTTGCATCTTTTCCTAATTACTTGTAATAACCCCAAAAAGGGTTATAGAAGATTAGTGGAGTGATTCCAAAAAAAAAATAATTAATTAATTAATTAAATTTAAAGGAAAAAAGAAAAAAAATAATTAAAATTTATTTATATTTTTATTAATAAAATATATTATTATTAATATTAAATAAATATATTATTATTATTATTATTATTATTATCCTGAAGCTTCTATTCCATTCCATTCTTCTTCTTCTTCTTCTTCTTTTCTTTTCTTCTCTTTTTTTTTTGCTGTCGCAAACTCTCTCTCTCTCTCTCTCTCTCTCTCTCTCTCTCTCTCTCTCTCATCATTCTCTCTCCCTCTCTCCTCGATTTTGTGAAAGATTTTCGCCCGATCGAAAATCGGAAGATACCGCTGGACTCCATTCTCCGCTGCCGTCATTTCTACCGGAGCGGATCGGTGGTAGGAGCGGCATAAACGTATCTCCTGGGGTAAGTCAATTTCCCTTTTTTTTTTTAATTTCTTGCAAATTATAAGCCCAATCGACAAACGGATACCACCACGAGAATCTAGGGATGATTCTCACAAGTCTAGAGGGACGGAATTCTCATGGGGCCGTCATGGGCAAAACCCCAAATTTGGGGTACATTGATTATTAAGGGGCTTATTTTTAATTAATTAAGATTAATTTGGAAATGCTAAAATGTTGATCATCTGGAGTTAAAGTATAATTTTTGGAATTTAGGGCTCGAGTGAGCGCCGCGGGTATAATTTTGGAACCCGCAGGAAAAATTCAAAAAATTACGTGGGGGTGTTAAATAATAGTTTAAATGATAATTTGGGGTATATGGAGCTTAGGGAAGGTTAGTTGAGTATTGTTTTGGGGGAAATTAGTTAATTAATCTAGGGAAAATGCAAATTTCAGGTGAATTTCGGGCGCCAAGGGCGTAGAATCTGGGTATTAACGAGTCTCTCGATAAGTCAGGTAAAGGGAATAAATTATAGCAGTATTTTTAGAATTACTGTTTAAATTAATATGTGAAAATGTGCTTATGGTATTTTGTCTGGAAATTATTACGATATATTATCAGATAAATTGTGTAACATTTGAGTAATTTTAAAGTGTGATATTTTGGAGTGTAAAATATAACGATGTGTAATTTCTGAGAAAATATTGAAATGAGCATTATTGATGTGATTAGTGAGAAATAATGAAATATGGTATTTATATATGAGTGAAAATGTTTTACCTGAAAAATGAGATTTTGTGAATTATAGATATTGGAAAATAA
The DNA here is from genome assembly GCF_029873635.1 of Malania oleifera. Classification (NCBI taxonomy): domain Eukaryota; kingdom Viridiplantae; phylum Streptophyta; class Magnoliopsida; order Santalales; family Ximeniaceae; genus Malania; species Malania oleifera. The sequence goes on along the minus strand of NC_080424.1, from coordinate 102,341,140 downwards.
TTAAATGTGGTATTTATTTGTGAGTGGAAATTATGTGCATGACAAATGAGTTTGTACAAATTATTGATATGAGTATTTTGGGAAAATGTGAAAATACGTGAAATACGATATATATATATTATTACGAGAAGATGAAATGTGCACATAAAATGATGAGAATATTTATATTGAACTGAATTATGATATACTGGATTATGATTGATGAAATGCCAATACCGCATAATGATTGCGGGTATGTGGTAGTAAACCCTGTTGGATGGTTATGATATTGAGTACGGTACCATTGCTAGTGGTGTTAGTGCAACCACACGGACTCTTGGAGCATGTGGCGTGACATTCGACTAAGCCATTTTGTAGGGCTGTTGGGCCTCCTAAGTCCGGATCAGGGTTATAGGCCGGCCAATCGTATTACAAGCGCGATATGTGATATGATACTTTGATCTAACTGGGTCGGCCAACCATGGTTAGATCTAACCTTCAGGCCGCACGACCTTGACCATAGGAGGAAGCATGGCGTGGATAGAAAGATCCTCAAGGTGGCTACAAGTTACAGACGCGATGTTGGTATTTGATAGCAAGGATACTCATGAGCCGGAAAGTAAAATGAAAATGGAAATTGAAAGAATGATAAAATTGGCTAAAATGAGAAATGAAAGAAAGAATGGAAATTGAGAAATAAAGATTGTTAAATATAAGAAATGAACCGTGTGAGTTAATGACATAAATAATTAAGGCGAAGTGAAACACTCCGTCTGAGGGCTTACTGAGTAAGGTGAGTAGCCTGATATGTATCAGATGTGGCCATACCCGGCTACATAACGTGTTAGGGCAGAGGGAAGTTACCTGTATGGGCGGATAATCTTCCCTATTCTTAGGAACTTCGCGGTAAATATGTGTTGGAAATTATTGAATTTAAGAAATGGTTTTTAAGCTTATAAAAACTTGTATTGTATATCTATATGATTATGAGAATATGTATATCAATGTATTTTCTCATATGAAACGATGGTTTGAAAAGTAAAGCATGTTATAACTAAACTCATATGGCCACACACTGTAAATAATTTATTCATTCTTACTAAGATGTGTCTCACCCAAATTATCTAAATTTTTCAGGGGACAGAGATAGGTCAGGCGATAGAGCTACGTGACCTTTGGGAGCTGAGACCCTGACATATAGGGTGAGTTTATGGACTAGGGGAGGTGTAATTCCCCTAGTGTTGAGTAGTTTTTGAGTTTGTGATAATGATGTATATGTGTGTATGTAGATACTCTGGGTTTCGTATTCTGAATGATATAAATACACTGTCTTCCGCTGTTAGATTTTATAATAAAATGACTTTTTACCCGATACCCAATGCGGGTCGGGTCGTACGAATGGTAGTAGGGTTATTGACGTGGCCGATTGTGGATGACGTGTGAATATTTCATTAATTTATTATTATTGGAAAAAAATATACGAAAATCGGGGCGTCACATTACTACTGAACCCTACTGAATAAATGGTATTTTTGTCGTATCTGCTCCTCAAGCTCCCATGAAGCTTCCTCTACCGCATGATTTCTCCACAGGACTTTTACTAAAAGAATCTTCTTATTGCACAATTCATGTTCTTTCCTATCCAGAATCTTCACTGGTACCTCCTTATACGTCAAAGTATCCCTGAGCTCGATCTCACCAAAACTGATCACATGGGAGGAGTCTGGGACGTATTTCCTCAACATGAAACATGGAATACGTCATGTATTATAGATAAAACAGGTGGTAAGGCTAGCATGTAGGCAACGGACCCCACTCTCTCAAGGATCTCAAACGGGCCAATAAACCTAAGGCTAAGCTTATCCTTCCTTCCAAATCTCATAACTCCTTTTAATGGAGCTATTTTTATAAACAAGTGATCTCCCATATCAAATTCTAATTTCCTACGGCGAGTAACAGGGTAACTTTTTTTCCAGCTCTGAGCTGCACTAATCCTATCTCTGATGAGCCGAACTTTATTATATGCCTGCTGCACTAGCTCTGACCCCACAACTTGCCGCTCACCCATCTCATCCTAGTATAATGGGGAACGGAACCTTCTTCCATACAACGCTTCATAAGGTGCCATCCTGATGCTGGCCTGGTAGCTATTATTGTACGCAAACTCCATTAGTGATATATATTGGGTCCAACTGCCCCCAAACTCTAGCGCGCAAGCCCGTAGCATATCTTCAACAATCTGGATCATCCTCTCAATATGCCCATCTGTCTAAGGATGAAAGGCAGTGCTGAAAGATAACTGAGAACCTTAAGCCTCCTGCAAGCTTTTCCAAAATCGTGATGTGAAACGTAGGTCTCGGTCTGATACTATAGACACTGGCACACCATGAGAACGGAGTATTTCTTGAACATAAATCTCTACCAATCTGTCCATGGAGTAGTTAATTTTAATGGGAAGGAAATGGGCGGTCTTCGTTAGACGATCCATGATCACCCAAATTGCATTCTGACCATGCAATGCTGACGGCAGTCCCGTAACAAAATCCATATGTAAGAACTCAAACCATGATGAGTGGATTTGAATATTTAAGAGAGGGGCATTTTGGTAAAAGAGTAGGCCTCATCGACGAAGCCAGATTTCGTTGACGAAATCTTTGTCCTTTTCATCGATGAAATTCAAAAAGTCGTCGACGAGGAGAAGCCAAGAAGTTTCAGAAATCGAGAATATCAGGATTCGTAGATGAATTCCCCGTCTCGTCGATGAGAAGACTATAGGGCCTCGTCGAGGAATGCACCATTTCATCAATGAGTTTGCCCGGGTGAAAGGCGCTATAAATAGAATTCTCATTACTTCTTCATTAAGAAACTTCAAATATCTCTCTCTCTCTCTCTCTAGAACTCTCCCTAGACTTCCTCTCTCGAGATTTTTTCATCGTTCTTCATTAGAATCATGAATCTAAAGTTACCACGAGGATTATGGAAGGATTCTCTACAATTTCTATGGATCGGAATCTCGTTTCGGAGATTTTTGAGTTTCGGCATAAAATCGAGGTAAGGCTCGGTGTTCAATTCTGATTCGATAGTTTTGTAGGTAACAATATCGTGAGTATATTTTGTACTGTGATTTGTAGGTTTTGGAACTCGGTTCTCTGTTTAGGGACCTTGGAGTTCAGGATTTGAAATTTGCGGAAAAGGTAAGGGGAATTATGTTTATATTGGTTATTTTTGAAATCAGACTTGGTGGAACTGTGGTTCACGGTCCTGTATGTGTTTTGGCTACTCATTTGGGGGGCTCTAACGGGAAAAAACTATGGGTTTTTCATTATTACAGTTTTAGGAAAAAAGGGGGCGACGTGCTACACCCCTGGTTTTGTTGAAAATCGAACGTATATGTTGATTTATACTGTGTTATTGAGATGGTCGTGCTTGACTTGTTTAAACTGTATTTTTTTGGAAAACCATGATTTAGATTACCAAATGGGTGTGGTTTGTTTGGTTATATGAGCATGCATGTGTGTGTGATATGTTGAAATGCTAGTAGGAATGCGGTTCTGAAATTGTTCCAGGTACTAAGAGTGTCCGGCTCTATATTTGAGGGCGTGTGTTTATCGCCTGCCACATAGGCAAGAGTGTATGGCTCTATATCCGAGGGCGTGAGCTTATACCGGTAGATCAGGCCGAAGGGTGTGGATCCACCAGTTAGCGCAGGTACGATGCCATGAGAGTCGGGGATTAGCCATGTGCCGGTGGCACCGTGTTCGTAGGTTGGCTGCGAGCCAATGCCGTATGTCGAGGGCCGGCTTCGGGCTGAAGGGTGTGACGACACCAGGATTGCTGATCATGTGTATATGTATGTGTGCGTGTATGCACCGTGTAAACTAGTATTGGATTACATTTAACTGCGTGTATGTTGCACTTTGATAACACTCAAATGCCACACACTGATATAACCTTTGTTCTTCCTTACTGAGAGGTGTCTTACCCCTGCTGTACGTACATTTTTACAGGTCCTTCAAGTAATCGGAACTAGCATCCTGGTGTAGGGAGCGTAGTGGCCGGTGTACTGCAGTTAGCGCTTGGGTAAGTGCTAGTACTGTATTTTTTGTGGGTTGCCATTTTGAGATGTATTTGGGCACCCGTTTGTACGTTTTGGATAGAGCATGTTTCTGTTCTTGTATAGACTCTGGTATGGTACTGTATATGTTGATATAGAATGACCTTTTTACGCTGCATATATGATTGTGTTTGGATGTGTTTAGGGTGCCTGGGAACCCCACGGGGTCGGACCCTCATCTATTGTACTGTATCTTTGGATGTTTTATCAGATACAGGGATAGGTTAGTTATATTTTCACCCTTGGGTCCCATTTCAGGGTTCGAGGCGTGTCAGCTTGGTATTAGAGCTAACCAGGTTACTAGATCTTATAGACTTGGTTAGGCTTAGTTGTGAGTACATACCAGAGTATAAGATGTTGGATATGGGTAGAGTTGGTTGAGGGTTGTTCGGTTGCTAGGCCCGAATTTGTCGACGATATTCCGTGTTTTTCCTAGGATGACGATTCCAATAAAAGCAGGGCAGATCATTGATGACTTTCGTGTTAGTGTGATAGGACAGACCTAGACCTGGCAGGGAGTAATTAACATAATTAGTGTAAATCATGGTGTTAACTGTGTGTGTCATAGGGATACTGATAGATTCCTATTGTGCTGTAGAATGGAGTCCAAGGATAATGACCTGGGAAGTGTCTCCGAGGAGACTGCGAGTGATGAGTCTCCTTCTGTGCCTCGAGGTTTGACGAGGCAGGTGTTACGGGAGATTGGGCGGAGTGTGAGGAGACGCGAGTGCTCTCCTACTGCTACGGGGTGCACCATTGAGAAGTTCACATGCATGCATCCTCCAACGTTCTCTAGAGGACCTGACCCAGCGATAGTAGAGGACTGGATGAAGAAGACTTAGAGGATTCTAGAAGTCCTACACTGCACGGATAGGCAACGAGTCCTCTATGCTACTTTCCAATTGTCTGGGGAGGCTGGTCAATGGTGGATTGCGGTGAGTCTGCTGGAGAAGCAGAGAGTCGGTTCAGAGGAGATGATGTGGAGTCGTTTCAAGGAGGTGTTCTTCGACAGATACTTTTCGGCTTCTGTACGTGATGCAAAGGCAAATGAGTTTTCTGCTCCGACTCAAGGGAGTTTGATAGTGGAGGGGTATGTGGCTCGATACATAGAGCTGTCCCGCTTTGCACCATGTTTGATCTCGAGCGAGTATGAGAAGACTCGAAGGTTTGAGAAGGGCCTAAGGAAGGATATCCGCAGACTAGTGGGTATGCTTCAGATCCGTGAGTTCTCGATGTTGGTGGATAAGGCCACGATGATTGAGACTGGTATCCGAGAGGACAAGGTGGATCAGGAATCGAGGAAGAGGATAGTACCTTCTGGTTCTCAGATAGGATCTTGTCAGGGATCATGGAAGAAGAGGAACAAGGGCTCGGGCTACTACTAGGATTTTCAGGGGAGCCAGACTAGTGGTCGTTGTACTAAATGCCACAGGTGGCACGAGGGTGAGTGTCGATCATTTGGGGGTAACTGCTACAACTGTGGCTAGTCAGGCCATATATCTCGTGATTGTCGTGCACTGAAGTAAGATATGCCTGCATTTAGTGGGAACCAAGGGAGCAATCAGATACCTCGAGGAACCATTCAGGCGAATACAACTCCGGCCAGAGTATATTCTCTTACTCCAGCGGACGCTGAGCATGCAGGGGACGTGGTGACAGGTACCTTATTATTGCTTTTGAATAAGGCTTTTATTTTGTTTGATTCGGGTGCAAACCATTCTTTTGTATCTATTAATTTTGTGGGACGGTGTGGGGTTGAGACCCGAGACATGAATGAGGTGTTATTTGTTACTACGTCATCTAGGAGTGTATCTTTCTGTAGGAAAATGTTAGTAGACTGTCCAGTGGAAATTCAGGAAAAGCTGTTACCGGTAAATTTTATTGTATATGACATGTCAGGGTTTGATGCCATTCTGGGGATGGATTGGTTGTTCTCCAGTTATGCCGTGATCGACTGTCGTAGGAAGGTGGTAGTTTTTAGACCTCTTGGAGAGCAAGAGTACGAATTCATGGGATCGTGTGTTCGTCCAGCGCCACAGATTCTGTCGGCACTACAAGTGAGGAGGCTACTCTTGGACGGATGTCAGGGATACCTAGCTTGTATGAAGGAACCGCCGTGGGATGAGTTGAGACTCTAGGACATTCGGGTAGTCAGTGAGTTCCCGGATGTGTTTCCAAATGATTTACCCGGTTTACCTCTGGATCGCAAGGTGGAGTTTGCGATAGAGTTGCTGCTTGGTAAGACACCGATCTCTAAAGCTCCGTACCGGATGGCTCCAGCAGAACTTAGGGAGTTGAAGGAGCAATTATAGGAATTACTGGACATGGGATTCATTCAACCTAGTGTTTCTCCCTAGGGAGCTCCAGTACTGTTTGTGAAGAAGAAGGACGGGTCGATGCGGATGTCTATTGATTACCGTGAGATTAACAAGGTGACTATGAAAAACGCTATCCTTTACCATGTATAGATGATCTCTTTGACCAGTTACAGGGAACGCAGGTCTTTTCGAAGATCGACTTGCGGTCATGATATCATCAGGTGAGGGTTAAAGCGGAGGATGTAGCGAAGACAGCTTTCCGAACCAGATATGGCCACTATGAGTTTTTAGTCATGCCTTTTGGGTTGACGAATGCTCCGGCAGTGTTCATGGATCTGATGAACAGGGTTTTCCATGAGTACCTAGATCGGTTCGTGGTGGTGTTCATTGATGGCATTCTGGTATACTCGAGAAGTACGGAAAAGCACCTGGAACATTTGAGGTTAGTGTTACAGATTCTGCGGGAGAAGAAACTGTATGCTAAATTGAAGAAGTGTGAATTCTAGTTGAGTCAGATTGCATTCTTAGGCCATGTGGTTACGGGGGATGGTATATCAGTTGATCCTAGCAAGATTGAAGTTATGGTCGACTGGGTAAGGCCGAAGAATGTGTAGGAGGTTCAAAGTTTTCTGGAACTGGCGGGTTACTATCATCGGTTCGTACAGGGTTTCTCTAAACTTTTTGGACCTCTGACACGATTGACTAGGAAAGGAGTCCAGTTTGAGTGGACCAATGATTGTGAGCAGTGTTTTTAGGAGTTGAAGCACCGGCTGATTACTGCTCTAGTGTTGACCATTCCTTTGGGGGATGGTGGGTTTGTGATTAATAGTGACGCGTCTCTGAAGGGTTTAGGATGTGTGCTTATGCAGTAAGGTAAGGTAGTGGCATATGCTTCTCGGCAATTGAAAAAGTATGAGAAGAATTACCCTACGCATGATCTAGAATTGGCTGTTGTGGTATATGCATTGAAGATCTGGCGACACTATCTGTACAGGGTGCAGTGTGAGATCTTCACTGACCATAAGAGCCTCAGGTATTTCTTCACGCAGAAGGAGTTGAACATAAGGCAAAGGCGATGGCTTGAATTGATTAAAGACTACGATTGCACGATCAGTTATCACCCGGGGAAGGCTAATGTGGTGGCTGATGCGTTGAGTAGGAAGTCAAGGCCTACGGCTGTATATGCGGTTGTAACTCAGTGTCATATCAGATGGGATTTGGAAAGCTTAGGTATAGAGTTGGTGGTTGGTGATCATCAGGCTTTTCTTGCTAGTTTGGTGGTCCAATCGACCTTGGTTGAGCGTATAAAAGTCACGCATGATAGTGATGCAGAGTTGGCAGAGGTTATGGAAAAGGTACAGCAGGGACTGGCTACAAAGTTTAACATCTCTGAGGGAGGTGTGCTGAGGTTTGGGACTAGGTTGTGTGTTCTGAACGATGATGAGATCAGAAAGATGATTCTGGAGGAAGCGCATCATTCCTTGTATATGGTACATCCTAGTAGTACAAAGATGTATCGGGACTTGCGCGAGACCTTCTGGTGGTCTAGTATAAAGAGGCAGATTGTTCAGTTCGTGAAGCAGTGTCTGACATGTCAGCAGGTGAAAGCTGAACATCAAAGGCCGATAGGGCCGTTGCAGCCTTTGCCTATTCCGACGTGGAAATGGGAGCATATTTCCATGGATTTTGTGACCTGATTGTCGCCAGTACTTCAGGGGCAGAATGCTATTTGGGTGATTGTGGATAAATTGATGAAATCTACCCATTTCATACCGATGAAAGTTGGCTATCCTTTGAGTAGGTTAGTAGAGTTGTATGTGCAGGAGATTGTGAGAATGCATGGGGTATCAGTGTCTATTGTGTCAGATCGAGATCCGAGGTTTACTTCTCGATTCTGGACGAGTTTACTGGAAGCACTGGGGACGAAACTTACTTTTAGTACAGCGTTCCACCCCCAAACTGATGGACAGTCAGAGAGGACGATACAAATATTGGAAGATATGTTGCGAGCTTGTGTGTTAGACTTCGGTGGTAGCTGGATACAGTTTATGCCACTTGTAGAGTTTGCTTATAACAACAGCTTCCAGTCTAGTATCGGGATGGCACTATTCGAGGCTTTGTATGGTCGGAGGTGTCGATCTCCTTTGTGTTGGGATGAGGTTGGTGAACGTCAAGTGTTAGGACCTGAACTTGTGCAGCAGGCATCTAAGAAGGTGGGTTTGATCTGGGAGAGGATTAGATCATCTCAAAGTCGATAAAAGAGTTACGCAGATGTTTTTCGCTGTGAGTTAGAGTTCAAAGTGGGAGGTAAAGTATTTCTTCGTATTGCTCCGATGAAAGGGATGATAAGATTTGGGAGGAAGGACAAGCTGAGCCCAAGGTATATCGGACCATTCAAGGTACTTGAGCGAGTGGGTCCGGTAGCCTATAGGATTGCATTACCTCCAACACTTTTGAGGGTCCATGATGTGTTTCACGTATCCATGTTGAGAATGTACGTGTTGGATCCTTCACATGTTATTAGCTACGATGAGTTCGAAATTGGGGATACTTTAACGTATGAGGAGATACTTGTTCAGGTTCTTGACCGTAAAGTTTAGAAGCTTCGTACCAAAGAGATACCGTTAGTGAAGGTATTGTGGCGAAACCACGAGGTTGAGGAAGCTTCTTGGGAACTGGAAATGGAAATACGCAGAAAGTATCCACAGTTATTTTGAGCACTTGTACATGATCCTACTGTGGGTTGGGATAGGAAATTAGTCGTCGGGAGTGTGTGTATTGTGAACTCCTAAGACCGTTGTATATGTAACCACGGTATTCCTCCGCCATAAGTGAGGGTATGTATGTGTATGTGTATGATGGGGCTACGCTGTAGTCGTCGCCAGTTTTTCTCTAGAGTGGTATATATGTGTTCGATTGTAAGAATGAATTCGTGTATGAGAGAGTACAAATTTCGAGGACGAAATTTTTGAAGGAGATTGTAAGAATCTGAACCATGATGAGTGGATTTGAATATTTAAGAGAGGGGCATTTTGGTAAAAGAGCAGGCCTCGTCGACGAAGCCAGATTTCGTCGACGAAATCTTTGTCCTTCTCATTAATGAAATTTAGAGACTCATTGACGAGAAGAAGCGGAGGAGTTTTGGAAATCGAGAATATCAGGATTCGTCGACGAATTCCCCATCTTGTCGACGAGAAGACTATAAGGCCTTATCGACAAAGGCACCATTTCGTTGATGAGTTTGCCCAGGTCAAAGGTGCTATAAATAGAATTTTCATTACTTCTTCATTAAGAAACTTCAAATATATATATATATCTCTCTCTAGAACTCTCCTTACACTTCCTCTCTCTAGATTTCTTCGTCGTTCTTCGTTAGAATCGTGAATCTAAAGTTACCACAAGGATCGTGGAAGGATTCTCTACAATTTCTACGGATCGGAATCTCGTTTCAGAGATTTTTGGGTTTCGGCATAAAATCAAGGTAAGGCTCGATTTTCAATTCTGATCCGGTAGTTTTGTAGGTAACAATCTCGTGAGTATATTTTGTACTGTGATTTGTAGGTAAGGAGAAAAGGTAAAGGGAACTATGTTTATATTGGTTATTTTTGAAATCGTACTTAGTGGAACTGTGGTTCACGGTCATGTGTGTGTTTTGGCTACTCATTTGGGGGGATCTAACAGGAAAAAACTATGGATTTTTCATTATTACAGTTTTGGGAAAAAGGGGGTAACGAGCTACATCCCTGGTTTTGTTGAAAACCGAACGTATATGTTGATTTATACTCTGTTATTGGGATGGTCGTGCCTTGACTTGTTTAAACTATATTTGTTTGGAAAACCATTATTTAGATTACCAAATGGGTGTGGTTTTTTTGGTTATATAAGCATGCATGTGTGTATGATATGTTGAAATGCTAGTAGGAACGCAGTTCCAAAATTGTTTCAGGTACTGAGGGTGTCCGACTCTATATCTGAGAGCGTGTGTTTATCGCCTGCCACGTAGGCAAGAGTGTCCGGTTCTATATTCGAGGGCATGAGCCTAGACTAGCAGATCAGGCGGTACAATGCCATGGGAGATGGGGACTAGCCATGTGCCAGTGGCGCCGTGTTCGTGGGTTGGCTACGGGCCAACGTCGTATGTCACGGGCCGGCTTTGGGCCGAAGGGTGTGATGACACCAGGATTGCTGATCATGTGTATGTGTATGTGTATGTGTATGTGTATGTGTGCGTGTATGCACCGTGTAAACTAGTACTGGATTACATTTAACTGCGTATATGTTGCATCATGATAACACTCAAATGCCACACACTAATATAACTTGTGTTCTTCCTTACTTAGAGGTGTCTCACCCCTGCTGTACATATATTTTTACAGGTCCTTCGAGTAACCGGAACTAGTGTCCTGGTGTAGGGAGCATAGTAGCCAGTGTACTACGGTTAGCGCTTGGGTAAGTGTTAGAACTGTATTTTTGGTGGGTTGCCGTTTTGAGATGTATTTGAGCACCCGTTTGTACGTTTTGGATAGAGCCTGTTTCTGCTCTTGTATAGACTCTAGTATGGTACTGTATATGTTGATATAGAATGACCTTTTTCCGCTGCGTATATGATTGTGTTTGTATGTGTTTAAGGTGGCTGGGAACCCCTCGGGGTCGGACTCTCATCCATTGTACTGCATCTTTGGATGTTTTATCAGATACAGGGACAGATTAGTTACATTTTCACCCTTGGTTCCCATTTCGGGGTTCGGGGCATGACACCATAGATATATGATCTCACTTCCACTATGAAATGAAAAGTGGCTACAACTGACCCGCCGGTCTCTAGTGCTCAGCCTTAACCTGCTGACACGTCAAGTATTGTGCTACAAACTTGGCAATCTCCCTCTTCATACCGCTCCACCAAAAAAATTCCCAAAGGTCCCCATACACTTTCGTACTACCAGGATGAACAGTGTATAGAGATCTGTGAGCCTCCTATAAAATCGTTCTCTTGATATCAACATTTATTGGCACACATAATCTGGTGTGAAACCGCAGAGCTCCGTCATTCGAAATACTAAACTCCTCTCCCTGACCACCCTGTACTCTGACAATTACCTCTACTAATTATGGGTCCTCTTTCTAAGCAACTTTAATCTTTTCCTTTAATGTAGGCTGCACCACTAAGTTGGCAATAAATGCCTGAGGATCACTCTCTACCAACTGTACACCGAGTCTCTCTAGATCCATCTGGATCGGATGCTGAACCTCCATGGTTGTTAGTGCTGGTCCCATTGATTTCCTGCTCAGAGCATCAGCTACCGCGTTTGCCTTCCCTGGGTGGTAACTGATAGTACAGTCATAATCTTTAATAAGTTCCAACCACCTCCTCTGTCTCATGTTCAGCTCATTTTGAGTGAAAAAGTATTTCAAACCTTTGTGATTGGAGAATATCTCGCATCTCTCACCGTACAAGTAATGCCTCCAAATCTTTAATGTGTGTACCACTGCAACCAACTCCAGATCATGGGTAGAATAGTTATTTTCATACTATTTCAACTGTTGGGAGGCATAAGCTACAACCCTACCATAATGCATCAATACACGGTCGAGCCCTTTCAAAGACGCGACACTATAAATTACATAGCCATCACCCCCCGATGGAATCGTCAGTACTGGTGCAGTAAGGATCCGCTGCTTTAATTCCTGTAAGATCTGCTCGCATTCATCATCCCATGCAAATCTGGAATTCTTCCTAGTCAGTCACATCAAAGGCCATGATAGTCCTAAGAATCCCTCTACAAACCGACAGTAGTATCCCACCAGTCCCAAGAAACTCCTAATCTCTTGAATGTTCATCGGCCTTTCCCAATTTACCACTACCTCAATCTTGCTGGGATCCATTGAAATTCCATTTCCTGATATAACATACCCTAGAAACTCAACTTTCTCTATCCAGAATTCAAATTTTTTAAACTTGGCATACAATTTCTTTTCCCTGAGCATCTGAAGTACTAGCCGTAAATGCGTCTCATGCTCCTCAAAGCTCCTCTAGTAAACTAGTATGTCATCAATGAAAACTACAAAGAACTGGTCTAAATACTGGTGAAAAATTCTCTTCATCAAATCCATGAATACAGCAGGAGCATTCGTCAGACCAAAAGGCATAATGAGGAATTCATAATGCCCATACCTGGTCCTGAAGTCTTTCAAAACGTCTTCTGCTTTAACGTTCACCTGTTGGTAGTCTGATCAGAGGTCAATCTTGGAATAAACCTATGTACCCTGAAGCTGATCAAATAAATTGTCTATACGGGGTAGAAGATACCTTTTCTTGATTGTTACCGTATTAATTTCCCTATAATCTATACACATCCTCATGGACCCATCTTTCTTCTTTACAAATAACACTGGAGCTCCCCCACGGTGATACACTGGGCCGAATAAAACCCTTATCCAGAAAGTCTTGCAGCTGATCCTTTAGCTCTCCAAACTCTGCTGGAGTCATTCTGTAAGGAGCTTTAGAAATCAATGTCATCCCCGAAAGTAGATCAATAAAGAAATCTACCTCGTGATCAGGAGGCAACCCGAGTAGCTCGTCTAGGAAGACATCTGAAAACTCCTTCACCACTGGCATACTAGCAAGTTTTAATTCATTTTCTGACATTTCCTTTACAAAGGCCACGAACCCCTAACAACCATCCAGGAGTAATCTTTTCGCCTGTATGGCCGATACTAACTGAGACGGGGATTGCACTTGCGACCCCATGAACCTGAATTCTAGTCCTCTCAGAGGTCTAAATATCACTTCTTTCAAACGACAGTCTATACTGGCATAGTTAGCTATCAGCCAGTTCATACCAAATATTACATCAAACCCATGCATATTCAACATTATCAAGTCAGTTGGCAAGACTTTCCCCTAAATATTAACTGGACAGCCTCGGAGCACTCTACTACACCTCACTACTGACCCTGTCGATGTAGTTATTAACATTTCAGTGTCCAACAATTGTGTTTCTGCCCTCACATAATCTAATACACCTCATAGGCATGAACGAGTGTGTGGCTCCTGAATCAAACAATACAATAACTTTAAATGAAAGCATGTTAATCATACCTGTCACCACATCGCCGGCTATCTCAGCATCACCTAGCGTGAGGCATAAACTCTCGTCGGATCCGTATTCCTCTGCTGACCTCTACGGGGCACTTGATAACCTCCTCAAGCAGGTCTGGGAGTAGGAGCAGCTCCGGTCTGAGTCTAACAGTCTCTCATTATATGCGCTAGCTCCCTGCATCGGTAGCAGATGCCTCGCCTGGCACGACACTCTCCCGAGTGTTTCTTTCCACAAATCTAACAGGCTAGGTATAACTGCGTACCCTGAATCCCACGGCTCCTCGACTCCTGCTTTCTATCCTTATAGTAGCCACCCTTCTTCCAAAAACCCCGATTGGATCCCTGCTAGAAACCTGAAGGCATGGATCTCTTTTTATGTTTCTGTTCCTTAACATCCATCCGTTCTCCATCTTATGCCACAGCTACTCTGTCTACCAGCTCGGCAAAGTCTTACAGTTTCAGTATTTCCATCTACTTATATAATTCTCGCCTCATGCCTTTTTCAAACTGTATTTCTTTCTTCATCTTGTCCAGGATAATGTACGGGGTGAAGCGAGATAATTCAATGAACCTCGCTGCATGCTGCTACACTGTTTGATGTCTCTGCTTCAAATTCAGGAACTCCTCTACCTTGGCTTCTCGTAACGAGGCCGGAAAGTATCTGTCAAAAAATATTTCTTTGAATTGGTCCCATGTCATCTCTATAGGAACTGACCTTTGCTACTCCAGGAGTTTCACTGTTATCCATAATCTCTCGGCCTCTCCTGTTAATTTATACGTGGCAAATAGAACCCTCTGCTCCTCTGTACACTGTAGCACTGCTGACACCTTTTCAATCTCCTGCATCCAGTTCTCAGTGACTATAGGATCAATTCCTCTTGAGAAAGCCAGAGGATTCATCTTTGTAAACTTCTTAACCGTACATCTGTGGCCTACAGACGGACCTCCCTGCTCCCTGGAGCTCCTGGCAATTTCAGCCATGACTTGATGAGCCACACTGCATAATACTGCGTTTAAGTCACCACAAGCTGCACCCAAGGGTCCAACACCCTCACTACCACTTGCATGCGCGCTACCACCTCTAGGATCCATCCTTAAAAGACAATAAACTTGGCTTTAGGACCTTATTACCATAACATGTCCAACACATTTCATCTAACTAGTATATCATATCCTTAATTAATTTATCATCTCTATACTTAATTCAAGGTTCAATCCTACAACCTAGACACCCAACCCGATAATAGTTTGCTATGACTTTCCTGAAATCGTCACCCCAGGAAAGGCACATAAACCATCACGGAAGTCTTGCATCTAGTCTACAAAACAAAACCTCAAATTCCTTTGTCTTATACTCTGGTATTGTTTCTACTGCATTCTAGAGTCTACAGAACCTAGCAACCTATGTCGGGACCCAAATCCAAAAAATAAATAAAGAAAAAAGAAGGGAAATTAAAAAGGATAAAACAGCAGAGCTCGTCGACGAGGCTCCTTTTCTCATCGACAAAGTCTCTTATGTGGCTCGAAGAAGAGATGCTGGGACCCGTCGACGAGAAGATACCAAGGGATTTTCAGAGATTCTGAAATCCTAGACTTCGTCGACAAGATCACTTTCTCGGCCACGAGCGACCTTCTTCAGCTCGTCAACGAGAACATCAACTCGTCGATGAGGCTGGCCAAGTCAACCTAGTTATAAATAGAATATTCATCACTTCCATGCTAAGTTATCTCCATTCTCTCTCTCTCTAGAAATCGAACCAACCCTCTCTCTCTCTCTAAGATTTTGTTTCGTCTATTGCTTCAATCAATGATCCGACATCACTATGTGCGTTAAGAGGAGAATCTTTACAGTTATAGCGGATTAGATTTTCAATCTGAGGATTTTTGGGTTTTCCCCTAAAATCGAGGTAAGGATCTAATTTCATTATTGGTTTGGTAGTTATATAGCAGTTATAATTACAGTGAAGTATTGTTCTTCGATTTTTAGGTTTCGGGGATCCCGTATCATTATTTTGGATCGATTCGTTTGTGTTTCGATTTTCAAGATTAAGGTAAAGGGATTTGTTTACATCGGTATTTTTAGAAAACTAAACCTCTAGAAAGTTAGCTTATCTCTTTATGCATGTTTTGAATGCTTATTTACAAAGTTTTACAGGGTATAAATGTTGTCTTACGGTTTTATGATTTTACAATTTTTGGCAAAAATGAGGTTTTGGCATATGAACTCCAAACTTTCCAAAACTACTTTATTTGTTTTAAACCTAAAGTAGGAGTTGCTTGATACCCATGTTTGCGGTCCAAATGGTATTTTTCGAGTTATACACTATACATAGCGAATTTTGACGAAACAAACGTGACATATGATATGAAGTGGAATATACTGAACTGTTATACTTGTAAATGAATTATGAGAACTGAAGTTCCATTTTGTTATCTAAAAATGTGGAAAATAGGTGTCGGTTAATCACCGAACTTTATATGTAAAAAGGGTTGAACCAAGAATGTTTGTGCTGGTTAACACCACTGTTTGAAAGAAAGAAAGAATGCATGAAAGATTGCATGATTACGATTGTGAAATTACTGGAATTGCACAAGTTGTTATGTTTTTATTGTAAATTATATATATGATAAATTGGGACCACATCTTGTTACTAAAGGAGTTGAAAGACACTCCACGTTATCTGAAACTTTAAATAGCTTGAGGCGCGGTTCCGTTGCTAACTGAAGGTACAGTGCAACCACACATGTGAATCAGTGTGGGTATTGAGATAGTCGACTTGCAGAAGTGTGGGGCCACTGGTGAAATAATGGACCAGGTGGGGCAGTCGTACTATATATGTGATGCTTGACAATGCCTAGACGAATAGGGCCCTATCAGAGTTTATCAGTGCACAACCCGTGCCACGGGGTAATTAGGCATATTTATGAAGTTCCAAAGCTAGTCATTGTCCTAAATCTTCATATACATGATTTAAAAACTAAAATGGGCAAAGTCACATAGTTAAGTACTGTGTGAAGGGATCGTACAGTGTATGGGCCTGTACCCTACCCTAACCTCGGGAACTTTCACTTGTAATGATGCTAAATTATGTTTATATATCTCTTATAGTACAGTATTGTGAATGTGACATTGTGCAGCTGTTTCTAATTGGAATAAACTCATGTAGTCACATGCTAATGTAATATCTTCCACCTGACTGAGAAGTGTCTCACCCTAATCTTACAGCCTTTGTTTCAGGTCCTACAGGACGTCGGTCCTAGTCTTCTAAAGGGACTTTGGCACGTAGAGTCTTGTTAGTAGACGTAAGTTTTTGTATTAGTACTAGATTGTTAGCTAATGTAAGGAGATGTAATACAATTTATGTTTTAAGCATGGATCTTATGTACTAAAGAATATAGATAGAACTCTGGTATATGTCTAATAGAATCCCATAAGAATGTTTATGTTTTTCACTGTGCATAAATACAGATATGTATGAGATACACTCGTTTGTCCCTGTTTAGGGCGGGTTGTTTATGTATGTTTATCAAATACAGGTATAACATATATGTAGTAGCACTCTGGGTCCGTATAAAGGGTCAGGGCATTATAGTTGGTATCAAAGCCCTTAACCAGTCGGAAGTGTGATGCTATTCATACTGCCTGGTTTAGGGTATACTCAGAGCTTAGGTTACTAGGTTCTGTAGTTTAGAATATATCAAAGTGTAGGAAGAGGATAAGACCTTGAGTTTTGCTTATTATACCTGGAGACATAAATACATTGACAGACTTCTGTGTTTGAATCAATCGAAAGGTTCATAAAACCATGGCAATCTACTGACGATTTTATTTCCAAGTAGAGGGAGCAACATTTAAGTTAGAATGGGAATGTAGAATTGGGAACTTGACTTTTATAGTATTGTGATAACAATCGATATGTATAGTACAGTGAGGGAGCTGGCCCTAAGGCTGGCAATGACTCCACGAATGTTCTGCGGGACTTCGCTCAGCAGCTAATGTGTAAGAACCCAACTCGTGATAAATGGATTAAATTAATTAAGAGAGGGGTAAAAAGGTAATTGTGCAGACTTCGTCGACAAGACCATCATTCGTTGATGAAGGCTAATGGTTCCTCGTCGACAAAATTTAGAGGCTCGTCGACCAAGGAGTGCTGAGAGGTTCGGAAAAATTGGAAATATCCGGCTTCTTCGACGAAACCGCCGTCTCGTTGACGAGAAACCCGGTGAACTCATCGACGAAGATGTTATCTCGTTGACGAATCCACCCGAGTCAAAGGGCTATAAATATCCAAATGAGTTGCTTCCAAATTAAGTTAGCTAAATATCTCCTCTCTCTTTCTCTCTCTAGAACTCAAAGCTCTCTCTTTCTCCCTTGATTTATTCGCCATTTTTCGCCTGATTCATAAATCTGACGTTACTGCTAGGATCAGGGAAGAATTCCCTACGTTTCTAGCGGATCGAAATCCCGTTTCAAGTAGTTTCGAATTTTGGGCCAAAATCGAGGTAAGACTCGATTTTCTTTTCTGATTCGAAATATGTGTAGTAATATGAGTTGTAAGCATGTATTGTACTGTGGTTTATAGGTTTTGGAGTTTCAATTCGTAGTTTTGGGGACCGTAGAGTTCGTAGTTGGATTTCAGGTTAAGGTAATGGGATTCAGTTTATATCAGTTACTTTTTGAAATCGGGATCTGTAAGTTTGTAGGCTACGATCGTATGTATGTTTTGGTAACTTATTTGGGGAAATCTATCGGGTAAAATATGGTATTTTCGGGTTACAATTTTCGAGAAAATTTAAGGATTTCAGGTATCATCTCTACTTTGTTTGGAAAACCGTTTGTTTTGTTTAAATTGTATTATTGAGATGATTGTTATCCATATTTGTATAAAATTGTATACTTGAATTGGAAAACGATATGATTTTCTGTAAACCAAATAAGTGTGGAATGTATGGTTGTATGTAATTGTTCTAGGTATTTTGTAAAACAGCTATGTGGCGGCTAATTACCGTACACTGATGAGTATAGGAACATGAGTTCTAAAATGATTCCAGGTTTTGTGAAATCAGCTAGGGTGGCTAATTACCGTATGCCGAAACAGCTATGTGGCGGCTAATTACCATACGCTGCACCATGTACCGGTGTCAAAACCGTGGGCGAGAGTGTCTGGCTCTATATCCGAGGGTGTGAAATATTGCCTGTGTGTTCCGACTGGTCACTGATGGGTGTGCGCTACACCGTAGTGGCAATGATATCGCTGTGGGGTTTCGGTTTCCATGGGATATTGGGTGCTCGTATTGGCAACGTAATCACTATGAAGTTTCGAGTTTCATACAGTAGTTGCATTTTAGTGTGACGACACCGACCGTATATTTGGGTATCGTATGTACTGGAATGGATTTATGAAAATACTGGAACTGTATGAAACTGTATGGAAATATTTTTGAACTGTATCGTATTGTATGGTGTTATGTTTTACGTAAAATAGCACTGGAATGCCACACAATGATATAACCTGTTTTCTTCCTTACTAAGAGATGTCTCACCCCGAATGTACGTACAAATGTTTTCAGGTCCTTCTGGTAGCCGTAATTAGCATCCTAGCATTCGGAAGCGGGGTGTCGTTAGCTGCTGTTAGTGCCTGTTTAGGTACGAGTTTTTGTGACTGGGTTGTTGTGACAGTTTTTGTAGACACCCAGGGTATGTTTTGTAATTATGGAAATGTATATCCTAGCTTTTTATAGACTATGGTATGGTACTGTACATGTATAGAAAGACCGTATTCCGCTGTGTATCTGATGAGTATGGATGTGTATATTTATGATTGTAAGGGCACTCGTGTACCCCACGAGGTCAAACCCTCATTTGGTATTGTATCTTGTATGTTTTAATTGATACAAAGACAGGTTAGGTTACTACATTCACACCTGGGACCCATCTGCGGGTTCGAGGCGTGACATGATGGTTAAGGTCGTTCAGACGAATAGGGAGCAGGATCGTCCTGCAGCTGAGTTGGGTTATCCTATCGATCAGTTCACCCGACTGAAGCCTCTTGTTTTCATGGGAAGTGCATATCCGATTTGAAGCTGAGAATTGGATCGGGGAGATTGAGAAGATTCTAGATTTCCTGAACTGCACTGAGAGGCATAAAGTGGCCTTCACAATGTTCAAGTTGTCGGGCGAAGTGAAGAGATGGTGGAAGTCTATGAAGATGCTTGAGGAGCATCGACCCATTCCAGTGGCGTTATCGTGGACCCGTTTTAGAGAGTTATTCTTTGAACGGTACTTCCAGACCACGATTAGGAATGCAAAGATTGAGGAGTTTATAAGTCTGGAGCAGGGGCAGCTAACAATTCAGCAGTACGCCACCAGTTTCCAGGAGCTATCCCGTTTTGCTCCATTCATGATTCCGGACGAGGCAATGAAGGCCTGGAAATTTCAGAGGGGCCTAAAGAAGGAGATTCACAAGCAGACTACGATCTGGAAGATGCCAAACTTTTTACTCTGGTTGACAAAGCCACCGTAGTAGAGGAGAGTTTGCAAGAGGACCTTGAGGATCAGGTTTCAAAGAAGAGACATGCGCCTTCCAGTTCTTATGGAGGGGCAAAGTAGGGCAATTGGAAGAAAAAGAATAGTAGTGGTGCTTCTTATAGTACCACGTCCACTTCTGTTTGTTCTACGTGTGGGAAACCTCACGCAGGGCAGTGTTGAAGGGCTATGGGGGCTTGTTTACGATGTGGTAAGATTAGGGTCGACTTTTCATTAAGGCCACTGAGGTGCTTAGGGCCCCAAAATTTTTTTTTCATATAATAATGTTAACATTATTTATGGAATTTACGTTTTTGGTGGATGAAGTGCACATACAGTGCAGCTAAAATTATTTGATGTACATAAAAAAATTAATTTTAAATAAAAATAAAAATTAAATAAAATATTAAGGGCCCCTAATTAAATCATTCGCCTAGGGCCCTATATTGTGAAGAACCGCTCCTAGGTAAGATGGGACATCAGGTGAGAGATTGTAACCTGCTGAGGTACTGCGGAGTTCCACAGTAGCCTTTCAAAGGTGGTGCGCAGGCGCCACGAAGTAGACAGCAAGGGGGTACTACCCAGGCTAGGGTGTACTCCTTGACTCCAAGTGATGCAGATAACTCTAGAGATGTGGTAACAGGTAATATTTACATGTTTTCCAATAAAGTTGTTAGCGCATTCCTTTCTCTCCTGGGGATTTGTTAAACTGTGTGGATTAGAGATGCAACAGTTGGGTTAAGAACTGGTAGTGGCTATGCCATCAAGGTCGGCAATTGTATGTAGTAAAGTTGTCCGTGATTTTCCAATAGTGATCCAGGGAAGGGTACTACTAGTTGGCCTTATAGTATTTGAAATGTATGGCTTCGATATCATCCTAAGGATGGAATGGTTGTATTCTAGTTATGCCAGTATCGACCACAGGAAAGAAGTGATGTTTAGACTTCTAGAAGAGTAGGAATTCAAGTTTATAGGGTCATGTGTGCATTCTGCACCACGGATCTTTTCAGCTTTGCAGGCTGGTAGATTGCTCCAGGAGGGATGCTAAGGGTATCTAGTATTTGTGAAAGACACGCCAGCAGAAGAACGTAAACTGGAGACGATTCCTATAGTGCGCGAGTTCCCTAACGTGCTTCCAAAGGACTTGCCAAGATTACGTCTAGACCGTGAAGTGGAATCCGTTATAGAGTTAGCTCTAGGTACGGCGCCGATATCGAAAGCTCTGTATCATATGGCTTGAGCTGAATTAAGAGAGTTGAAAGAACAGTTTTAGGAGCTGCTAGATAAGGGGTACATTCGACCGAGTGTTTCTCCTTAGGGAGCACTTGTGCTATTTGTGAAGAAGAAGAATGGGTCGATGAGGATATGCATCAACTGCAGAGAATTTAAGAAGGTAACAATAAAGAACAAATACCTGTTACCCAAGATCGATGATCTGTTTGACCAGCTACAAGGCACGCAGATTTTCTCTAAGATTGATCTACGATCTGGGTATCACTAGTTTTAAGGTAAAAACAGAGGATGTTCCGAAAATAGCTTTCCGAACTCGGTACGGCCATTACAAATTTGTGGCTATGCCATTCGGCTTGACTAATGCACTTGTAGCATTTATGGATCTGATGAATGGGGTCTTTCTCGAATACTTAGACCAGTTCGTCATGGTATTTATTGATGACATCCTAGTGTATTCTAGGAGTGCTGCAGAGCATGAAGTTCATCTTAGACTGGTATTGCATGTATTCAGGGATAAGAGGTTATATGCTAAACTGAAGAAGTGCGAGTTCTACCTAAAATAGATTTCGTTTCTAGGGCATGTAGTGTCCGAAGGAGGGGTATTAGTGGATCCGAGTAAAATAGTAGAGGTGGTGGACTGAGCGAGACCGAAGAATGTTCAGGAGATCAGGAATTTTCTAGGTCTTGCAAGTTACTATCATTTTTTGTAGAAGGGTTCTCCAATTTAGTAGGTCCATTGACGCGACTCACGAGGAAAAACGTGAGGTATGAGTGGTAGAAAAAATCTTGTGAAACATGGCCTAGGAGTTGTTCAAGCAGAAACGACACCTAAGGATAAGGCAATGGTAGCACATTAAGCAGTGTTTAAAATTTCAAATTTATCAAACAAAGTAGAAGGAGCTAACAATGTCCGCATTAACTAAGCAACAATCCCCAGAATTTGAAAAAAAAAACTCAAGAAAATTGATCAACTAGAAAAGTTAGTGAAATAAATTCGTAGGCAACCCTTAATAGGGGAAACCTCACCTAGATCTTCTAATCCCCTCCTTTACCAAAGGAATAATGGAGATCCCTAAGCCTAATAAATGCAATAATGCCCATATGATGAGCACCACTTATGATGCAATAGGAGACGAGCATTTCTCGACAAAAATTTGGTCCATTTGATGAGCACCCCTCATGAAGCTCAAAAATGTTCATTTGGTAAGTACCGCTTGTTAACTTGAGTGGCTACATGATCCTAATTGTCGTATCATCAAATTAGTGGTTCTAAGTTAAACTAATCTGTGCATACTAAGTTACGGATTTTAGTGTAAAGATCAAGCGAACATTCTCATAGGAAAAAATTGAGTAGACACTCAAATAGGCAAAAATCAAAAGGACACTCACTTGAGAGATTTCAAGCACATACCAATGGAAGCTAATGGAGAATCATATGTAATGGGGAGTGTTTGAGGTGGTATTTGTTGTTACTCTTATAGTTTTGTTTCACACATATTTATTGAGCAAGAGTTGAGCAAATTGCATGTGCATATTAGAGTATATAAGATTTCACTAAGTCATAAGTTTAATACTTATGGTTTTCAAAAGACAAAACAAAGAGTAAGACAAAAATATCCTATACTCAAAACATATCTTAATATGGAACAAGTTTTAAATTATATTTGTATTGTAATCTTTTAAAGACTTGGTCCCGTTTGGGTTAAAACCAAAACCATGCACCTAAGTAAATAAGAAAATCAAGTCTGTAAAGAAACAGGGCAAACCATCGATGGTTTGGCCAGGTACTTCAACAGTTTCAGGCAGTAAGCTAAATTGATTTTGTCTTGAGGAAACCGTCGACAATTTAGGAAAATCTTTCAACAGTTTGTGTAGTAACCGGGAAAAAAAATAATAATAATAATAAATTTTAATTTAAAAAAAATATAATAATAATAAAATAATAAAATAAAATTAATTAATTAAATTAACAAGTAAAATGAATAGTATGATAAGGAAAAATATATATATATATATATATGTGTGTGTGTGTGTGTGTGTGTGTGTGTATATGTATATATATAAGTAAGTTATTATGATATGTATTTAATATAAAGGTTAAAGGTATATATATATATATATATATAGAAAGTGGAAAGCTTCTTCAAGAAGCTTACTTGGATATTTTTTGGAAGTGCTCTCTCTCTCTCTCTCTCTCTCTTCTCTCTCTCTCTCCTATGACTCTCTCTCTTCGATTCCGGGCTAGTTTTACGCCGGATCGACAAACCGAAGTCACCACGACTCTCCTGGCGAAGTTCTCTACAAGTCTGCCGGAGCGGATCGTCAGGGAAACGAAGTTGGATTTCATCCCAAATCCAAGGTAAGGCTTTATATTCAATATTTAGATTTTTGACAGTTGAAGAAAATGATATACGCGTAAAAATACTGAACTTTAATACTGGAAATTTTCAGTTCCAGGGTATTGATTGGGAACGTTGGGAATCATCCCTAAGTTGAGGTAAGACTTTTTAAATCGAATTTGACTTAGTGGTAGTTATAGAAAATGTTGTACGTACGAAAATACTAAACTTTAATTCTGCGAGTTTTCATTTTCAGGGTATTGATTTGAGAACCTTGTGGGTACGGGGAAGATTTTCTTAGGGGCTTTTCAGGAATCAGGTAAGGGGATAAACTAAATTAGTTTTGTTTTGAGAAAATGTATGTATATATATATAGCATCTGGTTTCAGAAAAAATAAATATATTTATATATATGATTTATATTTAGAAAATATTGTTTAAATGATGATATGTTGAATACGTAGAAAATTTGTTTAGTGTGACATGAATATAAAAATGTTGTGAAATACTGTTTTTTTTTTAATGGGGACGATATGGATTTCTATGATGGAAAACCGGCGTACGGGCCAAGATATTTTTATATGTATATGTGATTTGCCGGCGTATGGGCCGTGCTATGTGGATGAGATTTGCCGGCGTAGGGGCCGTGCTATGTGATTTGCCAGCGTTCGGGCTGTGCTAT
This sequence comes from Malania oleifera, assembly GCF_029873635.1. Lineage (NCBI taxonomy): Eukaryota > Viridiplantae > Streptophyta > Magnoliopsida > Santalales > Ximeniaceae > Malania > Malania oleifera. The sequence continues at coordinate 102,316,850 of NC_080424.1, read as the reverse complement.
GTGATTTGCCAGCGTACGGGCTGTGCTATGTGATTTGCCAGCGTACGGGCTGTGCTATGTGATTTGCTGGCGTACGGGCCGTGCTATGTTAAAATGTGTAATACCGGCGTACGGACCGATGATTTTTATGATACACGTATACATGTGAAATGATATGATTGATGTGAAAATAAATGATATGAGATATTTATGTATCACAATTTTAGTATATGTATATGATATCAGAACCTGGTTGGCTTGGTCTAGGCTAGCACTTGCACGGTACCGTTGCTATGTGTCCATGGTCCTCGTGATCATGATATCTGTGTTAACGCCACTGTACGGAGTGGTGTGAGATTGGATGGTCGATGTGGTTATTTTCAAGAAGTGTGCTGTTATCGCCCCTGGTGTACGGACCAGTCTGGGTAGACCCATCGGACCTACAGACTACTGTTTGACTTGGCAGTGGTCGGCCAACCATTGTCAGGTCCCGCCTTCGGGTCACACAACCCAGTCATGTGGGGGTAATACATGACAACAGCCAACTAACCTATCAGGATTGTTTTTATGTTATTATTATTATTATGTGAGATGAGAAATGTTTATGAAAATGCAGTATGTTCTGCCATGTTTTGATATGCATATGTTTTCCCAGATTTGATAAACAGTATTGAATATGTTATGTATGGTATATGTAGAACACAGAATACTCATGTTACCACACACTGGTATTAGTTTATTTCCCTTACTGAGAGGTGTCTCACCCCTAAATCTTATTAACTTTTCAGGAGCCCCGGATAGGAGAGCGGGAAAAGCCCCGCTGATATAGTACGGTCTATCTACCCTTTTTGAAGGGTAAGTTTTGTAGGGACAGTTAGATTTTGTGGGAAATGTCCCTAGGTTTTATTTTTGGGATGTATATATGAAAATACAGTGATTGTAGTAATTCTGGTATATTGTGGTATATGGTATTGAGATGTACATGTTTGTATATTTTCTGCTGCTAGGGCTTCTGCTTGATGCTTTGATATATCCCTGGTGCCCACGGGCTTAGGTGGATTGTGACCTGCTGAATTGGAATGTAAGATGTGATAATAATTTATATAAAATATATATATATATATATGTGAAAAAGGAGCAGGTCATTATAGTTTGCGTCGGATTCTGAACCTAACGGACATAATGTGATGACCTAAAAATATATATATATATGATTAAAGTACAATAATAATAAAATAATAAAAATAGTCATTAAGTTAATATCAATACAGAAGTGTTTTTCTGTAGGATCCTTGATTCCATGTTTGATGCCTAAGAAAGACCTTGTCTTAGCGAGTGCTCAGAGACCATTGCGGCTCAGTCGCTCCCTGGAGGTCGGCCTGGTCAAAATGGAATTTCATAGGATAAACAGGATAGACACTGTTTGTACACGTAAATAAGTATATATACATAAAATAGTGTTTTGACAGACATAATTTGTAGAAATACATAATAAGATGATAATAATATAGGTATCATATGTGGGGCCCACAAGACTATGTGGGGTCCACATGAGTCCCGGAGCCACAAGACACTGTTTATATACGTAAATAAGTACATAAAATAATGTTTTAACTGATATAATTTGAAGAAATATATGATAAAATAATAATAATATAGGTATCCTATGCGGGGCCCACAAGACTGTGTGGGGCCCACATGAGTCCCGAAACCGTATGAAGGTTTTCACAAGTCTCAAAACTATGCAGGATGCATAAAATCGTATAAGAGTTATTGGAATTACGTACGATCCATTTGGGTCTCGAAATTGTGTGGGGCCCACAAGACTACATGGGGCCCACAAGACCATGTGGGGCCCACATGAGTTTTTAAAATTTAAATTTAATTCTTGTTCAAAAATAAAATAAAATAAAATAAATACTAAATATAGTTTAAAATTAATAACAATGATAATAATAATGATTAAGAAAAATAATAAAATAATAAAATAATTAGTTAGGTAATGGATTAATTAATAAGGTAAGTAATTAATTAAAATTTATTTAGTGAGAATGGTGGCAAGCACTCCCAAATGGCCTCCACTCAAGTTTAAAATTAATAACAATGATAATAATAATGATAATAATGATTAAGAAAAATAATAAAATAATAAAATAATTAGTTAGGTAATGGATTAATTAATTAGGTAAGTAATTAATTAAAAATTTATTTAGTGGGAATGGTGGCAAGCACTCCCAAATAGCCTCCACTCAACCCATACCTTGCCCATCCCTTACCCATTCTTTAATTTTTAAAATTATAATTTTACCCATCTCCCCACACTTTTATAAATTCTATTTCTTCCCCAAAATTTTCCTATAAATAGGGAGCTCTCAACCTTCATTTTTCACAACAATTTTCCAAGGAAGAGAAGGATTAGTGAGTGAAAGAATTTGTGGTGGAGAAAGAATTTTTGAATAAATTCTTAATCACCCACTTTTTCCGATCTCATTTCTTAAAGATAATTATTGTGTTCGTAGCACACGGTAAAAGAAGAAGGTAAGTAAATTTGATTATGTTAGTATTTTTATTCAAAATTTATACCCGAGTTTATTTGTAAGTAAATTTGATTATGTTAGTATTTTTATTCAAAATTTATACCCGAGTTTATTTGTAAGTAAATTTTGATTATGTTAGTTTCTTTTTTATTTAAAATTCATACCCGAGTTTATTTTGTAAGTAAATTTTGATTATGTTAGTTTCTTTTTATTTTAAATTCATACCCGAACTTATTTTGTACGTAAATTTTAATTATGTTACTTAGTTCCACAAAATTTCCATGAGTTTATTTTTACGCATATTTAATTATACCAGTTCTATCTTTAATATACTTGCATCTATTTTTGGGTTAAGAAATGTTCCAATCCCCTCGGGTAAATTTTCAGCATTTCTTTCTATTCAAAAATAAAATTATATATATTTTTAACACAAAAATTGTGTGGCATGAGTTTATTTCTACGTTACATTTTTTTTATGTAAATATGAGTAAAGATGAGATTTTCACGATATTATTTTAAATTGCATAAATTATAATAAGATGATTTTCAAACCCCTTATGGCAACGAAAGTTCAAAGTTACAGATGCTCGGTACCGCAGCTTAAAGTTTATACGGATCAGAGTGCACCCACACTGTTTACAGAGTGGTTATTTATGTTAGTGGATTTCTCCTGAGTGCACACCTGGTTTAAGTCCAGGACTTAATAAGGAAAATCTCACTTAAAGTTTACGTACGTTGATTTAGTTTGGTCGGCCAGCCAGTTAAATCCAGTCTTCGGACCGCACAACCCAGTCATGGGGGTAAACATGACTTACGGCAAACAGGCCTAAGGGTGGGTTTTTACAATATATATTTATACATATTTAATTACGTGTACAAAGTTACTGATGATTTGAAGGAAAAGTATAAGTTTACGTGAAAATGATCATTTTGGTACTTAAATGACGATCTAAGGAAAACGTATAAGGAAAAGTATATGTATGTTTATCATTAAATATTTTTACAGTTTTAAAGTTAAAAGTTTAATTTAGTAGTTATAATATATGATTGTAAAAATTTACTGTTGAAATTGATGACAAAAGTTTTATGCAGAAATTTTTAAATTTATGTTTATTCTAAAAGCAGTCTTGAAGTTATAATATTAAATATTATTTTACGAAATTCTTTAAAAGCTCATTTTGGTCACACACTAATAATAATCTTATTTACTTACTGAGCGTCGTCTCACCCCAATCATATTTTATTTCAGATAACTCTGAAGGATATGTCGGAAATCAGGCTTAGCAAGCATGCGGGTGGGGATTAGAAAAATAAAGATTAATTAGAAATATAGTATGATTTCAAATATTTACGTTTGTGTAATTTTCTTCTTTTGAAATAAGTGATTGTAACATGAATAATTAGCGCTCTGGTTTGAATAAGAATCGAGTTTATTTGCTTCCGCTGTAAATCAGTAGTAAAGAGTTAATATCCCAGGCCCCTCGGGGTCGGGGTGTTACACATAAAATGGCTAGTTTTCAAGTATTTAATTGTTTTAAATGCCCAACGGTCATATAATGGCTAGTTTGTCCATTTTCCTATAAATACAAATCCAAAAACTTGTTCAAAGATCGATCTTAATGATTAACATATTTTAAATATCATTCACGTTATTGGTGAACCAAATTGCAATGATTTTTTGTGAACCTTGCTGAAAGGCTCTGGATGAGCGTTGAGGGATTGGTTCCCTCTAAAAAGCTCTTGGTAAGCGAAAGAGATTTGTTCCCGTGCGTAAAGGCTTCTCCACAGGTGAAGGTGGTTGATAGTGGATTGTGAAATCATTAAGTGTATCTCATGTTAATATTGTTTGTCAAGTTTTTCTTCCCTATACTCTTTCATTTATATCTTGTGCATGGTTTAAATTATATATATTGTGATATAATCATTTACATCTTACCAAGATTTTATATTTTATAGAGAAAAGCGAAAATACGCAAAAGTGCCTATTCAACCCCCTCTAGACTCGACTCTAGAGCCAACACCACTTATAAGGCAAACAAAAGACGAGTACTGCTCAACAAAAGATTGACCCATTTGATGAGCACTGCTCATGAAGCAACAAAGAAATGAGCATTACTCGATAGAAAATTGGCCCATGATGAGCACCGCTCATGAAGTCCAAAAATATTCATCTGATGAGTACCTCTCCTAAGGCAATAAGAGACGGGCACTAGTCGACAAAAAATTGGTTCATTTAATAAGCACTTCTAACAAGACCCAAAAATGTTCATATTGTGAGTACCACTCATAAGCTAACAAGAAACAGACATTACTCACAAAAAAATTAGTCCATCTAATGAACACTGCTCATGAGGCCCAAAAATGTCCATCTTATGAGCATCCTACTTATTAGGCAAAAAGAAGCATGCACTACTCAATAAAAAATTGGTCCATCTGATAAACACAACTTATGAGACCTGAAAATATGTATTTGATAAGCACCGCTCGTAAAGCGAGAAAAGACAGGCCTCGCTCGACAAATTATAGGTCCATCAAATGAGCATCGCTCATGAGACAACAAGAAACGGATACTTTTTAGTAAAGTATTGGTCCATCTAATGAGTATCACTCATGAGGCCTAAAGATGTTCATTTGATGACTTAATTTGAATCTCATGATAATAAAAGAATTTATAGTAAATGCAATATACTCTCAAGTTAAAAAGGTAACTCTAAAGACTCTAGAGTAAGGGAACAACTGATATAACTTAAAAAAGACCTCAGTATTAAAATCGACATTAACCTATGTAATACCAAAAGGCATCAAGGGATCAATAGAAAAGAGGTAACTTCCATTAATTAAATTTAGGAATTAGCACACCAACATTTACTCCCTAGTAACATATCCATAGTCGAAGTGTAACTCTTATGATTCAAATCCATCAGTAGGGAAATCAATAAAGCAAGCATCCATAATGCCTATAAAAAAACCCCTATAAGAAAGGTAAGACACCTCATCTCTTTCTCAATCACCGCTTTACTAGTGCAACCATATAATTCTTTCAAATTTCCTTAGGCATTGGAGTGGTCCTCATAAGTATACCCAAGTCCTTCAAGTCATTTTTCTTTTATTTTTGATAGGTAATTGATGTTGTGATTGATCCAAATCCACCCAAATAAATTTTGACAGCAATGACTAGTGTCAAAATATTGAAGAGTTAGGTTTTGAAAATGCACTACTTGTGAAGCAATATATCTATGATTTTTAGAATAGCACAAAAATGCAACTGCCGGCATGAAAAACATTTCAAGTGCTTCTGTAACGAAGATTGTTTAAAAGTGCAATGTACATTACACAATACAACTAAGTTAGCAAAGCACAATCGTGAAAATTTCTAATTATACAAGGATAGAAGTTTGATGCCAACAAAACAAATGAAAAATAAAAGAGCCAGCGTCCCACTAACTTGATAACATAATTTTTATAATGCATGTGTAGAGTCGTGGATGACCAGACATATCCGGTCTTTATTTTTCTGTTTTTTATTTTCATGAATTGACGTGCTTAAAAGGAGATACTTTATGAATGGGCGATTATGCTTTATGATGATGAAAATTTTCACATGAATTTGGAACTAAGTAATACGCTACTATGTGAAATTAATTTATCAGCGACAGTTCTTAAACATCCCATATTGCTATCTAGGGAAATATACACAACATTTAAAAACAAAAAATATTAAATCTTGGACGTATATTCATTTAAATTTTTTAAAATATTTAAACATAATTTAATACTAAATTTTATACAGATTTATACACATTTGAAAATCCACTCATCTAATGCACGGGGCAAAGCCTCTGGCCCGAGGAAGGTGAACCGCCATGGCCATCCAGTTGGATTGGACAGTGACATAGTTAGCTCCCTCGCGAGTGACACATGAAGGGCTCCCAGCCCCACGCACACCGCGTTGACAGCTGTTGGGAGGACTACGCACCTATTTCCCCCCAGCTCGACTCATTAAATGGATTAATTACCTCTCCCTCCGTGGGCCGCCGACCAGCGATCCCCTCATTAAATGAACCCTCTCCCATGTTTTCTTTCTTCGTCGGACTGCAATTTGAATTGTTTTTCAATACTATGTTCGCTTTGGCGCAGACAATTTGGAAATACATCTTAAAAATCTGCGGGGTCAAGGCCATTACTACTGGCCCTGAGGTTCAAACAGATCAGAAAATGTTATGCTCGATCGCAAAACCCTTTTCTATTTTGTCAAATAAATGAATACTTAAAACCAAATCGGCCAAGAGAACGAGCATCCATAAGCGCATGAAGCATACCTTGACACCTCACCCGAAGGCAAACAAGGAGTTGCAGCATTTTGGCAGCTCTTGAAAATGGTGGCGTAGCATGGCATCACGTCAATGCTTTCCAACGATCATGAACCTCGAAAAAGGAATTTCATTGCACGCCCCCTGCGTGACACAACTCAACCACCTTTCTATTATTTCAGACATCTGCTCTCTTAAGGGACCATACAAATACTGCGGGAAAATTTTCTTGAGAAATTTTTTTAAAAACCTCAAAACAAACAAGTAAAAGAAAAAAACTGACTATTGTACACATAATCATTAGCAAAGCCTTGAAGAACTGGAAAATTAGTTTAAAGCAATTCTAGCGGCGACCATGGCTAGGTGGCGGTGGTGGTGGCCTTCTACCTGCTCCTGCTGTGTCTAATGTTGAGTACCGATTGCCTCCCTGTTGAGGGTAGCTATACCCTCCTCTGGGAGCACTGTGGCTTGCTGGTGGTGCCCAACCACCACGACCACCACCACCCCACTGATTATAAGTAGGAGCTCCATATGATTGGTGGCTTCCATATCCATTGTATCCAACTGGCTGCTGCTGCTGCTGCTGCTGCCATTGATGATGATGCTGCGGTCCACCAGCGATGATGGGAGCTTGTCCTACATACCTAGGAGGATACCTTAGTCCACCATTCTGATGAAATCCCGCTTGGTCGTATCCATGCATGGGATTTTCACTGCCACGATTACTGCTTTGATTTTGATGGCGGGACGACCTATCATAGGAGTGGCGGGGAGCTGCTGATGGAGGATACTGTTGGCCATAGCGATGGTTGTCATGGTTATTCTGACTTTGTATGGTGGAGGGATGGTTGTCATGGTTATTCTGACTTTGTATGGTGGAGGGATCTTGAACAGGATATTCTGTTCTAGGTTGAAACATTCTATGTTGATCCCGATCATGGTATGTATTACTAGGAAAAGATGCAGATGGCAGTCTGTGCATGGCTGCAGCATAAGACGGTGGTGGGGCATGCATATGATCAGCAAGCCCATTGCGGTTTCCCTTCAACTGCAATGTATTAATAACAAGTCGATGTGCAGCCTCCCCAAGCTGCCGACCAGAAATTGTTCCAGGTGGATTTTGCCTGAATTGAGAAAGGAAATTAACAGGCTGAGCTCACATTGGCTACCACTATTTTGCTCTATCAGATGGAATGTGTAATTAAAAGATCAATCATCAAGGGTAGAAAAATACTGCAACATCAAAAGGCAAATTAAAACAGATACTTCAGTGTACCTGTCATTATATCGTCCATTCTCATACGGCCTCCTCCCAGAATCCTCATGCCACAGAACAGGTTCAGGCTTCAGATCCCTGACTGTAACAGTCTGTAGAAGGCAAGCACAATGAATCAATGCAATTCCCCAGAAACAAGGTATATCAGAAAAAATTGAAGAATTGGAAATAATCAACAGAATAAATACTACTAAAATTAGATGATAAATTCAATTCAGCATATTTTTATCGAGGATAACCATTAACTAAAAATATTATCTTCAAAACAGGTCAGTTCATTGAGGGAACATACGGATGGATGCACCGCTGGCTGCAACACCCCTTTCCAAATGTCATTTTATAAAGACCAGACAGAGATATGGAGACAAGGAGCAACTAGACATAATTCCTTTTTCTTTCTTTCTTTCTTTCTTTCTCTTTTTTTTTTTTTTTTATCTTTTTTTGGTTAGATAAAGACACACACACTTCTTACCAAGCAAAAGAACCTACTCAAATTACTACCAAAAAAAAAAGAATGGAAGGATCCCCAATGCCTTTCATATTTATATTATTTGTTTCAGCATCTAGCACCAATGAAAGCATTCCATTATAATGTTCCTGGTCCTATTTTTAGGATAGGAAACCTGTTCGCTTCCACATTAGCATTCATAGATTATGTCTAGAGGTCAATTTAAAATCAGATGCCAAGGTTTTTTTTTCCCCTCTTTTATTGTATTTCATATTTCATGCAAACCATGTGACAACTAGGTGTGTAACTCTCAAGCCTACTTGCAAGCTACTCGGGCACGACTCACTAACTCAACTTGACTCAATTCAATTCAAGTTCAAATCAAGCTCGAGCTAATCGAGTAGCTTAACTAGTCTATTTAACATTACTCACAAGCCTAATTGGCCTAATCGAGCTTTAGTAATTTCATCATTTTCATATAATAAATATTTTATACATAACAAAAGAACCAAGCCTTAGGCTCCATTAGGTGGGATATATTTCACACATATATTTATAATTATTACATTATAATCTTTTATATTGTTTTATATTACTTAAATATTATTTTATAATCAAATCGAGCTTCATCAAGTTGAGCTCGGGTTTTAAGAACTTGCAGCTGAGTCAGGCTTGAGTTCGACAATTTTGTGACTGATCGAGTTCAAGTTGTGAGTCAAGTTCAAATGTTCCACTATGTCGACTTGGCCCAACTCAATTACACCTCTGGTGACACTAAAGCAGTGTTTTTTTTTTTTTTTTTTTTAAATAACGTTGAGGCAAATAGATATGGATCTGTCAAAAGAATAAAGCTCCTATGGGAATAGGTATCTGCACATAACCTGAAAATAAATAATCAGCGGCCAATGATACTTGGCTGGAAAAAAAATCAGACATTTCAGGAGTATCTAGGTACCTTCTTCGGGTATACAACCCCTGCTAGTGGTCGAGTGATGTGTTTATGTTTATCTGGGAGTCTGTAAATAGCACAACTGAAAAACAGGAGCAACAGGCAGAATAAAAAAGGATTACTTGATTAATAATGAGTAAGCTGGAGATCAGACAATTTCAATCAAAGTACTAGAAGATTATGTTCAGTGATAAGCGGCTTACATGACTTGGTTGTCCATAATATCTTCCATTCCTCCAACAGGTGACCTGAAAATAGGAGGACAAGGATCTCCACTGCAAAGGGATATATACCCATTCATACCACCGCTGCATGTATCCCTAAATAGATCAGAAAAATTGTCCAAAAGAAATCTCAAATTTATGGTTGCCAAGGATTAGAATTGATATCAAATGAGCTTCATATTGTGACATGGAGCATTAAATGGCTCCCTACACAAAAACAATAAAGAACAATATTAAAATGCGGCTACAAAGTGAGAAACAAACTCAACAAGAAATTACTAGAAGCTTAATCAAGTTGGGAAGTAATAAGTCATCATAAGTATATCTCAGCCAACTACGAGTGCCTACTGTCATGGTCATGTTGGCGTGCAGCTTATCACATTGGATAAATGAGAGACGTCTTGGAACCTCACGTACAGGGGCAAAAAAAGCCTTAACAAGACATTCTGAGGTAGAATAGATCCACGGTTTCAGAGAGAGCACGTGAAGCCTACCTTGACTCATCATTTTAGGGTGGACAGACAGGAAAAGGAGTAACAGAGCCAGCTCTGCAATAGCGTGAGATGAAGACCCTCGTCGTGGGGGTACACAAGCACATGGGTTCCCTTAACGAAGGCATCATGGCTTAATAGGGAGGTTCTGTCAGGGTCATGCTGGGATGTTTTGTCCAACAATGGATACAGCAAATGATGTTGGGGCTTTAGAGAAAAGGGGAACCTTGACTGGTCAGTTTGAGATGAGTTGCCTTGACCTTTCATTTTGACATAAGAACAGATTCGTGACACTACTTAAGAGGGGTTTATAACTGACTAGCGTAAATATTTGTATTTCAACCTCATTAAATTTGAATATGTGTTTCACTATAAATTAAATTACAAATTGATCCTTTCTAAACAAATTTACTAGAAGTTGCTAAATTTAATTCAAGATATGATGACTAGCAACAAAATATTAAGGAGGTATCTTGAAGAAGCACTTATGAAGCAATACATCTAACTTGCATAGCCTTGAACTTTCATTATGACATAAGAACATATCTGTGACAATACTTAAGAGGGATTTATATATAACTGCTTAAAAAGAAATGTTGCCAAGGCCAGAATGACAAATTAATTTCATAGGCATTTTCTTCATGGCTACAACTAGGGGTGTAATCGGTTTTATACAATTCAGCTATGGCGTAAACTGACAACTGAACTGAATTGCTTGGTTCTTAAAATTTCGAAACCGAAACCAAACCGTAAACAGTCGGTTCAAGAAGAACACAATCTGTCTGTTCACAATTCGGTTTGGCTGTTTTCAGTTTCTTTAAATTTTAACTACACAATTTGAATCCATGAAGGCCAATAAGAATTGCTACATAATAATAGCCTCAGTCTCGGCCCAAGTTAAGAGCAGGACCATGACTTGGAGGAGCAGTGGTACACGAGCACTGCCAAGGTATTTATAGGAAGTGGAAGAAGTTCCTTTATTTTACTCAACCGATGTGGGATGAGAAGAATGCAAAGGAGAGGATGCAGTGTACTGTATGCTACAGCAACACAGGACCGCTCAAACCTCCCACATTGAAAACTTACAGAGCAATGAAGACTCCAGACATCCATAAATCTCCATCTGCGCTTCCTCTTGGAGTCTTAAAATATGAGTCAAGCCAAAGATAAAGGTGTAAATAAATTAATATAGTAAGTATGAATATTCCATGTGTAATATATACAAAATTCGGCTTTTGCTAAGAAACTGATACCAAAACTGGAATTTTTTATTTTTAAGAACCAAAATCAAAACTAAAGATCGAAAACTGAAACAGAACTCATTTCGGTCCAGTTACAGTTTTGTTTTCGGTTTTCTGGTAAAATTTTTGTACACCCCTAGCTGGAACATGAACATTTCCAACACTGGTCTCATGCAACGTAGAAAAGGAAGAATCAAGGTCTAGCATACAGGCATGGCTTGGAAGGGTGAGAGGAGAGATCTGAAAACTATATATTATAACTGCTAAGCAGATCAAAAGTGTCACACGCCAAACTGTTCTGCCAATACTCACTAAGATGCCATTTAGATCATATAAGTGAAGAATTATCACTTCATTCACAGAAGACCTGTTGTTTTTACTATTTTCAAAAGAGGAACTCCACATTGGGATGCAAGGATCTTAGCACGTCAATTTTAAGGCAGCCTCAAACTTTAACACCCAAAAAGTATCCTGCTGGGAAGATTAAACATAAAACCAAATATTTCTATAAAAAATGAGAAATAAAAAAATTGATTCATGGCCTCAACAAATTGTCAAAACAACTCTGCAAGCAGAATTGGAAATACACATAGTAAAAATCACTAGAGAGTAAAAATCACATTTCAACAATGCAGCACAAACCTTGCCCCAGGATCAAGTTGTTCCTTGACTTCAGCTCGTTCTTTATCAGTCATATGTTTACAATGGTCATCAAGAGAAAATATGTAAGGCGAAAGGGGATGTGATAATGCCACAAAAAGCATATCAAACATCACACTATTTCTGCGCGCCTCCTCCTCCTGCAGAATAAAGTAGCAGTCATCTTTATAAATAGAACACTTAATGTCATCAAGGCCCAAATTCAGCCAAATATGCATCAGAAGGTTAATAAAGGGCACCATACCGTTAAAGTATGTTCAATTTTTTTAACCTCAGCAAGAAGACGAGCTTCATCAATGAAAGGTAATTTTGCAATACCCTTCAAAATAATAACCAAACTGAAAGATGTCAGAATCCAGTCGGAACAGACCACTAATCTCATACAAGCACGGGCCCAGAGTGCATTTATAGCAAAGCAATATGGTACACAGATTAAAAGAGAAAATCACCTGCCATGCATACCGTTTACCATTCATGTCAACTTCAAAATCTGGGGAACAAAAACACAAAAATAAGAGGAAATGCCTTTCATGCATCAACTCAATAAGGAATAAGTATCACGCCTTTTACTGCAGCAATAAAGCATACCAGTCGGATAAAAATCAATGATAGGTGAGTTTGGATCAGTCATCAGTTTCCTGTAACATTCTGGGAGAGCGTGGGAACTGCAAATGGTTCACATTTAGTATCATAGAAAACAAGAAACTGAAGAAGGTTTAAGTAGTGAGAGAAACCTTGCAGCAGGAAATACCCCCAGCAGCTGATTGAATGGTTTGAAGGGAGAACCCAGTTCAAAGCATATATCCAGGTCACCAAGACCCTTGAGATCAGATGCAAATGGTGCATAATGATAGGGATAAAACCTGAAACAACAAATTTTTGTGAAGATCCAAAGTCATGCATATTATCTGTGATGGATAAAATTCTATCCAGAATGGCGGAATTTTTGTTCTAGAAGGAATATGCTCATCCCTTAAAACATGCAAGCCTCGAAAAATGATGATGGGTAATTTAAGCTGTGTGTAAACTTCTATAGAAAAAAGAAAATTACTAAGGAAGATGAATGTACAAAGAGGACAAGGAATCCTCCAAAAAAAAAAAAAAACACATGAAAAAGAAGCAGAAGCAGCAAAGATGCTGTGGTAAACTAGAAGCAAAACAATTTTAAGGAATTGATTACCCAAGTCCAGCTTAAGAATTTGATTGTTAGTTGCATCATGTATGTACTAGAAGAAAAACATGGACCCTAAGTCTAGCATAACAATTTTATTTATTTTATTTTATTTTCAGCACAAAAATTAATGTCATTACAGAATTTACACTGTAAAAATATAAGGAAATTTTGCACAAAAAGAAAATGAAAAAAAATTCAGAATTTGTAGAAAACTCAATACTGAATTAAAATTGACCAAAAGGTGAAAAAATAATAGAACTTGAGACAATTATGATCTAATCCAGAAGAGTTGTCAAAAGCAGTGAGAAAATCTCAAGCTCTAGAAAATCAGAAACTGGAAAATTATAAAACAAATCAATACAAAAGCACTGAAAATATAATATGCATGCTATGCCAACAATCCACGATCAACAGCAACAGTTTTCATAACCTTTCAGAGAGAGTATTTAAAATTAGCAAAGCTAGAATATTACAGGAATATGATGCACACATAGCGAGGGAGACACAGGTATCCAGAAGATCAATTGTTTACATTTCAGAGATAAAACCTAAACTGCATAGGAGTAAGTTCTGCTTTAAACAAGAAAAACTAGAAGATCTGAGAAAGATTTTGTCTCTTTGATAACCAATGCTTTAAATACAAAGGAGTAATGCCAGGTGTCTTAACCCGCGCCAGTCTCCACTTGTTAAGGTGTAAGCCTTCTTGGAAATTTATTTTTTTATAAAAAAAAATGGATATTTCTTTTAAAAAACAACAGAAACTTAGGAATTACAAATACAATTTGGAAACATTAAAACATGACTTATTACTTAAAAACTACTCTTTGGTCACTCTAAGCATATAGAACTTAAAAGTCACACTATGAGATAATAATAACATTACAAAGTTCAAATTGTTCATGGCTTAAGATGCAACTCTCAATGGTTTTGCAAAGGTTTAGTTTCAAGAGTTCTGGAGATTAACTTAGATTAGAGCATTCCATAATCCTTTCTCAAATAAATATGATTAAATTTTGCTATTCTGGTTTAAAGACAAATGAGGCACAAACTCAAAAATGCAATAGCCTCAATAAGAAAGCACAAAAGGAGCACCTTCTATGTAAGTTCGTAAGCCTTATGGTATTATGCATTTGATTTAAGAGTTACGTACTTTATTGGGGCATTACTATGTAAATTCGTAAGCCTTATGGTATTATACATTTGGTTTTGAGAGTTATGTACTTTATTGGGCCATTATAGGAAAGTCTCGTCTCGTGGCAAGCCATGCCTTCTAGAAATGTGGAAAACTTTGGAACTCCTTCAGCTCACAGACTTCTACAGTAATCTTTACAAGTTCCAGCATCAAAACACCCTAGTCTTCCTGCTTGGACCTTAGATAAGGAGGTCTTCACTGCAAGTATCAGATCCTTCTACAGAGACTTTTTCCTTTGGAGTCGAACAGCACTTGCTCCCTTGGTCTCAGATTTGGAGGACATCAGGCCCCACAGAGGTTGCCTTTTTTACCCGGGAAGCAACTCATGATAAGATTTTGACCCTGTACAACTTGCAGAGATGGGGGTTCTTCATCGTCAACAGATGCCCCCCTTTGCATGGTTGATGTGGAATCAGTTGATCACATCCTTCTTCATTGCCCTTGGACCAAAAATCTTTGGAATTTGGCTGAGACTCTGATCAGGAAAAAGTCAGTTACTGCCAGCTCTGTGGGAGGGGAGCTCTGGGGCCTGGAGAGGGATTCGGGCAACAAAGGAAAGAAGAAAGACTTTGTCCTCATTCCTCTCACAATTTTCTGATGTGCTCAGAAAGAGAGGAACAAGAGTGTTTAGAAATTTCAATCTCATTGCTTCAGAACAACAAAGAGCAGTGGTTTACTGTGGTCACTAGTCGGCATATTGAGCTTTTAGCAAATGACCAAGTAATTCTTATTTTTGTCACACCCTTCAAGGTGGTTGATTTCCTGTACCTCGGGAAGGCAACCCCTTGATGTCCTTTCATATATTATCCTTTACTAATAAAAAAATATTTCAAAAAAAACTGAGAAAAAAAACCTCTTCCTCCCCTTCAATCTCCTACACACTCTCTCAACCACAGGATCCCACAAGGATTTTTTTTTTTATCAGTAAAGAGAAATTTATAATACCAAGGCATCAAAGGGATGCCATCTGATGGTACAAAACATCAAACATTCAGTTGAGTGTCGCAAACATTAAGGATTACATAATGATCATTAACAATTTGCCCACTAAGACGGCTGGAAACAACAAAAATCCACTGCTCTTTGCGAATCTGAAGTGTAGTAGTTGTACCTTTGAAGGCGCTCTCATTTCTTCTTCCAAGCACACCAAAAGATGGCAAGAGGGATGAGGTTCAAAGCCTTTCGCTTCTCCTCGGTGGTTCTAATGTCTTTACAAGACCAAATATCCCCTCCAACTGAATTTTCCATAACCCATTGTTGTCCAATCAAGGATAGGCCCAAATTCCACAAGTTCCTTATCTAGGGGCACTGGAGAAGAATGTGGTAGAGTGATTCTGCATTAGCCATACAAAGAAAACACCTGTGTGTGATTCTAAGCTCTCTTTTCTGCAGATTGTCAAGGGTTAAAATATTTGCATGCGTCCCAAACAAAAAAGGCAACCTTTGAAGGGACTTCTGTCCACCAAATGTGAATCCAAGGGGAGTTCTTGCAATGGGAACAGGAGAGTTTCTTGTAGAAAGATTTAACTATGAAAACACCATTTTTTGTCCGAAACCCATTTTGGCACGCTGGGATGTTTCAGTAACAGAAATTATAGAGATTTCTGTAAAAATTAAGAGTGCATGATGTTCCCAATCCTCCAAGTAAAAGGAATATTCCAAAAAATTCCCTGGTTAGTGATGTGGAGATGATAAGGGCACCTTTTTCACAAGCCAAGCTATAGATGTAAGGAAAGACAGCTCTTAGATTACTGTTCTCACGCCACACATCATGCCAAAAGTAAACATTGACCCCATTTCCCTTGGAATGTCACAAATCGGAAAGAATAATCTCATCCATTCTTGATGAATTTCCAACTCCCACCTCATAGGGTACTATTATGTGTTGCCCAAACATTACGCTCAAGCCCGTATTAATATCCTATCAAAAGTGGCCTTTCTTCTTCATGAACCTGCATAACGACTACTTAAGGAGGGATTTATTGAAAGTGAGGTGGGATTTCAGCCCCAAACATCCCAAACAAATGGGTTGTTTAACCACTCCGATCTAACAAGGTGATATTTAAACTCCTCCCCTAAGTTTCCCCAAAGAAATGTTCTCGGAATTCCCTCCAATCTCCTAGCAACTAAGATCAGTAAAGGAAGGAGGGTGAAATATATTAGAAGATTCGTCAAAGTGCTCCTGGTGAGGATAAGTCACCTCCTTTCAATAAGAAATTTATTTTCCATACTACCAATCTCCTTTCAAACTTCTCCATAATAAGGTCCCGGGCTTCTTTGTCTTTGAATATGGCTCTAAGGGGGAGATAGAGATAATTAATGGGAAAGGATCCCATCTTGCAACCCAAAAGACCATCAACGAGTCATCTACTTAAAAGGACCCTCCCTACAATGCATCCCTCCTTGAATTATTTGGTCATGCAATACTTATTGAATACAAAGAACCAAATTCATTTCGACCCCATCGTAGTTCTCAATCATTTCATGGCACCAAGCATGGATGAACCATCTACAATGGGGGAAGATAATGCACAGGAAAGAATCTTAGATAAGAGAATACTTTCTCGCATCGCTTTGTTTGTAGAAAGCTCGACCAGCAAGAAAAAGTGTTTGGCTGAAGCCAAAAAGAGGTTGACCCACTTCATTTGCCAAGGTCCCCCCACCCCCCAAAATGTTCTCTCCAATTGGAATAAGCTCACTTTTACCAAGGTTCACTTTCAAGCCTGAGACAGCCTCAAACCCTAACAAAATGCATCAGGGATTGAGGATATGAAGGGGGTCATCTTCACACAAAATGATAGTATCATCCACAAAAAGGAGATGAGACACTTTCGTAAGCCATCTATTTCCACTCACCTTAAGTCCTTTAAAGATGCCTCCATCAATAGCTTTCATCAGCATAAGGCTAAGTGTCACAGTCCCACATAGGATGTGTACTAAGGAGATCTTGGGCTTATAAGGATGGTTTGGACTCCAACTATGTGAGATGCCTTTTATAGGACAAATCCGTGAGGCCATTGGGCCAAAGCAGACAATACCTCACTAGAGTTTGGTCCAAAACCGTTACATTTGGTATCAAAGCTACCCTAAGGGTACTATTATGTGGGTGGATCCTACACAGAGATGTAAACCACTCTAACGATGGCATCGGAGATTGGACGGGAGAGCATATCACGATCCCACATTGGATGTGTACTAGGTAAATCTTGGGCTTATAAGGATGGTTTGGACTCCAACTATGTGAGCTGCCTTTTATAGGACAAATTCGTGAGGCCAGTGGGACAAAGCGGACAATACCTCCCCAGAGTTAGGTCCAAAACCGTTACACACTAAGAACCTCCATAACTAAAACAAAGGGGACAAGGGATCTCCTTGTCTCAAGCCTCCCAAGGAACCAAAAGAAATCAAAAGAGCGGCCATTAATAAGCACTAAGAAACTTGAAGTTTTGGTGCTGAGCAATTCAACTACACCAAAGCTCCTCAAAGCCCATTTTCCTAAGGAGATGAAGGAAGTTCCAGTTGACATGATCAAATGCTTTCTCCATATCCATTTTGCACACTATTCCCCCTTTTCCTTCTTCCTTTAGATAGACATCCATCACCTCATTAGCAATAAGGGCAGCAATTGAGGTAAAAACACCCCCTAAAAGAAGACCTAAGAGAGAGAAATGCCGATCTAAAGTCTCTCAACAAGCTAGAGCCTTGAGTTTACATGCAGATGACATCAGCCTACCTCATTTTCAGACTTGATCAAACGCAATACATACAGGTGAAGGTCCGTCCAAACATCAAAAATATTCCAGATCCAATAAAGCAATACATTCAAGCAAGTCCAATCAAAAGGACATCATTTTGAGACTTCTGATCAGATTTTCCCTAATAAAGTGTCATCAGCCTCAAACAAATAACAACAACAATAATAATAAGTAAAGATAATCTAGGTTAATACAAATAATACAACCAAAATCTTCAGTAAAATTATTCTTGCTAACAAATGTTAATACAGGTATGGACACATTCCACATTTCACAAATGTTAATACAGGTAAGGACACATTCCACATTTCATACTTCACAGTATATCATTATCATTTACATCCAACAAAAAAAAAAAAGAAGACTGTAGCCCATAGCCAACATACGTGCAGCACAAATACTTCACTAATTCAAATATATTTAGATTTTTGTGCAACATAGAATCTATCATACGTTAGGAAAGCATAGAATTTAATAACACATCTTCAAAATCGAAAATCCACATCTCAATTGAAAATTTGGGTATTGGATATTCTAGAACTCCACAACTACTTATTCAGTTAAACAAAGGGGGAGGGAGCTACTACAATTTAAAGTACTGTTTCCGTGGGATATGTCCTTTCACTGTTAAAGCATATATGTGCAATAATGTGCTGTTTTCACAATTGTTTTCTTCTTTTGGGAGAGGGAGGAGCACCAGAAACAAGAAAAAGTAACAATAACAACATAACCAGAAAAAGGAAAATAAAGAAGCCTCACCACTGCCAAGAACATACTCCTTCGTAGTAATATTGCATAACCCAACACAAGCCCTCTGTGTATCTCAAAACCTATGGAAGGGAAGAATTTAAATTCAGTGAACCCACTATAAGTACACCACATTCTTGATGGGCTTGAAATAGGAGAAACTAGAAGGAAATAACAAGATAGAGCCACTGACACTAGACATATCACCAAAATAGTAAATGTTCAATCAAAGATTCCATGTGATATTTATTATAAGCATCAACCATCAAAATAGAAATTGCAAATGTCAAACATTCCAGTACAGAAAATCTTTGACTGAAAGAAGGAAATTTCTGTTTTAACCACTTAAAGCAACAAGATTTTTTGAGTCAACTGATACTAACATCAATAAACTTCAAAACCTCTGGTGAATGGATGAAGTGGTAATGTCCAACAAAAGGATGCAGGTATCTGATATTCGCCCCGTGAAGAAAGTATTGTTGCCAAAAAGAAATACAATATTTGCACTTAAGAGAGGAACCAGGAATATGAAATTCATGAAGAATGAATTCTTATATTGCAGGCAGAATTGTGATCATACTTTTTACCTGTAGGAATTTAATTCCATTTCTATTTTCTTAAAGACCATCATAACCCTCACTTAGTAATTCCAAAAATACAAGTTGCATATCTCTTACAACAACAATAACCACCCCCAAAATAATAATAACAACGATAATAATAAATAAATAAAGATAATAAATCAACAATGACAAAATAATAACCCCCGCACTTCACTCCACCGTCAAAGCCATGAAATATTTCTACTGTCGGTCAAGGGTTAGAATACCATACCTACTAACGGGGAGGAGGGTGGGAATTAAAGGCCCATCTACCTCGTGAACTAGTCGGGCTCCAAAAGGGACCCCAATACATTGATTTCAAGAAAAAATAAAATAATAATAACAATAACAATAACAATAACAATAAATCTAACAACAAAAATAATAATAATAATAATAATACAATTAACAATAAAAATAATAATAAAGATAATACTCATAGCAACAATAACAACAATATTAACATAATAAAATAACAACAATAATGATGATGATAATAATAACAACAAAAATAATCATAATTACAGCAGTAATAATAATAATAATAATAACAATGATTCTTATCTAAAAATAATAATAAAAACAATGATAATAATAATAAAAATAGCGCTCCAAAAGGGTCCCCAATGCCTTGATTTCAAAAAACAAAATAACAATAACAATAAAACTAAAAACAACAAAAATAATAATAATGACAACAATAATAATAACAGTAAAAATAATAATAAAGATAATACTCTTAACAACAATAACAATAATCATAATAAAATAAAAATAATAATGATGATAAAAATAAAAACAAAAATAATCATAATTATAGCAGTAATAATAATAATAATAACAACAATAGTTTTTATCTAAAAATAGCAATAATAATAACAACAACAATAACAGCAGCAATAACAACAATAATAATATAGCAGCTGCATCAGCAGTAGAGTAATAGTGGTAAGAGTAGAAACAATAATAATAGCAATAAAAAAAGCAACAATAAATAACAATAACAACAGCAATAATATAATCTATAATAATAATGTTTTTAAAATGAAAAAATAACATTAAGATCCAAAAAAAGCAATAATAATAACAGCAGCAGCAGCAATGATAATACAGAAGAAGAAGAAGAGGAAGTAGTGAAGTAGTAGTTGTTGTAGTAGTAGTAAGTAGTAGTAGTAGAGTAGCAGTAGCAGTAGCAGTATAGTGACAAGAGTAGAAACAATAATAATAGCAATAAACAGAGTAACAATAAATGACCATAACAACAGCAATAATATATTATAATAATAATCTATAATAATAATAATAATAATAAGAATAAGAAATAGTAGTAACAATAAAAATAGCAATAATAAACAACAACAACAACAATAATATACTATAATAATAATCTAATAATAATAATAATAATAATAATAATGATGATGATGTTTTTAAAAATGAAAAAATAATAATAAGATCCAAAAAATGCAGAAGTTTTTAATAAAATAAAGTCGAATTCAAAAATGGCATTTTTATCCCAATTCCATTGCAGCCTTCATCGAAAAATGAGAAATTTTGGAAAGAAATACAAGTTGTGATTCCAATGGTCATTATGTGTGAGTGCCAAGTACAATAATCACATTCTGATAGCAATTTCATTCCTACCCCAATTCCTTTCTAGTTCAAATTCCATTCTGCGGACCAAATGTGGTGTTTGGGTATAGAGGATGACAGACCTCCTTTAGTGAAGCACTGTAGAAAGAGCTTGCGCTATTTACAAGTGGTATTTTGAGGCAAGACATCCAAGCTCCCTTAATGAAGCACAGTAGTAAAGGGTGCCACATAGAAGTGATAGTTTTAGTTTAGACATCTTCATGGTGAGCAATGCAGGAATAAGTGCTGCCAAATCAATGCAGTATCTGATGGTTTACACAAGGAACTCCACCATTAACATGCCAAATAAACTTCCATAATCAATAAAATAATACAAGTCTTGCATTGAAGAAGTACTTACAATTAGTAATCTCAGACTACTTCTAGATAAGTACTTTTTCAGATAGGTACTTTTTTCATAAAAGTATTTTTCAATAAGTAGTTCCAAATGATCCCTAATATCTACAATGTACTATCTCCACATCTATATCTATGATTCATTAAAGAAAGAGGAAGCAGTTTCCAATCTGCCCTTTTTTGCTTATAATATTCCAAAAGTGTCCTATTTTCACAAATTCTTGTTTAAGATGAATTTTCACTTAATGGGCAATTAGTAAATATAAATCTACCTATCTACCCATGACTACTAAGGACGGCCCATACTCATCAATTTTTGCTAGCATTCTTGCTAATAACTATCCATGACTACCAAAACCTGTGGAGTTTTGCCAGTATTCAGCAAAAAGATCCTCAAGGAAAACAATACATAGTGGGACTACAGCACTACACAAAATAGAGCCAAAACTGATGCAGAACAGCAAAGAGGAATTGAGCAAAGGGATGCAGAAGAGCAATGAGGAATTGCTGCCAAGAGAGAAATTGGAAGAGAGAGAGAGAGGAGGATGAGGGAAGAAAAAGAAGGAAGACGGAAGAAAAATATATGAAGGAGAATAAGATACATGATGGGGGCGGGAGGAATTCACATTCACTTCAATTTTCAAATCCATCAAAAACTACCTCTTACATAACTTTCACACCCCCATACAATGCCAAAAGATACAAGAAAATTACAAAATGAATTCCTAAAGACACAAGAAATTACAAATGAACCCCTAAACCACACATATATTACAAACAAACCCCCGAATAGTCAAGTAATCATAAGCCTACCACTAATTGAACTATATACACATAATAATTAATAATCAACTAAACGCATTTGAATTTAGGACCCAACAATCCTCAACCCTATTCTTTGAAATCAGTCCCAAACTGGGTGAGGTGATCCATCCAAATAACCCCCTTCCCATCCTACATCAAAAATAAACAGTGGGGCAAGCGAGATTAACAAAAAGATTTAAAAACTCAATACAAGAGGAATTCAAGGAGCATTCGCTCCATGTGGCACTCCACACACTCCCCATGATTTAGCCATTCAATATTATTGAAAAAAAAACACAGAACAAAACAAAAGGTGGGCTACTTGTTTAACTCTTAACCACAATTTGTGAAAATAAAAAAAAAAAAAATTTAAAAGCAAAGAAAAGAAAAGAAAAGAAAAAAAGTAGCAATGAGAATCTAAAAACTGCCTTAGGCTGTCACCCATATTATGGTTGAATAAAAATAGCCAAGTGGACCAATCATAGGGAGAGATGCATGGAACAACTACTGCTAGTACTCCTCGTCAATACAGTTGTAGCTAAAACACCTCCTTTCTCAAAAATGGAGTAGCTAAGCCCCTTTCAGACATTCTATTGTTCATTTCTTTCCAAAGGATCCAAAATGCAGCACAGAAGGATTATTTTCAAAAGCTACTCAATAACAGAGTTAAAAGACACAAAACGAACATGGCTGTAATCACAATCCAGATCACAGAACACACAATCCTGTTTTACCAAAACAATCCCAATCATATGTATAACTGCAAATTGGAATGAATGGAGTAGGACCAGTGGTACCCACAAGAAGCCAATATGATTATGGTAGCATCATAATATCCTGCAATGCAATGTAATTTTAAATTTTTTACAAAACTACTAGCACTATAGGCTTAACGTTTCTCTTGTCTCACTTGCACAAGGAATGGACAACATTAGAAGTGATTTTATTAACAAAATTGCGGACTCACAAATTCATTTTACATTGATGTTCATTTAAGTGGTTCAATCTTCAAACATCAATATTTAGGTTGAGGATATAAATGGATATTTAATGCACTAATGCATTTGATGGTAATAATTGATGGCGATGATGATTTTAGTGATGGGCTGGATGAAGTCTCCAATGATCATCTCAGCAATACTAATGAACCAAGTAGTGGCATGAACATTAACATAAAAATGATAATGAGCAAGCTTTATAGTTTGGTTTATGTTATTTGCTTTCTGTTCATAATGTTCATGTTGGACAGCTGTTTATTGACTAATTTGTGCTTTAAAAATATATATATTTTCTTGTCCTTGCAAGTATTTATTCCTTTTTTTATTATAAACTGGTTTGATTTACAAAAGCAACAATTTGAACACATGATCTCATTGTTACTAGTTATTATCCTAGTCTGGACCACTTCAATAATTTTTAGGTTTAAAATATTTAAAATTTACAAAAAAAATAACATAGAGGGGATTTTTATCCTTTGTAGAATCTAAGTCCTTGATCAGATCCTGCTAACCATTCCAGCTATCCCATGTAGGATCCTCGTTTTAACAACTTCCCAACAAAAAGCCCATTGCTGCACAGGCTTCCCCCACTAACATCTTGCAATCAAGCAGTGAAGAAGAATATGAATAAACAACTCTCCATCTTCCTCGTATAAAGAGCATTGCTTTACTAAAATCTTCCCTCATCTTTGTACACGTGGCTTCTCAAGAGAGAAAAACAAGCCACCATTGAGGAAGTTCACCATTTCAATTCACTCCCCAAGGGAAACTACCAACCCCTATCCTCTACAATGATACATAACAGAAAACTAGAATTCCTGTGACCTAGGTACAACTCCTTTTGGAAAAGTAACCTCAAAATTTGTTTAGGTGAGCAATGAACCAATGCATGAGCAGGATAGTGCACAAACAGGCTGCACAGACACAGAGGGTTAATTACATAATCAACTTATCTAGGATCATAACAACATGGCAACCCTCACACATTTACAATCTATCATAGAATAAGATATTTTATCAAGACGATTAGTCAAGGAATACATGATCTATGATTAGTTTCGCCACAAATACTGCATAAGAGAATTATAACCCCTATTCATTCTAGGTGGATTAATTTTGTACAAGCACCGGAAGAAATAGACTCGAGCCCAAAAAATATAGCAAGTGTGTTTGGAAAAAACAGGTGGTGTTAGGACCAATAGGGCCAATAATTGGTCCTAAATTTCACAGATTTGATACACACGTTTACAGCATAATAAAGGTGGTTTTTTGGTAACGGTTACTCAAGAGTAGACATAACATTCTGAACCAGTCAGGTGGCTACCAACATGTCTGGAAAACTTTAGAGGGTGCATGCATGGGTCTCGCTTTGGTGACACCCAAAATAAAGGTTCCCAATTCAGATCATCCATTTATGAGGACAAAATCTATATCAATCACAAGCACAGTCCATTCCAATTACAACTATATATCCAATAGCATACCAGATAGCCATCAAAGACCATCAGTTTTACAATTTCTTACACAGCAGTGTGAACATTATGCACAAGCATGCAAACGTTCCTGTACCAGGCCAACAACTGTCTAAAAGATGTCAAGTAAACACACAGTGACAGGGCCCATGGAGGCGCTGCTGCATGTCACAACCCCACATCAGAAATGTACCAGGAAGACAATGTGAGGCGCTTTTATAGGACAAAACTGTGAGGCCAGTGTACCAAAGAGGATATTTCCTCACTACAGTTGGGCCAAGACCATTACATTTGGTGTTAGAGGCACCCTAGGAGCACAATCATGTGGGTAAATCTTACACAGAAGTGTGGGCCACTTGGGTGTTAAGATCAGACAAAGAGCCAGTTACGACCCCACATCAGAAGTGTACTCAGAAGATCTTGGGCATAAAAGGATGGCTTAATCTTCAACTATATGAAGCGCCCTTTATAGGACAAAACCATGAAGCCCAATGGACCAAAGCAAACAATACCACAGCGTTATACTGCCCATATGAGCATAAAGGTGTATTCTGATGTGACCAATGCATGGAATGGCTCAAAGACTTAGGTTAAGTTTGGTTCGCAATATAGTTATTCTTAGAAACACGATGGAATACAATGAGAAATTTGGGAATAGAGGTAACAGTTACTCCTTGTCATCTCATTATTCCACCCAGCATGGAATAGAAAAGGAAGACATTCCCATGGTGCAATTTGGGAATAGTTACTCCTTGTCTACTCCTTACTAAGGATTCACAAAAGACACTGACAACTCCTGAAGTTTGGGAAGAAGACATGGACCCAAGGAGAGGTTTCAAAAATCCCAAAGACCTCCCTAAGGTTTCGAGAAAGACCGCCACCCACCTTCTGCTCTTTTTTGTCAAGCCTCAAAGGATACCTGTGGAGTTTTTGAAACCTAAGGCGAGGTCCATGCCTTCTTGCCAAACCTCAGTCGAGGTCAGTGCCTTTTGCTCTAGAAAATTGCGAAACCTCAAGGAGGTCAAAGCCTTCTGCCCAAAAAAATTTTAGATAGTCATTTGTGTATCATAATAACAAATTTTTTTAAGAAAATATAAAATAAAATAAAAATTACTCTTCTACTATAACTATAATACAACAACAACGACAAAAACATTAAAGAACACACATCCGTAGATAAATCCTCCAAAGGCATCCTACACCACAACAGATTGTTAGTGTTAACTTAAAAAGAAGTAACCAATAAAAGCCTTAAAATTAGAGGAATATTTGGCTTTCCAAATAGTACAATGAAGCGAAAAAGGCGAGGTTTTCCTGGATCAAAACTCAAAAATGGGGGGCTCACAAAAGTACACGCCTGAAAAAACCCACAACAGCCATTGAGAGATCTATGAAAATGGAAGTCCCAAGAAATCTTATCCCCCACAAAATAATCCCATTATTCAAAGAGGACAGCCTATATAAATGAGGAAATAGGAAGTGCAAAGCACAGCGTCAACCACTCAAATGTCTTCCCGAAATCCAGTATGATTCCCGTTACCCAAATTAATTTGGCAAGTGAGATAAAGAGGATAAATCTGCAGAATAAACTTCCAAGGACTCTCAAATAACATTTTAGCACAATATTAGCACACCCACCCCCCCTCCAAAAAAAATTACAATGCATGTCAAATTTACTTTTAATAACTTTGTGCCGATGAGAATTTTCCTATAAGGAAAAACGCCAAAGCCATTTACCAATTAGAGCAATGTTTTTGGCACCAACTTCCCAAGACACAACCCCCTTCTTTTTGAAACCTACATATGGTTCTCCACCGAACCAAACGATCCCTATTTTCCCCTACACTGGCCCAAAGAAAATCTCTAATGACTCTCTCAACATTTCTAGCTAAACCCCACAGTAATTTTTAAAAAAGATAAAAAAAATAGAGAGGGATGCCAGAAAGACAAGCTTGAATAAGGGTCAACCTCCCCCTTAAAGAGAATAAAGCACCATTCCAACGGTCTAATCTCTTGGACACCTTCTCCACTACAGAAAGACAAAAACCAACCAACCTGGATTTACTACCCAGAAGCACTCCTATATAAGTCAACGGCCAATCTGAAATACGACACCCAGTAAAGAAGGCAACTTAGAAGATTCAGATTCACTGAAGTTAATACAAGCTAAATCCACTATTGCGCAAATTTATTTTTAACCCAGAATACCTGTTAAACAATTGAAACTTTGTGACACCATTAAAAAAGCAAACAAAAAAACGAACTCTTCATGATCTTCTAGGGAAAAATAGCATCATTCGCTAACCGAAGATGAGATACAAACCCCTCATTCCCTACTACAATCCTCTCCACCCCTCTATCTATAGCATGAACCAATCTACTTAATATAATTAAGAAGTTTTCATTTCTGACAAAAGTCAAAGCCTGACCCAGCCAAATAGTGACTAGTGAAATTTCGGGGACCGAACGCCTGATCAAAAAAGAGAAGCCAACATACTTAGGAATCAAATTCTCTAGTTTTTCTCAAAGAACAGCCCAAAATTTTAACTAAATTTACAATGATTTAACTACACAATTTGTCAAACATTCATAACACTTCAACTTTATTTTTTACTCACAACATCTTTTCGTATTGCTTCAAGTTCCTCAGCAGTTCTTGCAGAAAACTTTTTTTCATAATACCTTTCCTTCCACCCTGGTTGTCCCAATTTAACCTGATAAAAGAAATGAAAGAGACATACACACGCATAATAAGAACCATAAATAAAAAAGTTGAAAAATTAAATATTGATAGGATGACAAATTTCTATAACAGTAAAGGGGTCAACAAATTTTTAAGATAAAAATATTTGAGTAATCAATTTTTCATCCCACTACTTTGATAAATTATAAATATAACCAATACAGAAATTATATAGTGTATTCTCACAATATTATGGATATAATCCATGTTACATTTTAGTGGTTTTGATGTAGGACAATAAAGAGAAGGAAAGAGAACAAAGAGAAGCAAAAGATAAAGTAGACAAGTGTCTGTACCAAAGAATTAACCTAAAATTCCAATATCAACTCCAGATCAAGTATGAATAAAATCTATTCATACTCTATTTTTACTTGTTTGATGCTTACATAATTATTTGAAACATGAATTTTAATCAATCCTGATTAGTTGTACACACAATATAAAATTTCTTTCTAGGATAAGCAAAAGAATTTCATTATAAACTTGAATCCCAAATTCTCCCACAAGCCACAGCCTCATATCACTCAAACAAACCATGAGCTTCTCGATGGTTTTGCAAGACCTATTCAATTTTTTTATCAATGCACCATACTTGCATTGTAAGCATTCCTTATATTTTTATACGACCACAACAGCTCCACACATGATGGTATAGTAACAAAAAATACAAGCATCATTTAGAAGTATCGTTTGCCTTCATGGTCTATATTTCAGTTATTGCTTTGCTGTAAAAGAACTGCAATTTAGACAAAAAGATGTAGTTGCTATCAAAACGTTTTTACTCATTCCCATTTATATTACAGTTTTACAGAGGAAAACTAATAATTAGAAATCGTATCTTACAAGCATGGCCACAGTGAGCACACAAGAATTTAATACAAGCATAAATCCAAGATAAGCGTAACTTAATCAAACCTTGTCTTCCTCCGGATTTTTGGAATTAAAAACATCGGATTTCTCACGAAGTGAATCTTTAAGTTTCGCTTTCAATTCTTCTTTGTTTTCACGAGTCTGAAAGTCAAAAAGGGAAAAGGATAATAACCCAATGAGCAATATATTAATAAGAAAAACAAAAGAATTGACTATTGTGTCATCACCAATACTGCATTGCCAATTAAAAATAAACAGTAATGCAATGCTAACTCCTTACTAGCAGAACTCATACCAAATCAGGCCCTAGAATATTAATCCTAAAGAATAGCTGGTGAGGTTAGAATTGCATTAAAATGCTTATCCTGAAAGACAAAAACGTACTTCAATTTCAAGACTATTTTCAGCTTCAACAATGGCAGCACCAATAGTGGCCCCTGAAGACAATCGTGCAACTTTATGCGCCAGGACAGAGGTTACCCTACCACCAAATTTTGCAGATTGTTTGTTTTTAATGTCAATTTCAGACACATCTGCAGTGCCTTGTCCCAGTTGATTTTTTTTTCCAACAGACACTGAGCTTGAAGAATTGTAACCAGAACCCATTTGTTCATATGGCGAAGGTGCAGGAGCTGAAGCCAGGCGAGAACCATGACACCGACCAACTGGAACAAGAGATTCAGGTTGTGTTTGAGGCTCTGCATCATCTCCTCTCCTAGCTTGTGCCTTGTCACGTTTGATTCTTTCTGCCTGCCGCTGGAAAATAAAAGCACAACAAAGAAAATGCTGTAATTTCATTGCACATTCTACAACAACGTTCTAGCAATATTAAAAAGCACATTTTGAACCTCAGAAAATGCTTCCAGTGAGCAGAATAACTACCAATGACAAAACATAGGTAATCTATCCCAAAAGTTTCAATAACATAATAGAGGAGCATTTGAAAATTAAAATCCAGTTTTATAGCCAGACACATAAGATTGTCCAGTAGATACAAAATTCTGTCATTCACTTACACCACTACGTACCAGCCACAAAGATAACAATTGCCAGCAACATAAATATACCAAACCTCACTTCAGCCATCATGAGAACACATGTATAACCCAAAAAAAAAAAAAAGTAAAGAAACAAAAAATTACATGCACAGATACCCAAAAAAAATGCACACAATTAAAGTTGTGAACAAAAAGTCACGGACGCATGTCCTATAAAAGTTAATAATCCACAAATATATTCTCTTGTAACCCCAATACATGCACAAAACATCATGGAAGAGAACCAAGTCAATCTTACAACAGAACAAACCTGATGCAATCGAGCTCTCTTTTGGAATATTTTATCTTCAAAGGATCCCACAGCCTGGATGAAATGCTCAACCCTGCTCAAATTCGGCTGAGAAACGAAAAAAGAGACAAAATTGAAAATAATAAGTCTTCCATAGAAAATAAAATTGAAACCCAAAGCATTTTGGCGACTAGACCCACTCAAAGCAGCAACTGCAATGAATACACTCAACTACATACCTTGCTTGAGTCAGTCAAATACCCATTCAATGCCCTAAATTCCTTCTTGTAAACTGCCATAAGCAAATTGATTGCACCCTGAATATGAAGCAGAATATAAAATTAAAGACAAAATCAATTTACCTTAATAAATTTGAGCATATTTAGTGAAAAAACATTAACAGAAATATCCCTAACCGGCAGCCATCAGCAACACACAGTATTCTATGGATGCTACATGGCTTCCAAAAATATATGAACATAATTTTATTTTTTGGCATGCCAGCATATCCATAATTCCATAGATTCCCATTGAAGATCAAGACAACAATTCAATTTGTACTTGAAAAATGTCTGGACAGTAAATATCTATTTAAATACTTTTCAGATATTACATAAATCCTCCATATAATTGACTATGAGGGATATTATGAATCAATCACACACATATGTAGATATTATTAATTATATTGACAATTTTTTTCTTTTCTAATTTATCTTACAACAGAATATGCTACTTCGTTTTTCCTGAGCTCTTAACTTCATTCTGACTTATAAAATATTGATCATTGATTGAGGAGAAATTATGCAACATCTTCTGCCCTTTAGTCTGCTTACTGCTTAGGTCTTTTGATGCCCAATTTTTGCATCAACTTCTTATGCTGCTTTGAAAGAAACTTCTTAGCATGTTTGCTTCCTTCACTCTCATGGCAAGTTTTCCTATTAATTCCTAAAAAACTAAAGAATCAATGAATTATAGGATGCATAAATGTTTTGATAAAAATCAGAAGTACTATTTTTTTAGGAAGCCAAAAAAAGCCAAATTGCCCATGGTTGTCTGGTCTTATAACAAGTTTTAAGGAGCACTGGAAGCAGATATCCATCTTGTATGGAGAAGTCAGATGAAACAAGAACATCATCAAAAATAACTGCATAAAATTCGCAATGTCTCACTGCAAAAGATGAACTTTCATTTCAAAAGTTGATGAGTATGCAACAGGGATATACACTTCATAGGGGAAATCCAAATATGTTGAGATGCACCCTTAAAGTTTCATTCCTAAAATAATAACGAAAATTATTATAAGTCGTTAATGATTAGCAAAGACCATAAAGAAGAGAGGAGGGATTATTTATAGAGTGGGAACAACCCCCCCCCCAACGCGCTGCAGGAAGAGTCCCTTTTTCCAGGTGCATTCTCACAATTGACAACTGGGAGTCCCATGGTGCTCTGTGGATGTCCAACTCCAGCATCAAAAAGGGAGTGTAAAAATAAAAAAATGTAGTGTCTAGTATATGTATTACCTATTTGTTGTACATTACATACAAATGCACGTAATGAATTATAACTATCAAACTGAATAAAAACTAATGAATTTTTGGCACAATAATTTTGTTGTGGTTTGTATTTCTGGAATTAGTTTTTATAGCTGAACCGAACCGAAATACAAAACTATCAATAGTCATTACCAAAAACTAAAACTAAAGTATAAAAAATTAATGAACCATATTTAACCAAGTCATTGACCAGAATATAAATTTGGTTCAGATGTAATATACGGTTGTTTGTGTATTCTGATAAAAATTGAACCACCCTAACCAAAGAAGCATGTCCAACCCAAAAAATAAATAAATAACTAAAAAAAGTCTCTTGCTTCAACTATTTCACCTACTTTCCTGTCTGAGATAAAATCATAATATAGTTGTACTTCTTTGCATTTCTATAAACTGTCATGCAATAACTTTTCTATTCACAGTTCTCGTACTTTTCAAACATAAACTTCCAACAAATTCTTTTGTTCTCTAACATCTGCATTGACCTTCACATCGTCCACCAAATTGTAAAAAAATCTATATCACACATACCTTTCCCCTTTGACACTAACACATGATTTCACCAAACACCAATTTTACCAGAAATTTCAATGAACAAACTTTCATTAAATCTAACAGTTAGAACTTAGTTAATCTAACAATGGTAAATTGGTAATGCATACCTCACGAATCTCCAGTGTGGGCATATGTGGCAAGAAATCATTGCCAACAAAGAAACACATGAAGATAAAATCATCCACTAAGCGCTCAAAATCAATGTCGAATGGAGCATTAAGAATCCTCATCTCGCATTCCAAATACTCTCTAAGGGTCCAAATATTGAGAAACTGAAAATTTATTAAAAACAAAAAGGAAGTTAGAATGCAAAGGCAGCAAAGAGCTAAAAACAAAAAGCATATCAAGATTGAAAACATATTTTATACCACTAAACTTCTGAGGAAAATAATAATCAAAACTAACCTGATAAGGCTTTTTTGCCACAACAGCACCTTTCTCATCAAATTCTCCAACCTTTCTCTTTGCCTTTCCTTCACAATCTGCAGCTAAATGGCCCATCTGGCCGCATAGGAAACATTTGTCTTGTTGTCCAGGGGTGAACACAACCTAAAGGAGTCATTTATAAACAGATCAACTATGACACGTTGACTGTCGAGATATATTGCAATTTAAAAAATTCACAGAACAAAGAAAAACAATATCTAAATATCCAAACACAAGGACAACTGTTAAACAGAACAATCATCCTCCAAATGAAAAAAAATAAATTTTCAGAAAATATATTCATCTGAAAAAATTTACTTTCCTTCATATATTACTTTAGTTTGATTATCTGTAGCAGATCTAGTGGAAGCCTAAAGTGTCAGTGTCCTACATGTGGATATCTATCCTACCTCGTCCACATGTGTAGAACATTGTGTTGGAAATTACTTAATTTATTTTTATTTTTGGACACGGCTGAGACACCTCCCAACATGGAAAGAACACACCTGGACATTTCTTACAGTGAAATGATGCATTTTGTTGCCTCCTTTAATCATGTTAACAAAACCCAAAATCCAAAAGGGGGAGTGGAATTGGGGAGAAGATGGGAGACTCAGAATCAAGACAATCATTGGCGTTGTTGTAGTTGGACCGAAGCCCTGGCACCATCTTGCGGAGCACCGCAGGACCTCTCAACCCCCAGAGTTCCCCCTCTCTCTAAAGCCATTGCCAGTCCACCACACTCTATCGATCTTTCTCTTTCTTTATGACCCAAGCCTATCACACACCATCAGTCATGCCTTTGAGCTGCTTTTTTTCAGACAATCCAATATGAATGTAGATGATTGTATAGCTGTAGTTTGTAAAATGAACAACTGATAATTGGGTATGAATAAAGCTTATATTTCATTTTAAATTAAAATTACCTTAATCTTTATTATCTAAAAAGAAAAACATGCCTATATATATATATATATATTATATAAATAATGAACATATCCTCAAATTTTCAAAATTGTCGTATCACCAAGTTAGTATTGTGCTATATTTGTGTCTCATGTCAATATCAGTGCTTCTAGTAGCAAATACTATGCCCACTTTCAAAAGTTCAAAGAAAGACAAGCACAAAAGCTTCAAACCAAAAAACTTATTTTTTCAAAAACGGGTAAAAACATCAAGTAGGGCTAAACTGCAAACCTCTCTAAGAATTGAAAAATGGACTTCATGGGTAGCCAAAGCTAACATGATCAAATCTGCATCCTGCCATGCAACCAATTGACGACAGATGATATTAGTCAATTGCTTAAAAAAACTGAATTGCTCCGAAGACCTTGTTCCATCTCATCCCGGTGACAAAACAAATTAAAACACCAGGGAGGCAGGACAATGCGAAAGGTGGTGGAAGAAGTAAGAACGGACCCCCTTTTTTTAAAAAAATCTAAAAGGAACATACCAAACCATAGAGGCAATGGCAGGTATTTGGGTCATAACCAGGAAGATTTCTTTGAAGCCGAATATATGACATAATTTTGTGTTCCCCTTCACCAGGTACATTTGCATCAGAAAGTATAACCTTCAAAACAATTGATGGACAAGCAAAACCAAGAATTATTTTCACTGCAGTACATGCAATGATAATCACACCATTGTTTGCCAAGTAAACCATAAAAAAATAAAAATAAAAACTAAAGAATAAGTACTTGTAAACTTCAAGTAGATTATACCTTCACTGATTTCCATCCTGGATCATTGTTTAGTCTAAGATGAATATAATACTGCATTGCAATAGATAAAACAGACATAAATTCAGTTCCAGGAGTGATAACATTTGAATCACAAACTTGTGACTCCTGTTTTGGAGGAAGCTTTCTGCCCTCCTTCTCAAAGTCCTCCCGCAATCTTTCTTCTTCCGCTGCCTAGAAAATAAAGGGTCATTATCACCACAAACTGCCACATTAGCATTTCTTTTTTGTATAGACAGTACAGGCATACAAAAAACACTCAGATAAGGCACGTACTGCTTCTGCCGCGTCTTTGGCTGCTCTGAAACGCCTAGAGCGCTGTTGGTTCATTTTAGCCCTAGGAGCAACACCATCTAGCAATTGCATCCAGAAAATCAGCATTATGCACAATGCTTACAACATTTAATCTAAACTTTGGCACCTACGAAATTTTCAGAGTTAAGACTCACCTATAGCCATGAATAGCAGCTTTCGGGGCCGCACCATTACAAATAGCCTATCAATGTAATCAAACATACACTGGAATACTTCATCAAAACTCGTTGGAGAAGGCTGCATAGCATGAAATTAGCAGGTCAAAGTGCTTTCATTTTAAATTATAAGCAAAAAGTTATTAACTAGAATCTACATATTTCTTTTGGCTGAGCAACTACTGACTATCTATATCTACTGAATACAGCAACATTCATGGCAATAAAAAGTAGTGAATTCAGTTGTACGTATGTTAATGTTGTAATATGAGACTCTTTATTTGGTTCTACATTTGTACAACTTATTATAAAATAGCTACTTAAATAATTACACATTATGACAGCTAGCTTATTATATATTATAACAGTCACAAATTATAAAATTATAAATATTTAGAAGGCTATACATTAGATAGAGAATCCATAATCCAAAATCACAAGCATTGGCAAAGGCTAGAGATGCAAAATACAGGCAGACTGGCTAGAGAGGAAGGTATAGAAAGTAAAAGCCCTATGCTATGGCCGACCATGATTTGCACAATTCATAAGGCATATCCTATATGCTAGCTTAGATGTAGTCACATAGAGAGTACAATTATAATCAAATCATAACAACAGTTATGGTTTAGCATTTATTCTCTAACTCCAGTTTCACCAATAACATTTCATCCCACGATTCGCATCAAACATAACACTGAAGCCATAAGATACTTCTTTCACCATTGCCGTCAAACAAGGATAAATCTTCCAAAAACTGGCAGATAAAATTGCATGGACTTCATCAAATAAGGGAAAAAATGAAATGTGCCTCCTTATTGTTGTCCCCAAACTTCTGAAAAAAAAACTATGAACATAACCTGAGTGAAGTGCAATCATGGAATGGATGAAAATATAGTTCTTTTACAACTACATTAATGCCTTTCTTATCCCAGATTTGAGACATTATTAAACGAAATATAATAACCAGCCATGAGTTGTATTACCTTCTGATTGAACATGAAAATAAAATGCCCTTGAAAATGATCGATAGGTGCTTTCCAACCTATGAACAGGTTAGATACCAATCCATCACACCATAAACTAAGTCAAGCTATGCTATTGAAGCATAATATTCAAATCAGGAAGTAGTAATGGCACTACCGATGTAGGGTAGCTAGGAGAAGAGAGAGAAGAGGGAGAA
The DNA here is from genome assembly GCF_029873635.1 of Malania oleifera. Classification (NCBI taxonomy): domain Eukaryota; kingdom Viridiplantae; phylum Streptophyta; class Magnoliopsida; order Santalales; family Ximeniaceae; genus Malania; species Malania oleifera. The sequence continues at coordinate 102,281,176 of NC_080424.1, read as the reverse complement.
AGAAGAGAAAGGGAAGAATAGCAGGCCCTGACACTATTCAAATTAGCATATGCTCATTTCGCAAAACAACAACCCAAATATTTATATACCCTAGAGCTAACTAAAACACATAATTACACATTAATCCCTAAGTAATTAATTCAAAAGCAAACTTTTTGAATCTAAAACATGAATATAGTTCTTTTTGTCTGCATCTAAAATATGATATTCGAATAGGTAGCTAAGTCGTAGTGCTAGTCGTCCATCATACTCCCTGGCTGAAAAGATCTGGAGAGTTTGATTGCAAGTGACACCCTAAAAACATTGTCCTGAGTAAGGTACGTGCTATTGCAGCCTTCCTACAGAACCAAATATCATTAAGAACCACCATGAGGACAACAAACTCATCATCCAAAATAGCCTCTCTTTTATCTTCTGGCTGAGAAATGGTTCGTGCAGCTCGAGCCTGAGAGACTGCAGAACCTGCATGTGCACTGGGACTCAAGGCAGGAGGATCAAAGGTGTCTAGATATACTCTCAAGTCCTCCAAAATAAAAATAGAACTAGTGTTGATATGGTTAGGAAAATCAAGCAAATATGCAGTAGCTCCAAGTTTCATGATGGTAGATAATGGACCAATGGCACAAGTATGGAGTCTCTCAAATGAATTCTCAGTGTGCAAGTCTAATGCAAACCATGACAATGCACATCCAATTTACTCATGGCAAGTTTACAACTACCCTTCACATGCAACTCAGAGATGTAACGATCAGGACTCTACAAGCTCTAAAACATTGGAATCTAGTGGAGGGACAAAATCAATGGGTGCACGGGGTTTTGAAAAAAAAAAAAAGGGCAGCCCGGTGCACAAAGCTCCTGCACGATGCGGGGTCCAAGGAAGGGGCAGACTATGATAGGTTATAGTACGCAGCCTTACCTTGCATTTTTGCAAGAGGCTGTTCCCACGCCTCAAACCTGTGACCTCCAAGTCACACAACAACAACTTAACTGTTACGCCTAGGTTCCCCTAGATAGCACTAGGTCCCAATTACCATGTTTTTTCTCTCGCTACACATCTAAGTAGATCATCCAAACTATGATGAACAACCTCAATGTCACATCACTTTCCATTAAAATGCAAGCCATGCAATTTGAAAACATCCCCGAAGAACAACATTGCTACATGTGATGTGCAGGAGGCTTTTCTCAAGTGATGCAGCACAATATGAGGAATTACTACCAAGAGAGAGTGGAAGAGAAATAGAGAGAATAGAGCAGAAGAAGAAAAGATATAAGGTGTGGAAGAACCCATCTGACTTTGACCTCAAAATCTCAAATTCATAAAAACTAACTCTTACATAGCTTTCACACTCTATTTATAAGGAATCTTAATTTATCAGAAACTATAAATGACCCTCTAAAGATGCAAGAAATTACAAATAAGCTCCAAATGAAACATAGATTATAAACCCTCAAATATACATAAGCCTAAAGCCTATTACTAATTTAATTAAACACACATAGTAACTCCTAATTAACTAAACATATCTGGGTTCAGGCCCAACAATTCCTTGACCCTAATCTTTGAAATTAATCTCCGAATTGGCTTAACATGATCCATCAAGTGATCTGATTGACATCCTACATCGATTCTCCCAACTGAAAAGGGGGAAAAAAAAAATATCAGCCATGCATTTTGAAGTGCAAGAGTATCAAAAACAAGCAAAGAACTATGATTCTGAAAAACCAATGAACTGCGAAGACAACAAAATGTGTTTTTGTGACAGCGAGGAAGAAACGGGAAGATCATTGTAGATAAACAGAATGTAGATATTCTGTTCAGGTTCAGACACAATCTCAACTAATGTGGCAATGGAGTATCCATTGTTCTCCCGTATGATCGACATGATCTTGAAAAATCATCAATTCGGTCACAAATCTTTGGCTTCATTAATATCCTCTATAGGAATATCTTCCGTGACTGCAAAATTTGAGCATCAATGTCGAATTCGGAGAAGATGGACAAATGGACTGTATTTTGCACTTGATGCATTAATGACTAACAATAATCCAGTCTACCTGTTCTTGGAACATTATTTCCTTCACATGCAGGTTAAACTAAAGAGTGATACTAAGACTGGAGAAGGAGAGGAAGAACTCCATACTTGGATCACAACAATGTTAAATCAATCAAACTAACTGTATCAGCCACAATCCCAGCCTTCAAATCCTGAATTTGTTCCCACAAAAAGGAAACTCATTGGGATATCCAAGAATTTTCCAAAGATGATGTGGCCTGAAATGTGGCAGCATGGTTGGCGTAATGAACTTGGTCTGAGTACAGTGAAAGAAAAATGGAAGTTTGGTTCTGTTTTGTAAGATTCATTGGGCTTGCAAATAAATAAGAGGGCCTGTGTAGATTAAACAAAGGGAATGACCTAAACAAGAGGGCCAGATCATGTGGGATTGTGTAGGAAACAAGCAGAGAAGTGGGAGATGGAAGAGCAAAATCTATATTCACAATTTAATTTGCAGCAATTGGAACATGAGGCACAAGGAGATATCCAACAGATTCTGGCAATGACCCAAAAGAGATGGAAAATCAGAAGATTGGGAACCCGACTGTGGTGGTGGTGTGCCCTGAAAATTACAGCAGAATGAGCAACCAAAATGGATAGCGGCCGGTGGAAATCCAGGAGGCACGTGATGGCAGTTGGGGTACATACCAACAAAAAAAATTCATTGAAGAACCAGTCAAGGACTTCTGTTCTCCACGGCAATCGTGTCTGCAGTTGAGGATGTGAAGTGATGAAAAAACCAAATTGGGCCAGTCATGATTAAGAGGTCCATATTCTTTCTCTATTTTTTTTTTTTTTTTTTTTGGAAATCTAGGGATGGAAATTGAATATTTGTGGACGATGTGGAGACGAGAGAGTGATGGCAACGAGAGAGAGATGAATGGAGAAGATCAACCCATAAAAATGGAAGCGGGACCAAAGATGGAGAAGATTGTTGATAGAAGGGATTGGAAGAATTTGTGAGGTTAACGGAAATATAAGGATAGGAAGAAAAGACTGAAGGTGAAGATAAATGGATCGAAATGGAAGAATGACCAAAAACTGATTCTTACATCGCTTTCACACTATATTTATAAGAAATATTAAATTATAAGAAAATTACATTTAAACAACCCAATGAAAAGAACATAAAACATGCACACCCACATAAGTCTAATTAAATTAAACAAACATAACAACTCCTAACTGAACACATTTTGGTCTAGGACTTACAATCCCTTGACCCTAAACTTTGAAATCAGCATCCAAAATGGGTTAAAGTGATTGATCCAATAATTTGAATCCCATTTACATCATCAAGTCTCTCCAAGACAAGTGTGGAAAAGGAAAGGAGTAATAAAAGCCAGTGCACTGTTTTTCAGATTTTACCAGGTAACAAGTATGGCCTACAAAGGCAATGATCTTATCTCCTACTCAAATGACCAGTCCATCCAACCTCCAAATTAGGACATCTCTAATAGAAGTGCAAGGAACACAGAGTCTCAACCCCTGCGAATGAAAAAATCAGCATACTCTATGGTTACCTCAGCCACCTCATTAAATGAGCCTAACATCTTCAAACACTGGACGCTATGACCTTGACACTCATGGCATGAATAATGACAACTCAAAAGAGGCATTCTGCTACATTATACTCAATACTGGAACAATGTTTGGGAACAAAAGAGTGTACGGTGTACTCATAAAGAACTCTAACCAACCAGCGTAATTAATACTTAAGATTTTTCTGTAGGCTCGAATTTTGAAATGCAAGTTGCTCAGAATAAAGCACAAACTCCTAGGGTAAAAGATTATATCTCCAATGAAAACTCTTTATCATATGTGATAGTTCAATTTAGACCTGGAGAATTCTTGCTGAAAAATATCATAAGGTGTCCCTCCTAACTGAAAACTCCACATATACCTACCCTTGAGGCATCCAAGTAATCTCAAATACTTTACTAAAGCTTGGGTACCTAAGTGGTGTGCTTCAATCATTCTTTGGCTCAATTTTCTCCAAAATATATAGCAATTGAACACTTGGAAGGATTCATGAAACTCCCCTTTCTTAAGTAAATCAATGATAGGAGCCATAGTGCAAAAAGCTCTAACAAATCACCTACATAAAGTATCTAATCGTCAAAGCTATGACCTAAAAATCTGAAATATAGCCAAGGCACAAGTAATTCCCAAATAACTTTGGTCTTATCAAGATGCTCTGCAATACAAAAATCACGAAATCAAGAAAGAGAACACCGAGCAATAAAAAAACAAAAGTGCTCTTGTTGAGGTTAGCATACAACTTTAACTCCCCACAAAGTGACAGAAGCCCTTTTAACTGCCTGTTCAATTACCACGCTTTATAATGAGTATCTAAGTTTCTACAAAAACTTACACAAATAACTTTATTATACTTTTAGAAACCCTGTGCATCGTGTGAATCTCTACTTGTAATGATAGAAGTTCGTAAATTATCAACGACCTACATTAGTGTGTCCTTGTGCGCGTGTATGTGTGTGTTGATGATGAATCAATAACTATATAAAAAAGAAATGATAACAAAATAATTGAATTACCCGGTCTTCGGGATGAAAACAAGGGTGGATAATGCCGTTCATATCGAGGTAGAGATTATCGTACTCAATGTTGTTGGGATTAGGTTTACTGGTGTCTACGGGGATCGAAATGCCATCGATGACGACCGGTTCTTCCTCGATCACATCGACGACAACCATCGGATACTTCTCCGCCAGCCATCTGTAGAAAGCCGGAACTCCCATGGCCGAATCACCTCAGCTCCCAAAGTCAGACCAGATCTCTCGCCACAATCTCCAACAGAGAAATGAAAGAGAACGAGAATGAGACCGCTACGTTATCTACCCCTATCTGAATCTGAGAAACAAAACCCTAACTCTATCTAAAACTCTCGCGCGGGCAGAGGCGGAGAATACGAATAGAAGAAGAGATCCTGTGCTGAGGAGAAGCCGCTGCTGAGGAACGAAGGGAAGTAGGGCATGCGAGTAAAATGCCTGGACAGAAAAGTCCCTCAGACCATTTGACGGATACGGGGTCGATAACACGTGGGCCTTTCGTAAATAAGAGGCAATTTTCTGTCGTTAAATTGTGAGTGGATAGGCCGTGGTGGGCCGTCTGGCTCGAACGTCGCCACGCATCAGCAACTCAGAAGAGCGGCGGGTTGGCTTTGAAACCCAAGCTTGGAAGGGCCGACTCGGAGCAATTCCTCGGCGCGGAGTTGAATATATAAGGGAGATATTTTGCTCACTAAATCTTGAAAAATAATAAAATAGAATATAAATACATAAGGATATTGCATGTGGGCCCACATGATCAATACAAAAAAATGAAACTCAATTCAGATTTTTTTTTCTTTTTTTTTAGTGTGGTGTTGTGAGAGTCAATCCAGATCTAATAATCAACTGAATTATCAATTAACTAGATTAACAATATTTATGTTACTTAGTCCAATACAATTTCAATTCACAAAACCATATAACTAATATTTTTTAGTAGTTTAACTTGATTACTTAAGTTATGAATACAGTGTTGTGTTAGACGATTGAGTATCAATTATTTATTATTTTATTTATCAATTAAAAATTATTTTAATAATATTTATTTATTTTAAACAATAATTACTTATTATAAAAAGTACTTAAATTATATACTTGTGTTAATAAACAATATCTGGTTTGCACTTAAATAAATACTTATTTTTAAAAAATATTTTTTAGAAAAAATAATTTTTAAAAATATGATACTTATTTGAAAAAAAAAAAGGATACTTATACTAAATAGTCTCATAATACTTTTAGATATATATTTAAAATATGTATATTTTATAGAAAACTCCAAACCATTCCTAATATCTCATCAGTCTAGATGGTCAATATTAATTTTATTTTTCAATTAAATAGTAATAATTATAAAGTATGATAACAACTTTACTAGTCATGTAAACACTTTATAAAAAGGTTGTTATATTAAGTGACAAATAATTAAATTTACTACAAACTTCTTACTATCGAAAAATGTATTGAAATCAATACAAGTCTCACCCACACACTTGTTTTTTGTTTTTTTACTTTAATTCCAAGTTGGCTGCACAACTTCCAAATCTAGGGCAAATATAAAACCCTTCTGCACCTATATATATGTTGAAGGTCATTATGATCCATTTAGCTTATAACATGATTGGTTAACAATTTTATGCTTATTTTTCTAAATTGGCAATTGAGGCAACATTTTTTTTTATCCAATTATCAAGTCGGCAATATTATTTTTTGGTATTTTTTTTTTTTACATAACTCGCTGTCTAAATGAGTTACCATTGTTTGGATGAATTGGTCATGGATGAGAATGGTTCCTAATATTATTATTTTAAAAAAAAACTTCATTATCATAGAAATCAAAAGAATATGAAATTGTGGAAATATGTTTGTTCTTCATTTTATAGACAAATACAATTTTTAATATTAAGGAATCTACTATAATCAATATTGTCACGCCCCGAACCCGGTAAGGGGACTCAGGGGTGAATTAATAACCTAACTTGTTCCTGTATCATACAAAACACCAATGATACACCATAATGAATAAGGGTCCGAGCCCGTGGGGTTTCTGTACACCCTATACACATCCACATATATGACAAATAGGCAACGGAAACTGTTCTTTCTATACATACATTGTACCATACCCGAGTCTATACAAAAGGAGTCTAAACTCCATAATACAAAGCATAAACCTAGGTGTCAACCAAAACCCAAAATGACAACCCGACAAAGTCCTAATACTTACACAAGTACTTCCCGCAATACATTGACCACTATGCTCCCAACACAAGGACGCTAGTTCCGATTACTCGAATGACCTGAAAAACACATATGTACGATAGGGGTGAGACACCTCTCAGTAAGGCAAATCTAGGTTATATCGGTGTGTGGCATATGAGTGTTATCACGACACAAAACATACACAGTTCAATACAATTCCAGTATTTTCACAAAATAGTTCCACTATAGTGCTCATCACACACACACACATGATCAAGTTACCCAGTGTTGTCACACCTTTTGGCTCGAAACTAGCCCGCATTACACGGTGTCCCCGGCACATGGCATAGCCCCAGGCCACCATGGCATCATACCGGTACAACCGGTGGATCCACACTCTTCGGTGATCAGCTGGTAAGGCTCACGCCCTCGGATATAGAGTCGGACACTCTTGCCCACTGGCAGGTGATATTTCACACCCTCGGATATAGAGCTGGACACTCTTTCACAACCTGGAACAATTCGGAACCCCGTTCCTATATCTCATTTCAGAAAATTACAACTCATGCATGTTCATATGACAAAACAATCCACACCCATTTGGTAATCTAAAAATCATGATTTTCCAAAAAAAAATAATACAGTTTAAACAAGTTAAGGCACGACCATCCCCATAACATAATATATATCACAATATATCCACTGTTTTCCAACGAAACAAGAGATGCAACCCAATGCCCCTTTTTTCCTAAAACTGTAACATGAAAATCCTGTAATTTCCACTCATTAGATCTCCCCAAATGAGTAGTCAAAACACTCACAAGACCGTGAACCACAGTTCTACCAAATCCGATTTAGAAAATAACTGAAATAAACAGAATCCCCTTACCTTTTCCAAAAAATCCAAACCCGAACTCTGCAGCTCCTAAACAGCGAACCAAGTTCCCAAAACCTATAAATTACAGTATAAAACATACTTACAACTCCATTCCCTATAGAACTACCAAAGTGGAAATGAAAACCGAGCATTACCTCGATTTTGAGTCAAAACCCGAAAACACTCGAAACGAAGATCTGTTCCACAAATCTCAAAGAGAATCCTTCCTTGATCCTCGTGGTAACTTCGAATCGTCGATTCTAGCAACGTACGACCAAGAAATCTAAATAGAGAGAGAGAGGAGTTCGAGTTATAAGAGAGAGAGAGAGAGAGAATTTTGATTACTTAGCTAAGAAACAATGTAAAAAGATATCTATAGCACCTTTGACTCGGCCAACCTCGTTGACGAGGTGGCGTCTTCGTCAACGAGTCAACGAAGGGAGTTCATCGACAAAGCGGTGGCCTCGTCAACAAGCCTGAGATTTCCTGATTTCCCGAAACCCCTCAGCTTCTCCTCGTCGAAGAACACTTGCATTTCGTCGCCGAACAACATAAGAGATCTCGTCGACGAAGCCTACTCAATTACCGTTTTACCCTTCTCTTATTTATTTATTCCATATATCATGGTTTGGGTTCTTACAACTTCCCCTCTTTACAACAATGTCGTCCTCGAAATTTGAAATCTCTTATTCATGAACTCATTCACACAACCAAACACACACTCAACTCTAAAAAATGACGGCGGCCATTTACATCGAAGCCCCGTCACAATACATACACACCCTCACTTATGGCAGAGGAATACTGTGGTTACATACATAAACCGTCTCAGGAGTTCACAATAATACATACTCCCAATGACTAACCACCTATCCCAGTACAATAGTAGGGTAACATATACATACTCACTAATGCTAATATCAAAACCACAACTCAGAACAACTGTGGATACTTCCGGCATATCTCCGCTTCCAATTCCCAAGAAGTTTCCTCAACCTCGTGATTTTTGCCACAATACATTCACTAACGGTATATCCTTGATACGTAACTTTTGAACTTTATGGTCTAGAATTTGAACAGGTATTTCCTTGTACGCTAAAGTATCCTCAATTTCTAAGTTCTCGTAACTAATAACATGTGAAGGATCCGACACGTACCTCCTCAACATGGATACGTGAAACACATCATGGATCCTCCAGAGTACTTGGGGTAGTGCAATCCTATAGGCTACCGAACCCACTCATTATAGAACCTCGAATGGTCCGATATACCTCGAGTTCAGCTTTCCTTTCTTTCCGAATCTCATCACCCATTTCATCGGAGCGATTCTCAGAAGTACCTTACTCCCCACCTCGAATTCCAACTCACGGCGGCAAACATCCGCGTAACTCTTCTACCAACTCTAAGCCAATTTAATCCTATCCCAGATCAAACCCACCTTCTCAGACGCCTGTTGCATAAGTTCAGGTCTTAACACCTGACATTCACCAACTTCACTCCAATACAAAGGAGACTGACAGCTCCGACCATACAGAGCCTCGAATGGTGCTATCCCGATACTAGTCTGGAAGCTATTATTATAGGCGAACTCTACTAGTGGCAGAAACTGCATCCAACCACCACCGAAGTCTAACACGCAAACCTGTAGCATGTCGTCCAAGATTTGTATTGTTCTCTCCAATTGTCCATCAGGCTGGGGGTGGAACTTTGTATTGAAAGTAAGCTTCGTCCCCAATGCTTCTTACAAGCTCTTCCAGAAACAAGAGGTAAACCTCAGGTCTTAATCTAACACAATGGACACCGGTACCCCGTACATTCTAACTATCTCATGCACATACAAGTCTACTAGCCTACTCAAAGGATAGTTAATCTTCATCAGCAAAAAGTGAGTAGATTTCGTCAACCTATCCACGATCACCCAAATGGCATTTTGCCCGTGAAGTGCTGGCGGCAATCCGGTCACAAAGTCCATGGAAATATGCTCTTATTTCCACTCTAGAATAGCTAAGGGTTGTAACAACCCTGTAGGCCTCTAATGTTCAACTTTCACCTGCTGACATATCAGACATTGCTCCACGAACTGAGCAATATTCCCTTTCATACCACTCCACTAGAAGGTCCCGATACATCTTCGTGCTACCTAGATGTACTGTGTACAACGAACGATGTGTTTCCTCTAGAATCGTCCCTCTGATCTTGTCGTTGTTTGGAACATATAGTCTGGTTCCAAACCTCAACACCCCTCATTTAGAGATGTTAAAATCCGCAGTCAACCATTGCTGCACTTTCTCCACAATCTCAGTCAACTCTGCATCACTAGCCTGCGCGGCTTTAATACGATCAAACAAAGTCGACTGGATCACCAAACTAGTAATGAAAGTCTGATGATGGCCAAACACCAACTCTATACCAAGGCTTTACAGATCCCGTCTGATATGATGCTAAGCTACAACTGCATATACTGCCGCATGCTCCGACTTCCGACTCAACACATCAGCTACCACGTTAGCTTTCCCTAGGTGATAACTGATGGTGCAATCGTAGTCTTTGATCAACTCAAGCCACCTCCGCTGCCTCATGTTCAACTCCTTTTTGCGTGAAAAAGTACATAAGGCTTTTGTGATCAATGAAAATCTCGCACTGAACAACATAAAGGTAGTGTCGCCAGATCTTCAATGCATAAACTACAGCTGCAATTCCAGATCATACGTAGTATAATTCTTCTCGTATTCCTTGAGTTACCAAGAAACATAAGCTATTACCTTACCTTGTTGCATGAGCACACATCCCAAACCTTTCAGAGACGCGTCGCTATAAATCACAAAATCACCATCCCCCAAAGGAATAGTCAAAATCGGAGCACTAACCAACCACTGTTTCAACTCCTAGAAACACTGCTCGCAATTCTCGGTCCAATCAAATTTCACCCCCTTCCTGGTCAATCGTGTCAGAGGTCCAGAAAGTTTAAAGAATCCCTCCACGAACCGACGATAATAACCCGCTAGTCCTAGAAAACTCCGAACCTCCTGCACACTCTTTGATTTCACCTTATGACGACCTGTTTAATTTTCACATTTTTTTTAAATAACATAATAAATTCAATATCACAAATCTCAACAGATTATAGTCCACCTGGACCCATGGGTACCAGGGATACATCAGAACACATAACGGAAGCCTAAGAAGCAGGAAACATACAATCACAATATTATAATTACAAAAACATCCATCACATTACCATAAATACCAAAGTCACTATACCCACTGTATTTCAGTATATACATCCCAAAAACAAGATCTAGGGACATTTCCCACAAAATCCAACTGCCCCTACTGAAACTTACCCTTCAAAAAGGGTAGACAAATAGCACTAGATCGGTGGGGCTTTTCCCGCTCTCCTATCAGGGGCTCCTAAAAAGTTTATAAAATTTTGGGGTGAGACACCTCTCAGTAAGGGAAATAAACTAATAGCAGTGTGTGGCAACATGAGTATTTCGTATTATACATATACCATACAGAACATATTCGGTAACTGTTATGTTAAATATGGGAAAACATATATATCATCAAAACATGGCATAACATACTGCATTTTCATAAACATATTTCATCTCAAATAATAATAATACAAAAACATTCCTAGTAGGTTAGCTAATTGTTATCATGTATTACCCCCACATGACTGGGTTGTGTGGTCCGAAGGCGGGACCTGACAATGGTTGGCCGATCACTGCCAAGTCAAACATACAATCTGTAAGTCCGATGGGTCTGCCTGACTTGGTCCGTACACCAGGGGTGATCACACACACTTCTTTAAAAACCACATCAACAATCTAATCTCACACCACTCCGTACAGCGGCATTAACACAAATATTATGATCACGAGGACCATGGACACATAGCAACGGTACCGTGCAAGTGCTAACCTAGACCAAGCCAACCAGGTTCTAATATCATATAACATATACTAAAACTGTGATACATAGATATCTTATATCATTAATTATCAGATCAATCATATCACTTTGCATATATACATATATCATGAAAATCATCGGCCCGTACGCCGGTATTACACATTTTATCATAGCCCGGCTCATGCGTCGGTAAATCATAGCACAGCCCGTACGCTGGCAAATCACATCATAGCACGGCACGTACGCCGGCAAACATACACATAGCATGGCTCGTACGCCGGCAAATCACATCATAGCACGACCCGTATGCAGGCAAACGTGCCATAAAATCTAGGCTCATACGCCGGTTTTCTATCATAAAAATCCGTATCATAATCACATTTTCAGAAAACAGCATCTCATAGTTATTTCTACTCATGCCACACTAAACAAGTTTTCCATATTTAACATACGATCATATTCAACAATATTTCCCAAATATAAATCATATATCATATATAAATATATTTATTTTCCAGGAATCAAATGCTATAAATATATACGTACATTTTCTCAAAAAAGAACTAGCTTAGTTTATCCCCTTACATGGCTACTGAGAAAGCCCTCAAAACAATCTAGTCTAACTCCCGTAGGATTTCATGACCAATACCCTGAAACTGAAAATTCCCAGTATTAAACTTTAGTATTTCCATGCGTATGTCATTTCTTATAACTACCATAATATCAAATTTGGCTTAAAAGCCTTATCCCAACTTAGGGATGATTTCCAACTTCGTTTTCCCAACGATCCACTCCAGCAAACTCATAGAGAACTTCGCCAGGAGCGTCGTGGTTGCTTCAAATCGTCGATTCGGCGAAGATTTAGCCCGAAATCGAAGAGAGAGAGAGAGAGTCATAGGAGAGAGAGAGGGGAGCTGAAAATGACAAAATATCCTGGTTTTTCCGCTATTTATGCTACCAGATTCGTCAACGAGATACGTCACTTTGCCGATGAATCCTTCAGTAAATTTGTCGACGACTCCCTGTATTCGTCGACGAAATTCAGGCTGCCCCAAAACCTCTCTCAGTATTTTCTCGTTGACGAGTCCCCTGTATTTGTCAATAAATTCTCTTAAACCTTTGTCGACGAATCCCCTGTATTCGTGGATGAAGCCCTGATGACCTCCCCTCAATTATCCCTTCCAAAGTTCAATGTCGTCGACGAACGCTTCATTCGACTGCTTCCATCTGTTTCCGGTTTCCATTTCCCCTTCTCTTATTATTTAAATGTCATTATTTTCCTTGTCGTTACAACTTATCATGGTCGGCCAGCCAAGTTAGGTCCCGCCTTCGGGCCGCACAACCCTGTCATGAGGCGTTAAATCATGACTTTCAGTTATCCAACCAGGGAATTTTCTCAACTATTATATATACGCATGATCAACTTTATAGAAAATAGTCTTACCTATAGATATTAGCAGTATTATGGAAATAATATTCAGAAAAATCAATTTATGTTAAGCAACCTAGGTATGATTTATTTTGCAGCAGGTATACAAGTTTTAGTCAGTAGTGTTACTCCTGGTATTTTTCTAAATCAGATTTTACAAGCATGTAGCTCACTTGCCACACACTAGAAATAACATATTTCATCTTACTGAGCATTGTCTCATTCCAATAAGTTTACATTTTTCAGGTGATCCAGTTAGGCGAGCTGATTAAGCTCACAAATAGAAGGGGGCTACAGTGTTACCCTGCCAGTAGGGTGAGTGTTTTTAGGAAAGAGGGTATTTTGTGTAGCCCTAGTTTAGTTATGTATGTATACATTTGGGAGCATTTAGCACTCTGGTATTGTATTGTATATATATGGTTATGAATATATAATTTCAGCTTCTCGCTATTTAGGTTAATGGTTTTATATTAATTAGAAAATAACGGAGTAGTGGAATTTCATAGTATTTATTAGTATAAAAAAAATTTAGCAGGTCGTTACAAAAAATATCCACAATGACAACAATAATCGTTGAAAAAATTCAACTAAAAATTAGTTTGAAACACATGAAAAAATGCACTCAATAAAGACGTACACTTTTTAACATGGAAACCCCCTCCCATATGAAGGGCAACAACCATGGGACCTATAAGACCTAATAAAAATTTACTAAATAATTTAAGGAACAAGTTTACAACATTTTAAACATCACAAAATGCTCACAATTTTAGAGCAAAAAAGATTCCCAAATTAAAAAATCACAAATAATATCAAGGAGTTTTCAAGAGACCACCCAAAATGCAGCCACAGTTTCGGCCACAAAACCTACGCCTCTAGAACTCCAAAACTGATCTCCACTGTTCATATCTTAGATCAATGAGTCCTAAAGGTGCTATCAAAATTTCAGAAAAATCAGACCACAAATGACTCTCCGATCGATCACTTGAACAAAACTGCACTGATTGAAAATCCTAAATTCTGTAGCTGCTCCCTTTTTTAAAAAAAAAAAAAAATAGCTGCAACGAATAAACATCCTCTCTAGTCGTGCCCTATAAATACCCAACCTTAATAGGCTTTAAGAAATAAACACTTGGACCCATTTTTAAAAATTAGGTTGAACCTAACAAATCTCCCCCTCCAACCTATAAGAGGGAGGAAACACTTCAACAATCTTATCACTGAAAATTGATGTTGGCTCAAGTTTCTCACGAGGCACCATCTTTATCATCATATCAGTAGCATTTTCATCAATATGAAATTTTCAAATTTCAAGAAACATAGAGTTCAAAACTTCTCGAATCCAATGATATCTTATATTAAAATGCTTCGATTTATCATGAATGGTTGGATTCTTACCAAGATGAATAACAATTTGATTATCACAAATAACTCATACTTCTTATGAGTGAACTCGAGTTCATGCACAAACTTCTTCATCCATAGTAACTTTTTGCATGTCTCGATAGCTATGATAAACTCAGCTTTTGTAGTAGATAAAGCAACACATTTCTGCAACCTACATTACCAAGCCATAACTCCCCCTACAAAGGTAATCAAATAGCCTAAAGTAGATTTCCTTTAGTCCAAATCCCTAACCACATATGAATCTGTATAGCCAACAAGCACGGGTTTTTTAGATCCAAAACAAAGTTTCAAATCAGTAGTGCAACAGAGATATCTCATAATCTAATTTACAGCATTCCAATGCTCTCTACTTAGATTATAGAGAAACATACTAATTGTACCGACTGCATGAGCTAAATCTGACTTCGTGCAAACTGTAACGTCCCTCAATTTCTTAACATAAAATATCACATAATAAATAAAAATGGTCAACCCGAACCCGTGGGTAGCGGGGACACCTGTCAAACACAGCAGAAAACCTAGTAGTAGTAAACATAAAATCTCAAACATCCAATCATAAAACATAATACCAGAGCATTCTATACATCCTCACAAACATCCAAATATCTCTAGGGTCAAACACAAAATAACTCTGACACTATTACAAAATCTTACCCTTCTCACAGGGTAATCTCACTAGCTCAACGGCGGCCCTAACCCGCCAGTCTCTCAGGAGCTCCTGAAAAATTAATTAAGTTTGGGGGTGAGACACTTCTCAGTAAGGGAAAATAAACTAAATACAGCTGTGTGGCAACATGAATATTTAATGCATTTGTACGTATACAGTACATTTCATAATTCTATAAACATAATCATATCGTACTGGGTAAACATATATTTTCACATCTGTTAACAAATCATATCATACATAAAATCATCTGTTATAACTGTAGTACTGAAAATAAACCCAGGATGACTAGCTAGCTGGTGTAATGTATTACCCCCCATGACGGGTTGTGCAGCCCGAAGGCGGGACCCGACAATGGCTGGCCGACCACTGCCGAATCAAATATGTCTGTAAGTACGATGAGCCCGCCACACACTGGTCCAGACTGCCAGGTGGACGTCCACACTCTACTGAAAGTCATATCGACTATCCATCTCCCATCCCCTCGTGGGACGGTAGCACTAATAAGGCCTCGTGCCAAAATGAACCCATAGCTACGGTACCGAGCTCCTGGTCTGAACTAAACTAACATCCTGGTTGTGAAAACCTATAATACATGATCATGCGTAACATCATTACTGCCTCGTGCCGAAAACATAGATACGGCCTCGCCCCGAAATCATACATATGGCCTCGCGCCAAAATCATAGTAAATATGGCCTTGCGCCAATAATATAAATACGGCCTCGTGCCGATAACATAAATATATGGCCTCACGCCAAAAACATAGATACGGCCTCGTGCCGATAACATAAATATATGGTCTCGCGCCAAAATCGTTTCAGGTATATATATATACTGAAAATACAACATTTATCACATAATCGTCAAAACCATGACAACATAACTCATATTTTCATAATACCTGAAATCATGCTTTATTCGTAAAATCTTTCACATCATAATACATTTCACACAAAATAATATTCATGCCACACATATGCTGTTAAAAGTCATACTTCATATTCTAAAATCTTGAATTACTTACATCTCATACATACATATACATTTTAATCATCATAGCAGTATTTTCCCAATCGTACATTTTATTCGTAATACATAATAACATATGCTTTTCTAAAAATAAATTTAGAAATAATCAATAATAATTTGTATGAAAAATTACTGCTTTAGTTTATTCCCTTACCTGGCTATTGAGAAATTCCTTATGACCCAAAATTTCACGCCCTTGGCGCCCGAAATCTAATTCCTGCAATTTACATTTTCTCCAGATTAAATAATCTATTTCTCCAAAATAATACTCATCTAGCCTTCCTTAGGCTCCATATACCTCAAATTAATATTTAAACCATTATTTAATATCCCTACTTAATTTTCCAAATTTTGCCTGCGGGTCCCAAAATTATACCCCGGCGCTCATCCGAGCCCTAAATTTCAGAAATCCTACTTCAGTCTCAGATGCTTAATATTTTAGCATTTCTAAATTAATACTAATTAATTAAAAATAAGCCCCTTAATAATCGCCGCACCCCAAATTTGGGGTTTTGGCCTGACACCCCCACGAGAATTCCGTCCCACTAGACTTGTAGAGAATCATCCCTAGATTCTCGTGGTGGCGTCCGTTCGTCAATTGGGCTTATATTTTGCAAGAAATTAAAGAAAAAGGGAAAAATGGCTTACCCCAGGGAATACGCTTACGCCGCTCCTATCACCGATCCGCTGCGGTAGAAATGACGGCAGCATCGAATGGAGTCCAGTGGTATCTTCGGATTTTCGATTGGGCGAAAATCCGTCACGAAATCAAGGAGAGAGGGAGAGAGAACGTGAGGAGAGAGAGAGGGATTGCAGGTTGCAGGTAAAATAAATAAATAAATAAATAGAGAAGAAGAAGAAGAAGAAGAAGAAGATATCTGGGGGGGGCGGCCTTTCAATTTAAAACATCCTTCCTGAAGGATTCAGATCCTTCAGGAAGGTATATAATAATAATAATAATAAATATATTTAATTAATAATAATAATAATAATATATTTTATTAAAAAAAATAAAAATTAATTTTAATTAATTAATTTTCTTTTTCTTTTAAATTCAATTAATTATTTTTTTTCTTTTTTTTTAATTCGTTTAATTAATTAATTAATTAATAATTATTATTATTTTTAATTATTTATTATTTATTTTTATTTTTATTTTTTATTTTTTTTTTGGAAATCAATCCACTAATATTTTATATCTCTTTTTTGGGTTTTTACACAAACCATAACGTATATTAAGCTTCCAACTACAAATGTATAAGGAACATTTTACATGTATTTCTTATCTTCATTACTAGAAGGATACTTTTTATTGCTTAAACTAACGTGTGTGGCAAAAGGTGTACTAACCACTTTAGCTTTTTTCATGCAAAACCGTTAAAATATCTTCTCAATGTACTTCTCCTAAGACAACCACAGCTTCTTATTCATTCTATCACGAGTGATCCTATTTCTAAGGATTTCATTTATTAGTCCTAAACCTTTCATTGCAAAATATTTAAAAGGTTCATTCTTCATGCAAAGCCCTGAACCTCTACATGGGCCCGGAGTGCTACTAATCCATTCATTCACCTGATAATCTGCATACTAATATCATGTACGCAACGGAAAATATAAATATAATTTCCACAAATATAATATTAGAGTTTACTATTCCTATCCATAATCCAAATTAACTATTCACCACCTGTAATCACATATATACATGTCTCCAAAACATAATCCCCAAATACCAGTATTTTCAACCATCCATATCTAAAAAAACTTAAAACATAGAACATAAAACATAAATTTATACATCTTAAAATTAACATAAAAATATACCCTTTTCTCTTTCTATTTCCCAAAAATGCTATAAAACCTCGAGCTCTCTAACCTCAATCTCGAGGAAATCCTGAAAAAGATGAATTCATATTCGGGTGAGACACATCTCAGTAAAGGAAGAAATAATATATTAAAACAGCATGTGGCTAACATGAGGTTCATAAATGTCATTTTAATAACATTTGCAAAACGTTATCATAAACACTGAAATCATTATCTGAGCCTAATCAAACACATGCAAAATATTTAACCCAACGAGATTACCCAAGGATAGGGGTGATTACCCGCCTGTACAAGTAGCAACCCTCTCCTCTGATACATTTGGCAACCCAAGGGTCACTACTGAAGCATACCAGGGCACTCGCCTTACTCAGTAAACCCTCAAATATTAGATTGATCTCGTACTCACACAATTCAAACGAAGGTTTACCAGCAAAGGCCCCAAGGATAGGGAAATCTACTCACCCATACAAGTAGGTTCCCTCTACCCTAGTACGTTATGCAGCTACTGCCACATATGAAGTTACTAGCACACTCGGCTTTCTCAGTAAGCTCTCAGGCGAAGAGTACGCCCCGCCCAATCGTAACATGTTCTACGAGCATAGATACTTCTAATATCATAATACATTATTCTTTCTGTCATTATTCAACCACTCACATCTGTTCATGTTCATAGCTTAACATTGCATTGCATTTTACTTTAAGTGACTTTTTCCCATTTACATCGTTCACTTTTCACATTTCATTCCATTGTCATTTCATTCCATTTTCATTTCATTCATTTGTACTACAGCCGCTCTTTAGCCGTCATCAGTTAGTCCACATAGAAATAAGTTAGAATCTGCTAACACAACTCCTTTTAGCTATCATCAGTTAGTCCACATAGAAATGAGCTGCTAACACGACTATAAGCTATCATACATTTACATGATTGCATTAACATACGCAAGCAGCATAGTTCATTTCATATTTTATTCTCAATGCATTACTTACTTACTTAGACTGCATCTCATACATATAACGTACTTTTGCACAAAACTTACATTTACTCATGCCACACAATTTAACAATAAAATTCATACATATTTCTTGTAAAATAAGTCAACCCACATTTAACATTTAAATACTGAAAATATAATTTCCATTTCTTACATAATTTCCCAGAAAATACCTTTCACTTTCCATATATACATAGCTAAATAAATGGTCATAGGTTCAGAAAACATAATTTACATGGTTGACATTTTTAAACCCATAACAAGACATGTACATAAGTATAATATAATTTATTACTTTTAATTTCATAAAACCTGATTTAATATACAATTTTCCCTTACATAGTTTCTTGAACTACGTCAATAGGGACCCCGAAAAATACCTACGGCGCTGACCCAGATCCTGAATCAAAAATCCTAATTCCATTAAATGAACCTGAAATAAAATACAATTTTAACATTTCCTAGGCCCATAAAGTCTAAATAAATAAGTATACCCTCAAATATAACCAATTTACCTAATCTCTCAAATCTCACTCTCGCTTTGGAGTGGAGCCTAGAAAACCCTAATTGGAAATTTACTCCAGCCAAAATGTCGACGATCGCGACTAGGACCACGTGGTGGTGTCTGATTGTCGATTTAGCCGCAGATTTAAGGAGAAATTAAGTATTTAGAGGAAATATACCTTTCCCCATGAGTGGTGCCTACGCCGCTCCCATGATAAATCCGCTCCAGTAGAAATGTCGGTGACAGAGTTAGGAACCCAACGGTGCCTTCGGTTTTCCGATCGGCCGAATATCTGCCAAGAAATTGAGAAGAGAGAGAAGGAAGGACGGAGGAGGCGTCGAACGCACTGAGAGCTCTCTCTGCAAATTCAATCTACAGGAAGCTTCTTAGTAAGCTTCTTTATCCTTTTTTTTTTTTTCCTTTACTTACTTTAACTTATATGATAATAATAAATATTGTCATTCCCCGAACCTTGAAATGGGACCCAGGGGTGAATTAAGTAACCTAACCTGTCTCTATATCAATATAAACATACATGATACTATATACAAGAGGGTCTGACCCCGTGGGGTAATGGATGCCCTATATACATACATACAATACGTGTCCATACTCATCAATATACGCAGCGAAATACGGTCTTTCTTTACATGAAACTGTACCATACCAGAATCTATACCATACAGGGTTAAACATACCTACAAATACTATACATACCACGGGTGTCTACAAAATCCATCAGGACAACCCGGTTACAAAATTCGTACCTATCAGGTACTAATAGTAGCTAAACACACCCCCCGCTTCCGGATGCTAGGATGCTAGTTTCGGCTACCCGAAGGACCTGAAAAACATTTGTATATATTCAGGGTGAGACACCTCTCAGTAAGGGAGAAAACAGGTTATATCAGTGTGTGGCATACCAGTGTCATTTTCATACTTCATAACACATACATACGATACAGTTTGAAACACATATGTACAGTTTCAAAACAAGTTCCATACATTCTCATACAATTCCATACAGTTCCAGTATTTTCACAAAACCATTCCAGTTCATACGATACTCAAATACATACATACATACATATGGTCAGTGTCGTCACACTACTCACAACTGCACAAGTCACCTAGTCTCACAGCGGTTACGTTCCAACACATTAAACTACGAAGGTTTCCTACTCAGGCCCAATAGTGAATCCATTGCTACACATGCAACTACACAAGGTCACCTGGTCTAACCCCGATTACGTTACCATGTGCAAACTACGCTGCGTCAACCTAGGCCCATTGTGGTCCATTGCTACATTCGGTGACCAACCGAATCATACTGGTGATATTTCGCACCCCGGATATAGACCCCGCCACTTTTGTCCATGGTAGTTAACCGTTACAGGGCACAGCGTACGGTAGTTAGCCGCCCCTAGCTGTTACGACGTACGGTAGTTAGCCGCCCCAAGCCGTTACAGCGTACGGTAGTTAGCTGCCCCTAGCCGTTTTTCACAAAACCTGGAATCACTTTGGAACTTACGTTCTTATACATTTCAGCATACGGTAATAAGCCGCCACATAGCTGTTTTTCACAAATATCTGGAACAACATACAAACATACACACATACCACACTTATTTGGTTTATGGCAAATCATATCGTTTACAATTTCAAGTATACAGTTTATGCAAATATGGATTACGGTCACCTCAATAATACAGTTTAAATAACATAAACGATTTTCCAATCAAATAAGAGATGATACCAGAAATCCCCAATTTTCCCGAAAACTATAACCCGAAAATCTCGTATTTTCACCCTATAGATTTCCCCAAATAAGTAGTCAAAACATACATACGATCGTAGCCTACAGGCCTACCGATCCTGATTTCGAAAATGAACTGATATAAACAGAATCCCCCTACCTCAACCCGAAACCAAACCACGAACTCTACGGCCCTCAAAACTACGAACCGAGACTCCGAAATCTACAAACCACAATACTAAACATGCTTACGATCCATACTACTACTACACATATACCGAATCAGAAATGAAAACCGAGCCTTACCTCGATTTTGGCCCGAAACCCAAAATTGCTCGAACTGAGATTCTGATCCACAAAAGTTGTAGAGAATCCCTCCACGATCCTCATGGTACCCTCAGATTTCCGATTCTATCAACGACCGGCGAGGAAATCTAGAGAGAGAGAGTAGAGAGTAGAGAGAGTTTAGAGAGAGAGAGAGAAGCTTAGTGAAGACGAAATCCAAATATCCCTTTTTTAAGCCTTTGACCAGCCCGGTTTTCGTCGACGAAAAGTACCTTCGTCGACGAAAAATCAAGAATTTCGTCGCGGATGTCGGCAGCCTCGTTGACGAAGTCTGATAT
Organism: Malania oleifera; assembly: GCF_029873635.1. Taxonomy (NCBI): domain Eukaryota; kingdom Viridiplantae; phylum Streptophyta; class Magnoliopsida; order Santalales; family Ximeniaceae; genus Malania; species Malania oleifera. The sequence goes on along the minus strand of NC_080424.1, from coordinate 102,259,311 downwards.
TTAGAATTTTCCAGACCTTTCGACTTCTCTTCATCGACGAACCTCTGAATTTCGTGGACGAAAAATCTACTGTCTTCGTCAACGAAATCTGGCTTCATCGACAAAATCTGCAGAAATCCCTTTATATTTTTCGAGTTCTTACAATCTCCCCTCCTTACAAAAATTTCGTCCTCGAAATTTGAAATCTCTCATTACAACACATTCATACTACTACATACATATTCACTCTAAAGCGAAACCAAACTGTCATGACAGGCACATACGTACCAAGCTGTCACAATACATCCATACTGATATCGAGCGGTCACCATCCATATATACATTCTCTAGAGGACACGACGATCATTTATACGCAGCCCCGTTACAATACGTACATACACACTCTTGAGAATACGACGGCCATGATACCCAGTTGTTACGATACATATATACTCTGCGAATACAGCGACCATTTATACGCAGCCCCGTTACAATACATACATACTTTCCCTCACTTATGGCGGAGGAAAATACCGTGGTCACATACATACACGGTTTCAGGAGCTCACAATACTACAGGTTTCTCCCTGAGACTAACCACTGAATACAATACAATAACAGAGGATTACATACATATATACTCATACTACCCTGCTATCAAAATACTACTTAAACAGTTGTGGATACTATCGGCGTATCTCCGTTTCTAGTTCCCAAGAAGCCTCATTTACCTCGTGGTTTCGCCACAATACCTTCACTAACGGTATCTTTTTCGTACGGAGCTTCTGAACTTTACGGTCCAGAACCTGAATAGGTATCTCCTCATACGCTAAAGTATCCTCAATTTCCAACTCATCGTAACTGATAACATGAGACGAATCCAACACGTACCTTCTGAGCATGGATACGTGAAACACATCGTAGACCCTCGAAAGTGCTGGAGGTAATGCTACTCTGTAGGCTATCGGACCCACTCGCTCATGTACCTCGAATGGTCCAATATACCTCCGGCTCAACTTGCCCTTCCTGCCGAATCTCATCACTTCCTTCATCGGAGCGATTCACAGAAATACCTTACCTCCCACTTCGAACTCTAACTCACGGCGACGAACATCTGCGTAACTCTTTTGCCGACTCTGAGCTGATCTAATCCTCTCTAGGATCAAACCCACCTTCTCAGACGCCTGCTGCACAAGTTCAGGTCCTAAAGCCTGACGTTCACCTACCTCATCCCAATACAAAGGAGACCGACACCTTCGACCATACAAAGCCTCAAACGGTGCCATCCCTATACTAGCCTGGAAGCTGTTGTTATAGGCAAACTCCACTAGTGGCAGAAACTGAATCCAACTACCAACGAAGTCCAATACACAAGCCCATAACATATCCTCCAAGATCTGTATCGTCCTCTCCGACTGTCCATTAGTATGGGGGTGGAATGCTATACTGAAAGTAAGCTTCGTCCCCAATGCCTCCTGCAAGCTCTTCCAAAATTAAGAAGTAAACCTTGCATCCCGATCTGAAACAATGGACACCGAAACTCCGTGCATTCTCATAATCTCATGTACATACAACTCTGCTAGCCTACTCAAAGAGTAGTTAACCTTCATCGGTATGAAGTGAGCAGATTTTGTCAACCTGTCCACAATTACCCAAATAGCATTATGCCCGTGAAGCGCTGTCGATAATCCGGTGACAAAGTCCATGGAAATATGTTCTCATTTCCATATCGAAATAGGCAAAGGCTGCAACGGCCCTGTCGGCCTCTGATGTTCAGCTTTCATCTGCTGACACGTCAGGCACTGCTCCACAAACCGGGCAATATCCCTCTTCATACCACTCCACCAGAATGACTTGCGCAAATTTCGATACATATTTGTACTACCTGGATGTATCATATACAAAGAACGATGCGCTTCCTCCAGAATCATCCTTCTAATCTCATCGTCACTTGGAACACACAACCTGGTCCCAAACTTCAACACACCTCTGTTAGAGATGTTAAAATCCGCAGTCAAACCCTACTGTACTTTCCCCTCAATCTCTGCTAACTCTGCATCACTAGCCTGCGCAGCTTTAATACGCTCAAACAAAGTCTGTTGGATTACCAAGTTGGCAATGAAAGGTAGATGATCACCAGACATCAACTCTACACTGAGGATTTAAAAATCTCGTCTGATATGATGCTGAGCTACAACTGTAGATACTGCTGCATGTTCTGACTTCCAACTCAACGCATCTGCTACCACATTAGCCTTTCCTGGGTGATAGCTGATCGTACAATCGTAGTCCTTAATCAATTCTAGCCACTGCCTCTGCCTTATATTCAGCTCTTTCTGCGTGAAGAAATACCCGAGGCTCTTATGATCAGTGAAGATCTCACATTGTATACCATACAGGTAGTGTCGCCAGATCTTTAAGGCATAAACAACAGCAACTAACTCTAAGTCATGCATAGGGTAATTCTTCTCATACTCCTTAAGTTGCCGAGAAGCATAAGCTACTACCTTACCCTGTTACATAAGCACACATCCCAAACCTTTCAGAGACGCGTCACTAAAAATCACAAAGTCCCCATCCCCCGAAGGAATGGTCAACACCGGAGCAGTAACCAGCCGGTGCTTCAACTCGAGAAAACACTGCTCGCAATCACTAGTCCAGTCATACCTCACCCCCTTCTTAGTCAACTGTGTCAGAGGTCCAGACAATTTAGAAAATCCCTCCACGAACCGATGATAGTAACCCACCAGTCCGAGAAAACTCTGAACCTCCTACACACTCTTCGGTTTAGCCCATTCGACCACAACTTCGATCTTGCTAGGATCAACAGAGATACCACCCTCAGACACCATATGGCCTAAGAACGTGACCTGATTTAGCCAAAACTCACACTTCTTCAGCTTAGCGTATAGCTTCTTCTTTTGCAACCTCTGTAGCACTAACCTCAAATGGTACTCGTGCTCTTCTGAACTCTTCGAATATTCCAGAATGTCATGAATGAATACCACTACGAATCGATCTAGGTACTCATGGAAAACCCTGTTCATTAGATCCATGAACACTGCCGGCGCATTGGTCGACCCGAATGGCATAACCAAGAATTCATAGTGGTCGTATCTGGTTCAAAAAGCAGTCTTTGCTACATCCCCAGATCTAACCTTCACCTGATGATACACTGACCGTAGGTCGATCTTCGAAAAGACCTGTGTTCCCCGCAGCTGGTCAAATAGATCATCTATACGAGGTAAAGGGTAACGGTTCTTCACCGTCACTTTGTTAATCTCACGGTAATCAATGCACATCCGCATCGACTCGTCCTTCTTCTTCATAAATAGTACTGGAGCTCCCCAGGGCAAAACACTGGGTCGAATGAATCCCCTGTCCAACAATTCCTACAACTGCTCCTTTAACTCCCGAAGTTTTACTGGAGTCATCCGGTACGGAGTTTTAAAGATTGGTGCCTTGCCAGGCAGCAACTCAATCGCAAACTCTACCTCACGATCTGGAGGTAAACCGGGCAAATCATCTGGAAACACATCCGGGAACTCGTTGACTACCCAAATGTCCTCGAGTCTCAACTTATTCCGCGGTGGTTCCTGCACACAAGCTAAGTACCCTTGACATCCGTCGAAGAGTAACCTCCTCGCCTGTAATGTCGATAAGATCTGTGGCGTCAAACGCACACACGATCCCACAAACTCATACTCCTATTTCCCAGGAGGTCTGAACACTACTACCCTCTTCCGACAGTCAATTACTGCATAACTAGAGAACAACCAATCCATTCCCAGTATGACGTCGAAACTTGACATGTCGTATACCACAAGGTTTGCTGGTAACAGTCTCTCCTGAATCACAAATGGGTAGTTTTCTAACATCTTACTACAAACTGATACACTCCCAATTGGCGTAATCACAGACAACAACTCATTCATCACACAAGTTTCTACCTTGCACAATTTCACAAAACTAGCAGATATGAACGAATGGGTTGCCCCCGAATCAAATAAAACAACAGCTTTATTCGAAAGCAATAACATGGTACCTGTCACCACGTTCCCAGCGTGTTCCGCATCTGCTGGAGTAAGCGAATATACTCTTACCGGAGCCATTGTTGGAGCCGTGGTTGCCTGAAAATTTCCCCGAGACACTTGATTACTCCTATGGTTCTGACTCTGTGTAGGCATAATCTTTCTCTATTCTAGACAATACTTTGCAATGTGGCCCGATTGGCCACAGTTGATGCAAACACCCTTGAATGGCTGACACTCACCTTCGTGCCATTTATGGCACTTCTCATACGGTGCAGAGGATGGATCCCTTTAAGAACTTAGCCGCTCGGTGTTTTGCCGATATCCGAAACTGTAGCTCTTCTTTTTCTTCCACGGTCCTTGCTGAGGACCACTTTGAGGACCAGAAGATACTGGCCTCTTCCCCTGTACCTGTACAACCTCATCTCCTTGAAGGTCGGTCTCAACTATGGTGGCTTTATCCACCAGAACAAAAAAATCACAGGTCTGCAGCATCCCCACAAGATGGCGGATGTCTTTCCTCAGACCCTTCTCGAACCTCCGAGCCTTCTAGTGCTCATTCGGAACTAAGTATGGTGTAAATTGAGATAACTCGATGTATCTGGAAGCATATCTCTGCACCGACAAAGTCCCCTGCATCAGGCCTGAAAACTCATCAGCCTTCGCACCCCGAGTGGAGACCGGAAAGTATCTCTCAAAGAATACCTCCTTGAAGCGGCCCGACGTCAAATCAGATGAACCAACTCTTTGCCTCTCAAGCAGACTCACCGCTGTCCACCATCGCCCTGCCTCCCCAGCCAGCTGGAAGGTAGCGTACAAGACCTTCTACTTCTCAATGCAGTGGAGGACTCCTAAAATCCTCTTAGTCTTCTCAATCCAATCTTCAGCCACAATTGGATTCGGTGCTCCCGTAAATGTCGGAGGGTGCATGCATGTGAACCTCTCGATGGTACACCCCGCATCAGTAGGAGAGCCCTCGCTTCTCTTGACACTCCGCCCAATTTCCTGGATCACCTGTCTCGCCATACTACGAGACACAGAAGGAGACTCATCACTTGTCGTCTCCTCGGAGCAACTTTCCAAGTTATTATCCTTGGCCTCCATGCTGAAAACATAATAGGATTTGGTTAGAATCCCTACAACACATATAGTTAACACAATGATCTATTCTAATTATGTTAACTACTTCCTGTTAGGTCTAGGTCTGTCCTATCACACCGACATGAAAGTCATCAATGATCTGCCCTGCTTTTACTGGAATCGTCATCCCAGGAAAAACACGGAATATCATCGAAAATTCCCGGTCTAGCAACCGAACAACCCACAACCAACTCTACCCATATCCACATCCTATACTCTGGTATGTACACATCAATACTCCTAACCAAGTCTTTAAGACCTAATAACCTGGTTAGCTCTGATACTAAGTTGTCACACCCCGAACCCTGAAATGGGACTCAGGGGTGAATTAAGTAACCTAACCTGTCTCTATATCAATATAAACATACATGATACCATATACAAGAGGGTCCGACCCTGTGGGGTAACGGATGCCCTATATACATACATACAATACGTGTCCATACTCATCAATATACGCAGCGAAATACGGTCTTTCTTTACATGAAATTGTACCATACCAGAATCTATACCATACAAGGTTAAACATACCTACAAATACTATACATACCACGGGTGTCTACAAAATCCATTAGGACAACCCGGTTACAAAATTCGTACCTATCAGGTACTAACAGTAGCTAAACACACCCCCCGCTTCCGGATGCTAGGATGCAAGTTTCGGCTACCCGAAGGACCTAAAAAACATTTGTATATATTCAGGGTGAGACACTTCTCAGTAAGGGAGAAAACAGGTTATATCAGTGTGTGGCATACTAGTGTCATTTTCATACTTCATAACACATACATACGATACAGTTTGAAACACATATGTACAGTTTCAAAACAAGTTCCATACATTCTCATACAATTCCATACAGTTCCAGTATTTTCACAAAACCATTCCAGTTCATACGATACTCAAATAAATACATACATACATACATATGGTCAGTGTCGTCACATTACTCACAACTGCACAAGTCATCTAGTCTCACAGCGGTTACATTCCAACACATTAAACTACAAAGGTTTCCGACTCAGGCTCAATAGTGAATCCATTGCTACACATGCAACTACACAAGGTCACTTGGTCTAACCCCGATTACGTTACCATGTGCAAACTACGCTGCGTCAACCTAGGCCCACTGTGGTCCGTTGCTACATTCGGTGACCAACCGAATCATACTGGTGATATTTCGCACCCCAGATATAGACCCGGCCACTCTTGTCCACGGTAGTTAACCGTTACAGGGCACAGCGTACGGTAGTTAGCCGCCCCTAGCTGTTACGACGTACGGTAGCTGACCGCCTCTAGCCGTTACGATGTACGGTAGTTAGCCGCCCCTAGCCATTTTTCACAAAACCTGGAATCACTTTGGAACTCACGTCCCTATACATTTCAACGTACGGTAATAAGCCACCACATAGCTGTTTTTCACAAATATGTAGAACAACATACAAACATACACATATACCACACTTATTTGGTTTATGGAAAATCATATCGTTTACAATTTAAAGTGTACAGTTTATGCAAATATGGATTACGGTCACCTCAATAATACAGTTTAAATAACATAAACGGTTTTCCAATCAAATGAGAGATGATACCCGAAATCCCCAATTTTCCCGAAAACTATAACCCAAAAATCTCGTGTTTTCACCCTATAGATTTCCCCAAATAAGTAGTCAAAACATACATACGATCGTAGCCTACAGGCCTACCGATCTTGATTTCTAAAATGAACTGATATAAACAGAATCCCCTTACCTCAACCCGAAACCAAACCACGAACTCTACGGCCCTCAAAACTACGAACCGAGACTCCGAAATCTACAAACCACAATACTAAACATGCTTATGATCCATACTACTACACATATACCGAATCAGAAATGAAAACCGAGCCTTACCTCCATTTTGGCCCGAAACCCAAAATTGCTCGAACTGAGATTCCGATCCACAGAAGTTGTAGAGAATCCCTCCACGATCCTCGTGGTACCCTCAGATTTTCGATTCTATCAACGACCGGCGAGGAAATCTAGAGAGAGAGAGTAGAGAGTAGAGAGAGTTTAGAGAGAGAGAGAAGCTTAGTGAAGAAGAAATCCAAATATCCCTTTTTTAAGCCTTTGACCTGCCCGGTTTTCGTCGATGAAAAGTACCTTCGTCGACAAAAAATCAAGAATTTCGTCACGGATGTCGGCAGTCTCGTCGACGAAGTCTGATATTTAGAATTTTCCAGACCTCTCGGCTTCTCTTCATCGACGAACCTCTGAATTTCGTCGACGAAAAATCTACTAGCTTCGTCGACGAAATCTGTAGAAATCCCTTTATATTTTCCGGGTTTTACATATATATATCATATTATTTACTCAACAAATCAAATTTAACAGTACTTAATTAATTAATTGATTAATAATAAATAATTTTAATTTAATTTTTTTATTATCCCTTTTTATTTGTTTATCTAATACATTAATTTAATAATGTTTAATTAATTAATTGATTGATAATTTTAATTAATTAAATTTTTTTTAATTTTTTTCCTGGGTTATTACACTTCAACTTGTCAATTTAGGAAGAACTGCAACAAATAATAAGCATATCATTAACATAAAGCAACAAAATAACAAAATTATCATCAGAGAAATTTTGAACAAATACACAATGATAAGAAATATTCTTCCTATAGCCTTGTTAAATCACAATGGATTTGAACTTCTTGTACCATTGTCTAGGAGTTTGTTTCAAGTTATACAAGCTTTCCATCAATCTACAAACATAATTCTATTTTTCCTTTCACCTTAAAACCCTCGGGTTGCTCCATGTAAATTTCCTTCTCCAAATCACCATGAAGAAAAGTAGTCTTCACATCCACTTACTCAACCTCTAAATCAAGACTAGCTAACAAGCCCAAAACAACATAGATTGGAGACATTTTCAATATTTGTGAGATGACCTCCTTAAAATCAGTCTCTTTTTTTTCTTACTAAAGTCTTTGACAACTAATATGGTTTTGTATTGTGGTTATGAATTTTCTCTTTATGTTTTACCCTATAAACCCATTGATTCTTCAACGCTTTTTTGTCTTTAGGTAACTTGGCGAGATCAAATGTATGATTGTCAAATCGAGCCTTCGTATCATCTTTCAATGTTTCAATCCATTTTCTTTCCGTTCACTTTCCATACCCTTTTCATAACAATCAGGATCTCCCTCATTAGTCAAAAGTACATACTCACTTGATGTGTGCTTAGTAGAGGGTGTTCTGTCTCTAGCATACCTTCTTAGTGTAGCTATGTGTTGTTCAATAGCTGGTTCTGATTGATCATCAGCAATCTCATGCATATGCGCATCTTCCCCATTAACAACTTCCTCGATGTGATCATTTTGAACATCTACCTCCACATCATCTTGAACCAATATTAGCTGCATTAGACAAATCTGTAGTAGGAGATGGATCCAAGTCAACTAGGCCATCACTACCCAAGACTCTAAATTCTCTTTCTTGTCAATATCTTCAATGGTTCGATCCTCCATAAAGACCACATCATGACTTCTAACAAGCTTATTCTCCACTAGACCATAAAACCTATAACCAAATTCATCTTGACCATACCCAATAAAGATACATTGCCTTGTCTTGACATCTAACTTAGACCTTTCATCCTTAGGCACATGTACAAAAGCTTTGCAGCTAAATACCCGCAAGTGGTCATAGGCAAACTTTGTCAGGAACATCAACATGCAATGCAATAGTAGGAGATAGATTAATCACATGTGCAACAGTATACAATGCCTCGCCCCATAACAATCTAGGTAGTTTTGTTTCTAAAAACAAGCATCTGGCTATTTCTACCAATATTTCATTCATATTTTATGCCAAACCACTTAATTAAGGAGTTAATTTTAGGAGGTGTCTTCTAATGTCTAATGCCCTGCTATCTGCAATACACATCAAATGGGCCAAAATATTCACCACCATTATCAGTGCAAATACATTTCAAATTTTTTCCTTTATCTCTCTTAATTAAAGCCTGAAAAATTTTAAACACATCAAACACTTGATCATTTGATTGTAAAACATAAATCCAAAGTTTTCTCAAATGGTCATTAATAAAAGTAATAAAATAAATTGCACCACCACATGTCCTTGTCTTTATTGGACTGCAAACATCTAAGTGTATCAATTTAAGTGACTTTTTTTTTTATAGAAGGAATATGGCTCTTGAAAGAAACCCTTTTATACTTCCTAGCCAAACAGTCAACACATCTTTTCAACTTTGCACTTTTCAACCCTGATAGCAAATTTTTCTTGGCCAAACGGTCGAGTTTCTCACTAATGTGACTAAGCCTCTTATGTCATAGTTTTGATGAGTTGTCACTCTCAACTGCAAGCACGGAAATTATAGAAATAAAAACATTCAGCAAGTAAAAAATAGAAAATTTATTACCTCGGGCCACAACTAATTACATCTAGTAAGTTTCCATTTTCCATTTTCCATTTTCCAAGCTTTTGATCTTTTGTTGAAAATCTTTCTTGAAGACTTTGCAATTTTTTTGTTTATCTTTCAAGTGCTCACCATCTAGTTACTCATTGAGCTTAATTTCATAATTACATTGAGAGTGTATTAGTTTGCTATTTTCATTGTACTTATTCACTTATTTGAGGAGCATTCTTTGTATACCTATTTTCATTGATTCCACTTGTAAAGGGGTCTTCGTCGATTGAAGGAGAGAGGTAACTCCACCTACTGAAAGGAGAGAGGCGACTCAGCCTAGTAAAGGAGTGGGGTGCTTAGCCCAAACAAAGGAGAGAGGCAACTTCACCTATGTAAAGAAGAGAGCCATCTCTGCCTAGTAAAGGAGAGATTGTAAAAGGCATCTTTGCCTACTAAAAGAGAGAGGTTTCTCTGCCTATTGAAGGAGTGCACAGTGAAATCCTCAAGTGAGTTGTTCGATGCAAGGACGTAGGCAAGGATTGCTGAACCTTGTAAAAATATGAATTTTATTTTCTCTTTCTTAATCTCTCTAAATTAAACACATTTATATTTGTTCATATTTGTTGTGAATATTGGTTGCATTTGCTCATTTAGATCACATGCTTAAATTGTGGTTATAATTGTTAAAGTATTTGCATAAATTTTTTAAATAACCAATTCAACCCCCTATTGGGAGTACACCATTTCTAACACCCATATCATCTTTTTTTCTTCAAGGAGGCAAAGCAGGCTTCATCGACGAACTCCCAAATGCGGTTCGTTGCCGAGTTACAGAGCCTCGTCGACGAAGAGATACCAAAAGGGGTAATTCAGACTCTTTTGGTTTGTCGACGAGCTCTCTTCTTTTATTCATCGACGAGTCGACGTGTCTCGTCGACGAGGCCACGTGGCTAACTATCTATAAATGTGCAAAAATCACATTTTTAGCGAAAATTTCGCCCCTCTTTTGTTTCTCTCTCTAGGTTTCGGTTGCTCTGACTTCTCTATACAAATCTAGCCTCGTTTCTCCCTGGTTCGACGATCAGAAGTTGCCACGTTGATCTTAGGGAGATTCTCTACAACTTAACCGGAGCAGAATTTCGATTTTAGAAGTTTGAGAATCATCCCAAAATCAGGGTAAGTAGATTATTTAAAGGTCATTTGGTTTTAGGTGGTTCTGAACCTAGATTGGGTTATAGATGTTGTAAAGGCCCGAAAAATTAAAATGATTAAAATAATTAAAATAAATAAATAAAATAATAGATAAATAAATAAAAGGAATGGCGTGGGAAAAAGAATAAAAAAAATTAAAAATAAAGAAATTAAATTAAATAATTAAATAATTAGTTATTAAATTAAATATTTTTACATTGGATTTAGAAAAAAACAAATTATAATGATATATATAAGTAAGTTATTATAATATATATATATATATATATATATATAAAGAAAAAGAAGAAGAAGAAGGAGTCAGAGCAGGCCCTCCCCCCTCAGAGTTTTTCCTGCATGCCTGTGCGTCTGTCTCTGCCTCTCTTTCTCCTTCTCTCAATTTCTCGATGAGTTTGGGGCGGATCAGGAAACGGAAAGTGCCGTTGGATTCCTAACTCCGCCGCCGACATTTCTACTGAGTAGATTTGCCGTGGGAACGACTTAAGCCCTACTCCCGGGGAAAGGTAACTTTTCCCTATTTTCTCAATTTTGTTTTAAATCTGCTGTTAAATCGGCGATCGGATACCACCACGTGGTCCTAGTCATGATTGCCATCATTTTGACATGGGTAAATTTCCAATTGGGATTTTCTAGGCCCTACTCCAAAGCTAGAGTGGGATTTGAAAATTTTGACAATTTGGGTATAATTGCAGGTATTATTATTTATTTAGGGATTATGGCCTTAGAAAATATTTAAATAATTTTTATTCAGGAATAATTTATTGGAACTAAGAATTTAAATTTAGGGTCTAGGTGAGTGCCGTAGGTATTTTTCGGAGTCCTTGTTGGCGTAGTTCAAGAAATCAGGTAAGGGGAAATTATCTATTAAATCATATTTTATGAAATTAAAGGTAATAATTTATGTTATATTATATGTATGTTTTGGTGTGAATTATTAAAATGCCAACAATGTAAAACTATGATTTCTGAGCCTAGGACCACTTATTTAGTTATGTATTTGTGGAAATAAACTGAACAAAGTAGAAGAAATTTTCTGGATAATTATGTAAGAAATGGAAATTGTATTTTTAGTAATTAAATGTTAAATGTGGGTTGGCCTATTTTACAGGTATATGTATGAATTTTATTGTTAAATTGTGTGGCATGAGACTCTATGCAAATATATGTTAAATGTATAAAATGCAGGCTAAGTAAGTAAAGCAATGAGAATAAAATATGATATGGACAATGTTGTCTGTGTATGTTAAATGCAACCATGTAAAGGTACGACTACTGAAAGCTGGGTTAGCAGATTCTAGCGCATTTCTATGTGGACTAACTGTAGCAGATTCTAGCGCATTTCTATGTGGACTAACAAATGACGACTAAAGAGCGGCTGTAGTACAAAGGAATGAAGTGAAAATGTTATGCAATGAAATGACAAGGAATGACAATGCAATGAAATGAAATGTGAAATGTGAATGATACAAATGGGAAAAAGTCACTTAATTGAAATACAAGGAAATGTTAAGTTATGAACATGAAAGAACGTGAATGATTGAATAATGATAAAAAGAACGATGTATTATGATATTATAAGTATTTATGTATATAGAATGTGTTACGTTTGGGTAGGGCGCACTCTTCGCCTGAGGGCTTGCTGAGTAAGGTGAGTGCACTAGTAGCTTCAGATGTGACAGTAGCTGCATAACGCACTAGGGCAGAGGGAACCTACTTGTATGGGCGGGTAGATTTCCCTATCCTTAGGGCCTTCGCCGATAAACTTTTGTATGAGTTGTGTGAGTATGAGATCAATTTATCACTTGAGGACTTACTGAGTAAGGTAAGTGCACTGGTATGCTTTACTGCGACCTTTGGGTTGCTTAAATATCAGAGCAGAGGGGTGCTACTTGTATGGGAAGGTAATCACCCCTATCCTCGGGTAATCTCGTGGGTTAAACATTTGCATGTGTTTGATTAGGTTTAGGGAATGATTTCAGAAATTATGTTAACGATTTTCAAATGTTAAATAATATGTCATATATAAACTCATGTTGGCCACACACTATTTTAATATATTGTTTCTTCCCTTACTGAGATGTGTCTCACATGAATATGAATTTATTTATTTTTCAAGATTTCCTCGAGATCGAGCTTTGAGAGCTTGAGATTTTTATAGTATTATTGGGAAATAGAAAAAGGAAAATGGTATATTTCTATGTTAATTTTGGGGAATGTAAATATTTAAGGAAAATGGTATATTTCTATGTTAATTTTGGGGAATGTAAATATTTATGTTTTATGTTTTTATGTTTTAAGTATGTAGAGAAAAGAATGTTTGTGAACATACTGAAATGTTTTGGAGATATATGTAATTATGAAAATGTAGGTGTTGAAGGATATTATGGTCTATGGGTAGAACTAGGAAACTTTGGTATTATTTGTATGATTGAGGTTCATAGTTGTGTTTTCCGCTGCATATGTATGGTTTAATTATGGATTATCAGAGATTTTATCAGGTATAACGCGCCGGACCAAGGTTAAGGGGTTCGGGGCGTTACAGATGTTATTAAATTGGTGTTTGGGATGATTTATGTGGGTGTTGTGAATTCAGGGTGTTGGGGTTTTTACTGCTGGCAGGCTAAGGAACCTAAAGGGTGTTCCCAGGAAACTAGGTAAGATAATGAATGGTTTATAATATAGGAAATATAAGTATGTAAATTATTCTGAGTATTCAGTTGATTGTCAGAAAATATATATATGTGTATAATTTTAAGATTATGGAATTGTGAACGTCGTGAGCACGAGTTAGAATCAGTAGGCGAGTTCAGTTAACCAGGTAAGGGAAATATGTCCTGCTAAGAATTTCAGAAATTTTATCTATAATATATATGTGTTTTGCGGTAAATTTTATAGAGTATAAATTATCTTCATTATCAGAAAATATAGATTTCAGTATAGGGTATTTTATTTATTTAGTTGTGTGGCATGAGTTAATATCATAATAGTTCAGAATTTATAACAGTCTTTTAGAATATCATGATTTACATTATTTTTGCACAAGAATATGTTTTACCAGATTTTACAGAATTATGAATTACAATATATTTATAAACAAGTATTTTTCAGACAGATATTTCACAAGACAGATATTTTACAAACAAGTGTTTTATAGTAATTGCAGAATACCATGATTTCTAGAATTTCAAAATCATAACACTCAGATATTTTAGTTTATTTAGTCATATATTTCAGTTTATTCAGATAGATATCTCAATTTATTCAGTCAGATATTTCAGTTATTTCAGTCAGATATTCCATCATTTTCAGAACAGTTTACGATGTTATGGTTATTTTGGAATCATGATGAAATAGTAAGATGTATATATAGAAATAGTATTATACAGTATCAGACTCTAATGAATCAGTTCAGATATCTGCAGAGTACGGTACCGTTGCTATTTCGGATCAGAGTGCAACCACATATCTCAGATAGTGTGTGGATTTCATCTACCGTGCCTATGAAGGGATTGCAGGCTCCCTAGTATTCTGGGTTGAAGAGGCCGGTTTGACGAGGTAGATACTAGTACTGTGCCTTTAGAGGGATTGTTGTAAAAACCCAAAAAAAAAGATATAACAGATTAGTGGATTGATTTCCAAAAAAATAAAAACAAAAATAAAAAAAATAAAAAAATAAAAAAATAAATTAATTAATCGGATTTAAAAGAAAAAGAAAAAAATTTAATTAAAATTTATTTTTATTTTATTAATAAAATATATTATTATTAATATTAATTAAATATATTATTATTATATTAATATATATATATATATAAATATATAAATATATTACATCACCTGAAGCTTAAGGAAGCTTCAGGTGATTTTGAAATTGGCGCAGCAACCCCCCCATCTTCTATCTTCTTCTTCTTTTATTTTTTTTTCTTTTCTCTGCTATTCTCCTGCAACTCTCTGAACTCTCTCTATCTCTCCTCACGTTCTCTCTCCCTCTCTCATCGATTTCGTGACGGATTTTCGCCTGATCGAAAATCCGAAGATACCACTGGACTCTATTTGCCGCTGCCGTCATTTCTACAGGAGCGGATCGGTGGTAGGAGCGGCGTAAGGGTATTCCCTGGGGTAAGCCATTTCCCCCTTTTTCTTTAATTTCTTGCAAAATATAAGCCCAATTGACGAACGGATACCACCACGAGAATCTAGAGATGATTCTCTACAAGTCTAGTGGGATGGAATTCTCATAGGGGTGTCGGACCAAAACCCCAAATTTGGGGTGCGGCAATTATTAAGGGGCTTATTTTTAATTAATTAGCATTAATTTAGAAATGCTAAATATTAAGCATCTGAGACTGAAGTAGGATTTCTGAAATTTAGGGCTCGGGTGAGCGCCGCGGGTGTAATTTTGGGACCTGCAGGTAAAATTTGGAAAATTAAGTAGGGATATTAAATAATAGTTTAAATATTAATTTGAGGTATATGGAGCCTAAGGAAGGCTAGATGAGTATTATTTTGGAGAAATAGATTAATAAATCTGGGGAAAAACTTAAATTTTAAGAGTTGAATTTTGGGCGCTAAGGGCGTAGGATTTGGGTCCTAAGGAATTTCTCAATAGTCAGGTAAAAGAATAAACTAAAGTAGTAATTTTTCATTCAAATTATTATTGATTATGAGTAAATTTATTTTCAGAAAAGCATATGTTATATTGTGTATTACGAATGAAATGTACGATTGGGAAAATACTGCTATGATGATTAAAATGTATATGTATGTATGAGATGTAAGGAATTCACGATTTTAAAATATGAAGTATGACTTTTAACAGCATATGTGTGGCATGAATATTATTTTATGTGAAATGTATTATGATGTGAAAGATTTTACGAACCAAGCATGATTTCAGGTATTATGAAAATATAAGTTATGTTGTGATGGTTTTGACGATTATGTGATAAA
Source organism: Malania oleifera (assembly GCF_029873635.1). Classification (NCBI taxonomy): domain Eukaryota; kingdom Viridiplantae; phylum Streptophyta; class Magnoliopsida; order Santalales; family Ximeniaceae; genus Malania; species Malania oleifera. The sequence goes on along the minus strand of NC_080424.1, from coordinate 102,243,576 downwards.
TGATGTATTTTCAGTATATATATACTTGAAACAATTTTAGCGCGAGGCCATATATTTATGTTATTAGCACGAGGCCGTATTTATGTTTTTGGTGCGAGGCCATATATTTATGTTATCGGCACGAGGCCGTATTTATGTTATTGGCGCGAGGCCATATATTTATGTTATCGGCACGAGGCCGTATTTATATTGTTGGCGCGAGGCCATATTTACTATGATTTTGGCACGAGGCCATATGTATGATTTCGGCGCGAGGCCGTATCTATGTTTTCGGCACGAGGCCGTAATGATGTTACGTATGATCATGTATTATATGTTTTCACAACCATAATGTTTGTTTAGTTCAGACCAAGAGTTCGGTACCGTAGCTATGGGTTAATTTTGGCACGAGGCCTTATTAGTGCTACCGTCCCACGAGGGGATGGGAGATGGATAGTCGATGTGGCTTTCAGTAGAGTGTGGATGTCCACCTGGCAGTCCGGACCAGGGTGTGGCGGGCTCATCGTACTTACAGACATATTTGATTCGGCAGTGGTCGGCCAGCCATTGTCGGGTCCAGCCTTCGGGCTGCACAACCTGTCATGGGGGGTAATACATGACACCAGCTAACTATTCATCCTATGTTTGTTTTCAGTACTACAGTTATAACAAATGATTTTATGTATGATATGAATTATTAACAGATGTGAAAATATATGTTTACCCAGTACGATATGATGATGTTTATGGAATTATGAAATGTACTATATACGTATAAATGCATTAAATATTCATGTTGCCACACAACTGTATTTAGTTTATTTTCCCTTACTGAGAAGTGTCTCACCCCCAAACTTAATTAATTTTTCAAGAGCCCCTGAGAGACGGGCGGGTCAGGGCCGCCGTTGAGCTAGTGAGATTACACTGTGAGAAGGGTATGATTTTGTAATAGGGTCAGAGTTATTTTGTGTATGACCCTATAGATATTTTGATGTATGTGAGGATATATAGAATGCTCCGGTATTATGTTTTATGATTGGATGTTTGAGATTTTATGTTTACTGCTGCTAGGTTTTCCGTTATGGGTTGAAGGTGTCCCCGCCGATCCCACGGGCGTTCGGGAGTTGAAAAAAAAAAAACCCCCATTTATTTATTATGTGATATATTATTTTAAGAAATTGAGGGACGTTGCAATTGTAGTAAGGCTGGGCTGAGGATTGATAGAGTATTCAGGTGACTTATCCTGGTAGGCCAACCAGAGTTAAGTCCCACCTACGGGCCGCACAACCTTGTCATGAGGGGTTAAATCATGACATGCAAATTTTCATGGTAGTTTTCATAGTTATGTATATATATATATATAGAGAGAGAGAGAGAGAGCGAGAGAGATTTACATAATATCAGCAGACATATTATAATACTAGCAGTATGATTAAATAGAAAACTCAGATATTATAGGTATATTTTAAGTCACGTTGGTGTGAGTTACACAGTATTGTATTTTACATGGTATCGCAGTACAATTATTTATTAGTAAATTATTTATATAAACTCATTTGTCATACACTAGTAATAGTATATTTCTTCTTACTGAGCATTGTCTCATTCCAATGACTTGACATATTTCAGGAGATCCAGTTAGATTAGCAGATTAGGCTCGCACGTAGAGAGGTCGTCTGCACCACCCTATTTGTAGGGTAAGTGTTATCAAGGGGATTGTATTTTTGAATAGTATTCAGGAATTTTGGGTAGAAGATACTAAGATGTTGTGTAATTATATATGTATATCTTGGGAAAATTCTTGATTATGGTATTGTAAACATGGATGTATGACTTTATGTTTTCCGTTGCATAGATATGCTATTCTATAAATAGAAATTTCCTCAGTTCCCACATAGGGCCTGAGATGTTATAGCAGACATTATCAGGGGTATCAGAGTATTTTATTTTGTAGTATATTTGATAAAAAAAATAGTATGAATTTTCGGGTCATTACAATTTTGGTATCAGAGCTTAGGTTGTTAGGTTCTGCAGACTCTAGAATACAGCGAAAAACAATCAGAATATAGGAATGAAATTTTGGAGAAAGATAGAACAAAATATCAGTGAGCTAATGTTGGGAAACTAGGATGAGGATTTAGGGTTCTGTTATGCAGTTTGAAAACAGGAATTTCGGGGTGGTTTCTATGTTTTTACTAGAGTGACGATTTCAAGAAAACCATTATTTAAGGGTCATTTGGTTTGTAAGTGGTTCTGAACCTAGATTGGGTTATAGATATTATTAAACTGGTGTTTGGGATGATTTATGTGGGTGTTGTGAATTCAGGGTGTTGGGATTTTTACTGCTAGCAGGCTAGGGAACCTAAAGGGTGTTCCCAGGAAACTAGATAAGATAATGAATGGTTTATAATTTAGGAAATATGAGTATGAAAATTATTCTGAGTATTCAGTTGATTGACAAAAAAATATATATGTGTATAATTTCAGGATTTTGGAATTGTGAACATCGTGGGCGTGAGTTAGAATCAGTAGGCGGGAGACTAGGTAAGATAATGAATGGTTTATAATTTAGGAAATATGTGTATTAAAATCATTCTGAGTATTCAGTTGATTGACAGGAAAATATATATGTGTATAATTTCAGGATTATGGAATTGTGAATGTCTTGGGCGTGAGTTATAATCAGTAGGCAAGTTCAGTTAGCCAGGTAAGGGAAATATGCTATGCTAGGAATTTCAAAAATTTTATCTGTAATATATATGTGCTTCGAGGAAAATTTTATAGAGTATAAATTATCTTCATTATCAGAAAATACAGATTTCAGTACAAGGATTTTTATTTATTTAGTTGTGCGGCATGAGTTAATATCAAAACAGTTCAGAATTTATAAAAGTCATTCAGAATATCATGATTTACATTATTTTTGCACAAGCATATGCTTTACCAGATTTTACAGAATTATGAATTACAATATATTTACAGACATATATTTTGCAGACAGATATTTCACAAGGCAAATATTTTACAATAATTACAAAATACCATGATTTCCAAAATTTTAAGACCATAACACTCAGATATTTCAGTTTATTTAGTCATATATTTCAGTTTATTCAAATAGATATCTTAGTTTATTCAGTCAGATACTTCAGTTATTTCAGTCAGATATTCCAGTATTTTCAGAACAGTTTACGGTGTTATGATTATTTTGGAATCATGATGAAACAGTAAGATGTATATATAGAAATAGTATTATATAGTATCAGACCCTTGTGAATCAGTTTAGATATTAGTAGAGCACGGTATCGTTGCTATTTCAGATCAGAGTACAACCATACATCTCAAATAGTGTGTGGATTCCGTCTACCGTGCCTATGGAGGGATTGCAGGCTCCCCAGTATTATAGGTTGAGGGGGTCAATTTAACAAGGTGGATACTAGTACTGTGCCTTTGGAGGGATTGCAGTAAGGTTGGGTTGAGGATTGATAGAGTATTCAAGTGACTTATCCTGGTAGGCCAATCAGAGTTAAGTCCCGCCTATGGGCCGCACAACCCTGTCATCAGGGGTTAAATCATGACATGCAGATTTTCAGGGTAGTTTTCATAGTTATTTATTTATATATATAGATTTACAGAATATCAGCAGACATATTATAATACTAGCAGTATGATTAAATAGAAAACTCAGATATTACAGGTGTATTTTAAGTCATGCAGGTGTGAGTTACACAGTATTATATTTTACATGGTATCTCAGTACAGTTATTTATTAGTAAATTATTTATGTAAACTCATTGCCACACACTAGTAATAACATATTTCTTCTTACTGAGCGTTGTCTCATTCCAGTGACTTAACATTTTTCAGGAGATCCAGTCAGACAAGCAGACCAGGCTCGCAGGTAGAGAGGTTGTCTACACTACCCTATCTGTAGGGTAAATGTTATTAGGGGGATTGTTGTAACGACCTGCTATTTAACTGGTTTTATATATATACTATGACATTTAAAATGCTCTAATACCACACTAGATTAAACTCAATCACCAACCTAAGCAGTGAGAAGCATAAATCAAATATAACTATATGTAATTATATACAATACCAGAGTGCTAAAATGTTTCCCAATATATACATATATAATTGTTCCCCAGAAATATCCTCAATTGGCTAGGGCTATACAAAAATACTCCCAAAGATACTCACTCTAATATCAGGACAATACTGAGGCTCCTCTATCTGTGAGCTTGTTTTGCTCGCCTACCTGGATCACCTGAAAAATGTTAAAGTAATTGGGATGAGCCAACGCTCAATAAGACGAAATATGTTATTGCTAGTGTGTGGCAAATGGGTTACAATACTATGAAAATCTATTACTATATAATCATGTATCACTGAATATGTAAAGTATAATACCAATAATATAAATCATTATCTTTTATTTCTTGCTTAACATTTCTATACTTTAGGCTTTTACTCAAAATACTGCTAATATATATATATATATATATATATTTTCTATTTCTGTAAACCTGTATAAACATAGTAATAACTGTAAACTTCCCTGTGGATAACTGTGTGTCATGATTTAACCCTTCATGACAGGGTTGTGCAGCCCGTAGGCGGGATTTACCCTGACCGCCCAACTAGGAATAAATCACTATACTCCATAGTCTAATCAACCCTCCTCAACCCATATCTGATGGGGAGCCTGTCCACTCGTGGGCTCTATGCGATCGACCTTTATACCTCGTATTATCTGAATAGGTGGTTGCACTCTATATACTGTATGTAGCTACGATACCATGCTTTGTAACTGTATGGTCCAACAGGGTCAGATACTATATAATACATCTCTATATACAACTATCTGTTTTACCATAATTCTGTAATAACTGTGTAAACCATGACGCTGTAGAAAACTGTATCTATATCAACTGTGTTTCTGTAATTAACTGTAAATCTATATGTCATGGTACTATAAAACTGTATAATCATGGTATTTCTGTAATTGCTGTAAAATATAGTCACTGTATGTATATTATGTAAAACATAACACAGGAAAATACTGTAAAACATATTTCTGTACTATATCTATATTCTCAAGCCATACAGTAATTTTAAAACATATTAATCATACTTGAACAAACTGTATAAATCTCCGCTGTGAATATTACTTTGGTAGAACATGTAACGACCCGAAAAATAATGATATTTAAATATTAAAGAGTGAGAGAAATGGAAATAGAAACGGAAGGAGGTAGCAGGCTTCGTCGACGAATGCGAATAACCCAGAAGTAATACAAAGGGCCTCGTCAACGAACACAGGGAGTTTGTCAACGAGCGCATAAGGGGACCTCGTCGACGAGAAAATACCGAGAAGGGTTTTTGGGACAGTTTGAAATTCATCGATGAGGGAGGAAGTTCGTCAATGAAATTATTAAAGGACTCGTCGATGAGGTGACGTGTCTCATCGACGAATCCGGCTCTATAAATAGTAAAAACCTGGATTTTTGATGAAAATTTGCGCAAGAAACCCTCTCCTTTCTCTCTCCCTACGTCCCTCCCTCCTTCTCTCTTCGATTCCGGGTTCGTTTTACACCGGATCGAAGATCTGAAGCCACCACGACGCTTCTGGTAAAGTTCTTTACAAGTCTACTGGAGCTGATCGTTGGTGGAGTTGGTTTGGATTTCGTCCCAATCTCAGGGTAAGACATTTTATTCCGTATTCGTCTTTCCCTCAATTATAAAAAATACAATACACGAAGAAATACTAATGTTTTGTTATAGGGGATTTGATTTTCAGGGTGTTGAGTGGAGAACTCTGCGGGTATAGGGCTAAAATTTAGCAGGGGCTTTTCAGAGCTAAGGTAAGGGAAATATTCTATACTAGGAGTTTTTATAATGTTATCAAAGATTTTACACATATGTACATACCAGTTTATTACCCAGTTTTACAGAATATGAGTTTTAAATACTTGTGTGGCCTAAGTAGATATTTATGTGATGAAGAACTTATATAGTTTTTACAGTATATCATACTATACTAATTACACATATATAGATAGTATATAAGAGATATTATATTCAGATTAGTATATCACAAATATTTATCTAGATTAGTATATTACAACTTTACTCAAATTAGTATATATTACAGTTATATACAGAACAGTATATACAGTGTTTATAGTATGCCATGTTTCCTATTACCATAACATACAAAGAATATAGACAGAGCATATAGACAGAGTATACAGACAGATATACAGAGATAGCATCAAGATGCTACAGATATAATATACAGAGATTACAATATTTACAGTACAGAAAGATAGCTTATGGTAATTTTGGAAACATGATGAAAATAGTAAAAGAATATAATTGTATATATATATATATATATATAGTATCAGATCCCTAAGGAAAGAATACAGACAGATACAGATAAAGAATACAGAGCACGGTATCGTTGCTATATACAGATAGAGTGCAACCACATATCTCAGATAGTATGTGGGTACCATCGACTGTACTCGGAGAGTATGCAGCTCCCTAGTTCACTAGGTGGAGGGGTCGGTTTGACGAGGTAGCAGCCAGTCCCGAGCCTAGGAGTGGATGTGGTTTGGCCAGGCTAAGGTAGTGTAGAGTATAGTGACTTATCTGGAGGGCCGACCAGATTAAGTCCCGCCTACGGGCCGCACAACCCTGTCATGAGGGGTCAAGTCATGACATACAAAGTTCCAAAGATAAAACACAGTAATGTATATGTATACAGCTTTACAGTATATGATGAGTATAGTATGATATTAGCAGTATGAAAGTAGAAAACACAGATGATACAGTTATATTTTAAATTGTGAAAAGAAAGATATGTTTTACAGATTTATTATTGTATTACTGTTCAGTCGTTATTTAAACAGTATTCGTAACTTAGTTGCCACACACTGGTAATAGCATATTTCCACTTACTGAGCATCGACTCACCCTATGACTTTAACATTTTTCAGGTGAGCCAGCTAGGCGAGCATATCGGGCTCGCGGATAGATAGTATATTGATTACCCTAGTTTAGAGGGTAAGTTTGTGTAGGTTTTTTATATTTTGGGACAGGTATTTTGGAGAGAGATGTATTATATAGTTATGGTTTAGAAATATGGATTTCTGGTATTGTATGATGTGTGTGGAAGTATGGAATACGTTTTCGCTGCCTAGGTATGATTTAATATATTCAGATTTACCCCGGTGCCTTCTGAGGCTCGAGTTCCATAATAGGGGGTGTCAAAACAGTTAATGTAACGACACAGAAAATATTGATATTCAAATATTAAAGAGAGAGGAAAATAGATACAGAAACAGAAGGAGGCCGTAGATTTCGTCGACGACATTGCATTTTGGAGATAATATTAAATAATCATAGTTACGGGAAACTGCCAAGCTTCATCGACTTACACAGGGCTTCGTCAATGAAAAAATACCGAGAGGGGTTCTGAGGTAGCCTAAATTTCGTCGACGAATACAGGGTCTCATCGATGATATTTGTGAAGGACTCGTCGACGAAGAACGGGCTCGTCGACAAAATCCCCTGTTTTATATATATATGAAATCCGGGAATTATTTTATTTTAAGAAGTCTCTCTCTTTCTCCTCTCTCTCTCTCTCTCTACGACTCTCTCGACCTTCTCTTTTCATTTCCCGCCCCCAGCAGTCACCAGATCGACGATCCGAAGCTACCACCACGCTCTTGGTGGAATTTTCTACAAGTTTGCCGGAGCAGATCGTCGAGAAAAAGAAGTTGGATTTCATCCTAAATTCGGGGTAAGATCTTTTATCCAGTTTTTGGCCTTATGGTAGTCATAAGAAATGACGTAGGCGATGAAATACTGATGTTTTGTTTTGGGACATTGCGTTTTCAGGATATTGGATTAGGAATCCTACGGGTATAGAGCCAGATTTTTATAGAGGTTTTTCAAAGTTGAGGTAAGGGAAATATGTCATGCTAGGAATTTTTATAAAGTTATTAGAGAATTTATAAACATATATTCATATCAGTTTATTATACAGTTTATACAGAATATGGGTTAAATGCTTGTGTGGCCTGAGTAGATTTTCATGAGATAAAGAATTTATATAGTTTTGTGATGTATCATACTATACTGAATACACAGTTATTGATAGTACATACAATTTACATAGTTTTTCCAGTATATGGGTTTACACAGAATATATAGATATATATTTATATTCAAAGAGAAATGTACATGCTTATACAGCTTTTATATGAATGGTTTCATGAAACAGATATATACATATATCCATATACATTTATACAGATACTCAGAACAGTATATATATATATATATATAGTGTTAGAGCATGCCACGTTTTCCTATTACCATAACATACAGACAGAGTACATATATAGAATACAAAGATAGATATACAGAGGTAGCATCAAAATGCTACATACACAGTACACAGAAAGATAGAGTTATGGTAATTTTGGAAACATGATGAAAACAGTAAAAGCGTATATATGTATATATATAGTATTAGATCCCTGAGGAAAGATACACAGACAGATATAGATTATAGAGTACGGTACCGTTGCTAGATACAGATAGAGTGCAACCACATATCTCTATAGTATGTGGGTACTGTTAGCCGTGCTCGAAGAGTATGTAGCTCCCTAGTACACTGGGTTGAGGGGGCCGGTTTGACGAGGTAGTAGCCAGTCCTGAGCTTAGGAGAGGATGCAGTTTGGCCGGGCTGAGGTAGTGTAGAGTATGATGACTTATCTGGAGGGCCGACCAGATAGAGTCCCGCCTACGGGCTGCACAACCCTATCATGAAGGGTCAAATCATGACGTACAGAATCCCAGGGATAAAAGCATAGTTATATATATGTTTACAGTTTTACAGTATATGATGGGTATAGTATGATATTACCAGTATGAAAAGTAGAAAAACAGACGATACAATATGTTTTAAATTGTGAAAGAAAGATATGTTTTACAGATGATTTATTACATTGCAGTTCAGTTATTATTTTTAAAAAGTATCCTTAACTTAATTGCCACACACTAGTGATAGCATATTTATACTTACTGAGCGTCGACTCACCCAATTATTTTACCATTTTTCAGGTGAGCCAACTAGGCGAGCAGATCAGGCTCGCGGATAGGAAGTAGTTAGACCACCCTAGTTATAGGGTGAGTTTTTGTCAGAGTTGTATATCTTTTAAGTAGATGACACTGGAGGGACATTTTTGTATGGTCTGTATATTTGAATTCTGGTATTATACAGTTTATGTATAAATGGTTGTATGATTTGTGTTTTCGCTGCGTAGGAATGTTTATTGTATATATATATATAAAAATGATAAGAATTTTGAGGTCGTTACAGTTAATATATACAAAAAAATAATAATAGATAAATAAATAAATAAAGAGGTCGTTACAGAACATTTATAACTTTATATTGAAATCATACTCAAATAACCTAACATAACATATTTCTCTTACCTATTTCTTACTAAAAACCCCCTACTATAACGGGTCCAACACCCACAGGGTTCTCCACTCAACACCCTGAAAACCATAAATTCCAGAACAAAACATTATTATTTCTAAGTCTATTACATTTCTTACAACTGCTGGAAACTCAAATTCCAAATAAAAGAGCTTACCTTGGATTTGGGATGAATTCCAACTTCGTTCCACCAACGATCCGCTCTGGTAGACTTGTAGAGAACTCCGTCAGGAACGTCATGGTAGCCTCAAATCATCGGCGACTGGCAGGGCCTGAATTGAAGAGAGAAGAGGGAGAGGTCGTAGGGGAGAGACAGAGAAGAGAGCGGTGTTGATTTTCTATGATTAAAATGAGTTTAAGCACTATTTATACTGCGAGATTCGTCGACGAGCCACGTCACCTCATCGACGAGTCCTTCAATAATTTCGTCGACGAAGGAGGACGAACTTTCTCCTTCGTCGACGAATTTCAGTCTGTCCCAAAAACCCTTCTCGGTATCTTCTCGTCGACGAGGCGTAGCTTCGTCGACGAGGTCCCCTTATGCACTCGTCGACAAGGCCCTATGGAAAATCTTTCAGCTCGCATTCGTTGACGAAGTCTACTGCCTCCTTCTGTTTCTATTTCCATTTCCCTCTCTCTTTATTATTTAAATACCATTATTTTTTAATTGTATTAAGGAATTTTGGGTAGAAGATGCTGGGATGTTGTGTAATTATGTATGTATATCTTGGAAAAATTCTGGATTCTAGTATTGTAAACATGGATGTATGACTTTATGTTTTCCACTGCATAGGTATGTTATTCTGTAAACAGGAATTTCCTCAGTGCCCACCTGGAGCCTGAGATGTTATAGCAGACATTATCGGGGGTATCAGAGTACTTTATTTTGCAGTATATTTTATAAAAAAAAAATAGTATGAATTTTCGGGTCGTTACATTTTAACTCATTGGGATTTACTGGAGTTATCATTTTCACTTGTAAGTTTAGAGATTATTCCAGTATACTCTTCCTCCTTTCTCTCGGAACTAATGATTTTCAAATCATCTTCCCTTTTAAGAGTGGCATGAGATTCTTTTAAATCTACTAATTCCTTTGCCAACTTTTCATTTTCATTATTCAAAATAATATTCTTTTTAGGCATTTTCACTAGAATCTTATGCACTTTAACTAACTTTTTTTTGAAGTTTTTCGTAAGAAGGCATGCTTTCATCACAAGAATCATCATATGATTCATCACAAGATTCGTTCCAATAATTGAATGAGGTAGAGGGAGAAATGTGTACCTCTTCATCATTTAATGCCATCAAGCAATAATTTGATACTTTTTTATCACTTGAGCCCAAATCATCCCAAGTGGTAGCCTTCTTCTCTTTGGTTCCTTCATATATATTTTCTAGTTCTTCCCATATTTCATTAGCACTTCGACAACTCATGATCCTACTAAATTCATTAGTATATAAAGCACAATACAATATTTTCACAGCACTATAATTAATTTGCATTAATTCAATGTCGTTTTCATTTGGAAATTTCTATATCATCAACAATTTTCATCGGCACATAATTCTATTGAACAATTACTCTCCAAGCTCTCCAATCCATTGTTTTGATAAAAATACTTATTCTTTGTTTCCAAGCAGTGAAATTTACATCACAAAACATTGGAGGCCTTGTAAAGGTTTGTCCCTCACAAAACGGGGATGCACCTAGGTTTGCCATTAGATCTTTATGTAGCTACTTGTTAGGTTTTGTTGTGACCTCGCTCTGATACCAATTGTTAGAAATGGTGTAGTCCCAAGAGGGGATGTGAATTGGGTATTTAAAAACTTTATGCAAGTGCTTTAACAATTATAATCATAATTCAAGCATGTGATCTAAATGAGCAAATGCAATCAATATTCACAAAAAATATGAACAAATATAAATGTGCTTAATTTAAAGAGATTAATAAAGAGATAATAAAACCTGTATTTTTACAAGGTTCGACAATCCTTGCCTATGTCCTTGCCTCAAGAAATTCAATTGAGGATTCCACTATACACTCCTTCAATAGGCGGAGAAACCTCCCTCTTTTAGTAAGCAGAGATGCCTTTTACAATCCCTCCTTCACTAGGCAGAGATGCCACTTTTCTTCATGCAGGTGAAATTGCATCTCTCCTTTACTTGGGCGGAGTACCCCACTCCTTCACTAGGCCGAGTCACCTCTCTCCTTTCAGTAGGTGGAGTTACCTCTCTCCTTCAATCGGCGGAGATGCCTTTACAAGTGGAATCAATGAAAATAGATATACAAAAAATGCTCCTCAAATGAGCGGATAAGTATAATGAAGATAGAAAGCTAATACACTCTCAATATGATTATGAAATGAAGTTTAAGGAATAACTAGATGGGGGGCACTTAAAGGATAAACAAAGAAATTTGCAAAATGTTTGAGAAATATTTTCAACAAAAGATCAAAAGCTTGGATTTGTATGATGGATGTATATGTCTTTTTTTTCTTTGCTAAAACAAGTTAGAAACCTTGTATTCATAGGCAAGATGGTCTACTAACCGTTTTATGGCCGTTGGTCTTTTAAAAATAATTTACCTTTTGAAAACTATCCGTTTTATGGCCCTTGCGGTAATCTGACGCAATTTTTGATTGACCGAATTGAGAATTCGGTCACCCAAATATTTGGGCAATTTCACCCGCGAACACCCTTCAATATTTTGGGAATAACTTTTTCTAAAAAAAAAAAATCCAAATATGGCAATCTTGGTATCCAAAGAAATATAAGAAAAAATCTCACAACTTTCGTGTTGAAATTTTTTTAAGATAAGAACTTATTGATTAATAAAATTGCTCATCAATGCGGTGGTAGAAAAAAAAAGGGATTTGAAAAATCTTGTTTTGGGTTTTTTCATTCCAAAAATGATTTTAACACTTTGAAATAATTTTTTCACATTTATAAAATGATTTTAAATGAAATATAAAGTGCCTAGGATCTAATTAAGGTCACCTATGAGTTTTTTCACATAATCAATGATAGTGTACTCACATAGGTCCTATTTGCAAAATACATGAAATAAATTCTTTTAATTTCTTCAATTTTGGACTTCATGAGCTCCATAATCATAGCCATAGTTTTCATGATCTTTATAAGCTCCATGTTCATAGCCAAATAACATCATCTTATATGCTTCGTGACTTTCCAATATGCATCTTGTATTGTGCTTAATGCCTTAATACCTATGTACACACTTAGTAGCACAATTAGATATCTTGGGTTGTCATTATCAAAACGGAATGAAACTTAGATAGGCCAACACAATAACTCCTTGAAATTCATTTAAATGTCTAGCCACATAACTTATTTCTTTATATTCTAGTTGCATCATTTTTTTAAGCAAAAACAATTTATCATTGCCGGTTTTTTATGGATACAAATTTTCAAGCTTCTCCCACAAAGTTTGTGCATTTGTATCATGTTCAATGTGCTTATAAACATTATCTTCAAAAAAATGCCAAATAAATCTGCAAACTTGCCTATGCTCAAAATTCCATTCCTTATTAGTCTTGGATTTGGGTTTTTTAGTAGCAAAAATAGGTAAATGCAGAGCTTTCACAAATAGGAGATCTTTGATCTTATTACTTCACAGTTGATAATTTGTGCCATTTAAATTTATCATCCTACTTGTGTTGATACCCATGTTTATATCAATAATAAATCAACCAAGCTCCGATACCACATTGTTGGGATTGAAACAAGGCAACAAACGAAACCAATGCAGCCTATAAATCTTTCCCTGCCAATAAACTAGTGAAGATCAAAAGTATCCAATAATGGCAACCAATAATTATAACAAAAATTCAATTAAAAATCTACCAAAAACACACACAAAACACACCAAGTATAGACACATGATTTTTAAAATAGAAAATCCTTCAAATGTAAAGGGTAAAAAAATCATGAGGCTTATGAGACCCAATAAAAAAACCACTATAATTTAAGGGTCAAGTTTACAGTGGCTTAAACATCACAAAATGCTCACAAACTTATAGCAAAACAGATTCTCAAATCAAAAGAATCACAAATAATATCAAGGAGTTTACAAGAGATCACCTAAAAGGTATCTACTGTTCCAACCAAAAGCTTGTGTTTTCAAAGTTTCAAAACTGATCTCCACCATTCAGATCGAAGATTGATGAGTCCTAAATGTTCTATTAAAATTTCAAAAAAATTGGACCACAAATGTTCCTCTAACCAATCACTTGATCAAGATAGTGCTGACTAAAAATCAAAATTTTGCAGCTCCTCTCTTTAAAAAAAAAAACAGTTGCAACCACTACACAATCTCTCTCTAGCCGTGCCTTATAAATACCCAGCCCTAATGAGCTTCAAGAAGTAAACACTTGGGTCCCTTTTTAAAAATTGGGTTGGACCTAACACTTATTAGAGTGGCTCGCTCGTTCTCACGATTTAACCGATAAAAAACGCCTTAATTAAAGTCCAAACCATGCTTATATGATCATTATCTATATAGTACAACCCAATTTGTGATCGTGACACTTGACTTTAGGTGCATAGTGTGCTTGAGGAGGATTAATCTATGCTAATTCATAACTTCAATTCATGGGTACCAATTCTTAATGCCTCTGCATTGAGTTACTTTTATGTACATATTTATTGAGTACAAGTATTATGTGACACTACATGAACTTGGAAAAGAATTGAGAGCAATAGTTTATTTCTAAGTGCAACCTAGATATTTAGAAGCGAGACATGTGATTGTATTGTGTTTGGTTAGCTTATTGCATTTCAAATGTTTAAGAAATTTTGCCTTTTTGAATGTAAGTTCATTGGATTGTAGTCATTTTTCTTTTGATATCAAACATTTGCCCTTTCGTGAACTAGTTTTAACAATTAGACAAAAAACTATATTTATATGTTTAGGCACCCAACTTTAACTTGAAAGGATTAACTGTAATGATATGTTGTTCATTAATTGATACATTAAGTGACGTAATAATATTCAGCATAAGCTGAGTGCAAATCATCGTGTTAGCCCTACTTTGATGTTATGCATTTGTTGTCAATTTTATGGTACTTTAAATCAATGATAAGATCAATTCATTAATAAGATCATTTACAACTTTAATATGGCATAACATGCACTCCACTTTTATTGTCTTACTTTATTAGTTTTTTTAACACAAGCATCATAATTTGAAGTAATCTTACTTGGCCATGCTTTATCTTTGGCCCCCTTTAGAATATTAGTAGAAGTCTCGATAATCTATTCATTGACCAGATATTACAATTTGTGTAATGCTGAAATTGGGGCCCGGGGTGTTATGTGTTCCATTCCTCTATCCCTGATGCCATCATTCTCATACACGCAGTGGAAATAATAAAACATCCTCAATTTGTAGTACCAAAGTACTATACTATACAACCAAAAAGGTATGTCCATACAACCATTTTACAAATCCAGGAACTTAAGACATAACTTAAATACATTAGAGTTCTTACAGACACTCACAAAAACTAATTATCACCCTGTCCCGGAGCTCGCTAAGCTCGATCTCGAGATGGTCCTGAAAAATGATTTGTATATTAGGGTGAGACACTTCTCAGTAAGGACGAATAAATCATTACCACTATATGACTATCATGAGTTTTAGTGTATATAAAATATAATCATTTGTTAATAAACAGCAACTGAAAAGACACTAGCACATTGTACTCACACATGCGACATTAGTCATACCACAAAAATTTGCATGCACATATTATACGTAATACCATAGCACACTCACCATCACACATAATGCCACAACATATCTACAGTCATAATGTATTCTATTCACCTACACATACTCACACCCATAAATGATAATGCACAAGTACTTCAGTATTCATTGTTCTCACTGCATACTGAGCAGATCTCAATACGTGGCCCACACAAGGACTTTCACAGATACAATACACATGACACCATTCATAGCACATCGACAAAAACGAACTTCATCAATCCTGCCAATGTTTTTACCCCATTTATATAAATGACAATATAACGAACTCCTCATAATCTTGCCAACGTTATATTGCAACTTATACCATGGACAATATAATGAACTCCTCATTTTCCTGCCAACGTTATATTGTGATATGCACAAAGGACATTAAATCACACAAACATATAAGTACTCACACCACAAAAATCACAACCGGTTTATTATGAAGAATTAATCTCATGCCACACGAGTTAAGTGTTAACTACACTTACTAAATGAGATGGTCAACCCTAATCACTTTGATCCTTTACCAAGATACGCATAATAAATCAAACCCATAATTTTAACTAGTCAAATTCTTCAAAAAATTCACTACAATAATTCAAAAATCACATACTCTAATTCAATCGGTTCAACTTTAAAATAACAATTATTATAAAATCCTTAGACTCACAAACGTCAATTTAATCATTTCATGATAATAATAATAATAATTTTGTGACGCCCCGAACCCTTAAACCCGGGTCTGGCGCGTTATACTTGATAAAATCATGATAATCCATAATCCATAATATACGTAGTGGAAAACATAAACATAATCTCCATATAACATAATACCAGAGTTTACTAATTCTAACTATAATCCATAATAAATCATCCATCACCTGCATTCTCATATATGCACATATCTCCCAAAAATATTCAGTATTTTCACAGTCCATCATTTCTCAACAGACTTAAAACGTAAAGACATAAAACATAAAAATATAAATTTTATACATCCCAAAATTAACATAAAAATATACCCTTTTCTTTTTCTATTTCCCAATAATGCTATAAAAACCTCGAACTCTGTAAGCTCGATTTCGAAGAGGTCCTAAAAAAGATGAATTCATATTCGGGTGAGACACATCTCAGTGAGGGAAGAAACAATATATTAAAACAGTGTGTGGCTAACATGAGTTATATAACAACCTAAAATTTAACATTTGAAAATCGTTAACATAATTTCTGAAATCATTCTCTGATCCTAACCAAACACATGCAAATGATTTAACCCACGAGATTACCCAAGGATAGGGGTAATTACCCGCCCATATAAGTAGCACCCCTCTGCTCTGACACCTAGGCAACCCAAAGGTCACAGTTAAAGCATATCAGGGCACTCACCTTACTCAGTAAGCCCTCAAGTAATAAATTGATCTCGTACTCACACAATTCATACAAAAGTTTACCGGCGAAGACTCCCAAGAATAGGGAAATCTACCCGCCCATACAAGTAGTTTCCCTCTACCCTAACACATTACGCAACCTACTGCTACACCTGATACAGCCAGGGTACTTGCCTTTCTCAGCAAGCCCTCGGGAGAAGAGTTTGTCTCGCCCAAACGTAACATGTTCTACTAGTATAAATACTACTAATACCATAATACATTATTTTATTTGCCATTATTCAATCATTCACCTATGTTCATGTTCATAACTTTAACATTTCACTTCATTTCACTTTAAGTGACTCTTTCCTATTTTACATTGTTCCCATTTTACATTTCATTTCCATTTCATTCATTTCCTTTTTCATTTCATTTCATTTCATAGCCAGCATCTTTCAGCTGTTTTACCCAGTATCTTTCAACTATTTTACCCAACATTTTTCAGCTGTCATACATTTACCCAGCATCTTCTAACTGTTTTACCCAGCATCTTTCAGCTGCTTTACTCAACATTTTTCAGTTGTTTACCCAACATTTTTCAACTGTTTACATGGTTGCATAAACACACACAAGCAACATAGTCCATATCATGTTTTATTCACAATGCATTACGTACTTAACCTACATCTCCTACATTTAACATATATTTCCACACAACATTCCTATTTACTCATGCGACACAATTTAGCAATAAAATTCATACACTGCCTGTAAAATAAGCCAACCAACATTTAATGTTTATATACTGAAAATACTTTTTTTTATTACATAATTATCTTGAAAATATCTTTCACTTTCATCAATTCATTTTCGCATATATGTATCTAATAAACAGTCCTAAGCTCGAAAAACGTAACTTAAATTGTTGGCTTTTTTAAACCCATACCAAAACATATACACGTATATATAACACAATTTATTTTCTATTAAATTCATAAAAAATTCTAATTTAATATATATTTTTCCCTTACCTGATTTCTTGAATTACGCCAACAGGGACTCCGAAAAATACCTGCGGTGCTCACCCCGACCCTAAATAAAAAATTCTAGTTCCATATAATTAATCCTGAATAAAATATTATTTTAATATTTCCTAAACCCATAAATTCTAAATAAATAAATATACCCTTAAATATAGTCAAATTACCAAAATTTTCAAATCTCACTCTCGCTTTGGAGTAGGGCCTAGAAAACCCTAATTGAAACTTTACTTATGTCAAAATAACAACGATCACGACTAGGACATCATGGTGGTGTCTAATCGTCGATTTAACAGCAAATTTAACAAGAAATTGAGAATTAGGGAAAATATACCTTTCCCTATGAGTGGTACTTACGTCGCTCCCATGACAAATCTGCTCTAGTAGAAATGTCGGTGGCGGAGTTAAGAATCCAACGGCACCTTCCGTTTCCTAATCGGTCGAATATCCGTCGAGAGATAAGAGGAGAGAGAGATGGAGACGAAAGAGAAACACAGAGAGAAGAAGAGAGTACAAAGACGAAGACAGACGCAGGTCGCAGGAAGCCTCTACTTCCTTATCCTTTTCTTCTTCTTTTTTTTTACTTGCTTAACTTAACTTATATATATATATTTATACATTAAACTCATACTTTAACTTTTATATATATATACCTTTATTCCATTTTTTTACTATTTATTTATTTATTTTAATAATATTTAATTCATTCATTAATTAATAATTACTCTTTTTTTTCATACTATTTATTTATTTGTTTATTTAATATATTTATTTAATAATGTTTGACTAGTTAATTGATTAATAATTTTAATTAATTATTTTAAAATTTTTTTTTCAGGTTATTACAAATTCAAAATCCAATTTCTATATATTCGAATACCCAGAACACATCTATGTCAATTTCTATAATCACTTATTTAATCGGTTGAATTTTAGAAATTTCTAAACATAATTTATTCCCCTCACCCTAACCTTAGAGTGGTGCTTAGGATCCCCAAATGACGATTCCACTCTAATTAACTTGTTAAGGATTAAAGCCGGGACCTCATGGTGGTGTTCGTTTTTTTATTCGACTTATGGACAGAGAAAAAATGAAAAAAGAGAGTAAGAAAGCATGAGGAGAGAGATAGAATTGAGAGAGACGGTGAGAGGTAGAGAGGGGCGCGAGAGAGATGGTGACTTACTAAGGAAGCTTTGCCTTCCTTTATAAATATCTCTATTATATTATATATATATATATACACCAATAAGTTTATACCATTATTTATTTTATTTATTTAATTAATTATTTCAATTTAATAATAATTAAATGATTAATTAATAATAATTTTTTTTGGTTGGGTTACTACAATTTGTGTCACCAACTATCATTTTCTTTTCCATAAGCTTCTCATATTTATATAGTTAAAAAATGTGTGTGTCTATATATATATATATATATATATAAACTTTAATTATTCATAACAACAGAATATCTGTGATGTATGTACAATAAACACACACACAGACAATGTAATACTAATATACTAGTAGTAACCTTCATTGTCATTTGTTACAGTTCATTTGTAGTTTTGTTTGGAATTGTTTTTGTTTTATGTTTTACATTCTTTTGCTATAATGACAACACTTTTGTTACATTGTTGATTTTCTATTTTTATTTTCATTTTTTTTTTACAAAAATTGAAATAAGATTTTTATGGTTTACATTTTTGTGTTGGCTTTACTACTAGTGGCGAACCCATCAATTTTATTTTATTGAGAGCAAAAACATATATGAATAATAAAATACAAATATTTTTTTATATTTATCAAGACAAATAATCAAAATATGCACACGTTAACATATAAAAATTGTAATAAATAACATCTATTTACCATAAAATATTTATTTTCCTATTTATTGTCTCTAAGAATGTGGTAAATGAATATTTTTAGTGGGAGCATCCAATAGGTCATTTAAATTTTTCCTTTATTTTGAACTTCTCAATGGGGGACCTTACCCCCATTGAGATATACATAGCTCCGCCATTGGTTATGCAATATTTTCATATCAATAATTGATTTTTTTTTTCATTTTAAATGATTTATTCTATATATAATTTTTATTAAAAAATCTGTGCAAACCAAAAATACAATTAAATAAAAATTCATAAAATTTAAATTTTTCTAAATTTATTTTTTTATCAGTTTCAACTCTCATGTACAGTAGGATTGTTCTTTGAACATTAAAAAATAGAATTTGAAAATTAATAACTATAAATAATTGTAAATAATTTTTATTTCTTATTACAACTTTTAAAATTCATATTTCTGTGTAGTTTTATTATTTTAATCATATTTTTAGTTATTATTTTATGTACAATTTAATTTTAAAAATATTTACCAAAAACATATTGCTAATTTTAGTTTTAAATTATTTTTATTGATTTTCAGATTTTATTTTTATTTTCTTAAATTTTGACCACGATAGAAAATTGCCTTGAGACCGTGTCCTTTAATTAATGCATTATATACAAAGAAGTCAATTAACTTTCAAAATAATTTTTTCTGTAGGGTTTTGTGCTTGCCATCTTGTTTGTTTGTTTGTTTTTTTTTTTTTTTTCTCTTATTAGTTTCACACTTTTAGTTAAGTTGTTAAATTTTCAAAATTGCTAAGTTTATTTTTTCTCCAAACTGTAATCTCTATTTGACCAAATGAAATAATTTTCCTAAGTTACTTGGCAGCCAACGAATTAAAATTAAACTATAAACCGAGGAGCATATCTTTTATCTCATATTTTTTCTCTCCTTATCTCGTAGAGAGTGAAATTTCAGATGAGATAGAACCTTAGTCAAAAGGTCTGCAAGTTGATCGTGGGTGCTATATGAGAGACTTGCAGCAAATCTTTGGTAACCAAATCATGAACAAAATAAAAATCAATAGCAATGTGATTCATTCGTGAATGCATAATAGGGCTAAGACTCAATTGACTAGTACCAATATTATCACAAAACAAATGTGGGGGCTTAGTAATCAGAATACTGAGTTCTTGAAACAATGAGCGAATCTAAACAAATTCAGAGGTGGCAGTAAGAGCTCGATATTTCATCTCAATGGAGGAACGAGCCACAGCATGCTACTTGCGCATGCTCCAAGAAATGGGACAATCACCTATAAAAATAAGATAGGCAGAGGTGGTGTAAAAACCTGAATCCGGAAAATAAAATAAAAAAATATAAAAGAGAGAAATAAAGGAAAACAAAAGAAAAAAGGAAGGAATTTTGTTGGCAGGGCCAAGACCGTAGATGGTTTCAGGGAGCATGAGAAAATGGTCACCGATTTTGGGTCAATTGGGCGAGTCAACTGCAAAATCGGCAATGATTTTGTGGGTACAGGGAAAACCAACGCTGATTTTCTCCTGGACTGCCCACCTATAAATAGAAATAACCTCATTTTTCTTGAAAATTTCAAATTTCTCTCTTCTTGGGCTCTTCTAGGGTGTCGATTTTTCTTCATTAAAAGGCTCCTATGGGTTCTCTCTTACTCCTGGATCACTCTCTCTCTTACCGGATCGTAGGATCTTCAGTTTCTACTAGTTCGAAAAGCTAAGGTTTCGGTTTTTTCTTCCGTTTTGGTTTCTTTTTCAGAAACAGGTAAGGGGATTAAGTTAAGTCAGCTTTTTAACGAGTTTGAACCGATTGAAATGTTTTTTGGTGTAAGTATATTTATGTTTTCAGTTATTGCTTCGAAAACCAACCGTTCAAAATGAACCTTTTTCAAACTTAGGATATATGTTATGCTATTTTGAATAAAATGAACGGTAGTGAGTTTGGTTAACCTTATAAACTAAATATACTGTATTCTTGGTTGCCTACGGGCTATGTTTAAAATACTGAAATTGTGTGGAGGATGAATATTAATTTTGGGGTTATTGTATACCCGAGTTTGTAAATGTTTATGAAATACTGGAACTGTTTGTGAAAACACAAGGACTTGATATAACAGCCGCGAGGTCCGGGATTTGATATTATTGTATAATCGAGTTTGTAAATGTTTGTGAAATACTAGAACTGTTGTGAAAACACAGAGATTTGATATGACGACCGCGAGGGTCAGGATTTGATATAGCGGCTGTGAACCGAGTTTTATATGATGGCCGATGATTGAGAGTTATTAAATGACAGACTTTATATGAAATGAGTATTAAATATAGTTTTTATTACTTAAATTGCATGATATGCTTTAGGAACCCTAAGGACCAGTTATGTTATGGGCATGGTACCGTTACTAGAGATTCAGTATTTGGCCATGTGCACCCACACTGTTCTAGATGAAAGTGTAGGGTGGTCTCAGTTGATTAGTCTCAGTAGAGGGTGTACCTTCCTTGGAAGTCTGAACTTTTAAGATGTGGTAGGGCAATCGGAATCCCGCAAGCGAGTTGCGGATGCCTGCGTAGTCGGAGTT
The DNA here is from genome assembly GCF_029873635.1 of Malania oleifera. NCBI lineage: Eukaryota > Viridiplantae > Streptophyta > Magnoliopsida > Santalales > Ximeniaceae > Malania > Malania oleifera. The sequence goes on along the minus strand of NC_080424.1, from coordinate 102,221,436 downwards.
AGATGCAGACGTATAATTTGACTTTGTCTGGGTTGGTCACCCTAAGCTTCATCCAGCCTTGGGCCCCACAACCCGTACCATAGGGAAAGTAAATGGTGCTTAGTCTCAGGAAATTTATTTTATGCATATCTGTAGATTTATGTAAATGATACTATTTATTTACTAAACTGTTTATACCATGTAAACGAGATGAATATTTTCAAGTGTATAAAGTGAGTACAATATAAAGTAGCTATTTTCGGTTAAATGAATGATGAATATTTTCTGTAAACACTAAATGCATGCTGACCACACACTGATGTTAACTTAATCTTCCTTACTGAGAGGTGTCTCACCCCAATATACAAATTATCTTTTCAGAACCATCTCGAGGTCGAGTTTAGCGAACTCCGGGGCAGGTTGATAGCCAGTTAGATTTTTGTGAGTTTCAGTAAGAATTCTGCTATATTTAAGTTGGGTTTGAAACCCTGAGTATGTAATATGGTTGTATAGACTGAGATGAGTTTTGTTTTGTATTATGGATTGCAATATGGATATTGGGGAGTTTTCTACATATGATAACAGTTTAGAACTCTGATAATATGTTTTGGATAATGTATCACTTATTTTTGCTGTATTTATTACTGATTATGATATTTAGTACACAGACGTCACTAAAGTAGCACCCCGGGCCCACGTGGCGGGTCAGGGCGTTATAGGTGGAGCTTCTAGTATCCTTATCACTGGCCTAGTCAGCATTAAAGAACCCTTGAAGAGTGAGATTCTTAGTGCGCTTGAGGAGGATGCCATGATGAAGAGTGCCCTTTAAGTATTACAGAACGTGTTTAGTAGTGGTCTAATGAAGCTGAGATGGTTTGTGCATGAATTGAGCCAACTTATTAACCAGGGAGACAATGTCTGGCTGAGTAAGTGAAAGATATTGGAGAGCTCCTATAACTCAATGGTACTCAATCGGATCAGTAGGAGAGGAGCCATCTTGAAGTTGAAGAAGATCCTTTGTGACAAGTGGAGTCATCAATGCCATAGCACCATCCATCTTGATGCGGGAGAGAAGATCCTAAATATAATTTTGTTGGGAGAGGAATAACCCACGGGTAACTGAAATCACCTCGACACCAAGAAAATAATGTAAGGGACCAAAATCCTTCAGAGAAAACGATGATTGAGCTGCTGAACAACCTTTGAGATAGTAGCAGAATTACTTTCAGTAAGTAAAAGATCATCCATATGTACCAAAAAATATAGAGTAACATTATCACAAGTGTAGATAAATAGAGAGGAATCGAATTTAGACTGCTGAAAACCGAGTTGAAGAAGGCAAACACTCAGTTATTGATACCAAGCACGAGGTGCTTGTTTCAAGTCATATAAAGACCTCTTTAACTTGTAAACATGAGAAGATAGATTATGATCAACAAAACCTGGAGGTTGTTCCATGAATACGTCCTCCTGAAGGGGGCCATGTAGAAACGCATTATTAACATCTAGCTGTTGAAGTGGCCATTTTTTCTAAACAACAATGGAGAGGACAATTTGAATGGTCACCAACTTCACAACAGGGTTGAATGTCTCATTGTAATCAAAATCAGGCCATTGATGAAAACCTTTGGCCACTAACCTTGCTTTATAACGAGGAATACTACCATCAGGATGTCGTTTGATACAGAGAACTCATTTTCAGCCAACAAGTTTGATTGTAAAGCGCAGTGGAACCAGCTCCCATGTGCCATGTTTAACCAACGTAGTGAACTCGTCGAACATAGCATGCTGCCACTTTGGATCTTTCAAGGCTAGAGATACACATGTGGGCTCAACAGGTTGAGGAAGAGGGTGTCTAGTGGCAAGGTAAATATGTTTGGGTCTATGAATATTATTTATAGACCAGGTAGTCATAGCATAAGTACAGGTGGTCCGAATCGGAGATGCAGGTGTGGTAGATGAAGGGATTACCCCTGGCAGAGAATGTGCAAGGGAGGGTGATGAAGACCGGGATGGGGAAGCTAGAGTTACAAGAGCATTGTCCGTCACAGTGGCAAAGAGGAGGGTATTCGTCCAATGGAAGGCATCGGTGGTATGGTAAGATCTTTTGTGTTAGCACCTGAAATTGATAGAGAAGGCACAACGACATGGGCAGAGGAAGAAAAAGGAAAAACACATTCATCAAAAACCACATGCCTAGACACATAAATGCGAGAGGTAACAAGATCCATGCACTTATAGGCACTCTGGAACATGAGTAACCGATAAAGAGACAAGGCGTAGATTTTGGTTAAATTTTACCGGTGTATAAGGTTTGAGCCATGAGTAATATTAACAACCAAAGATGAGCAAATTTTTTTAATCGATACGATGACCAAACAAACATTCAAAAGAACTTTTATTTTTCAAAATATGAGTGGGCATACGATTTATCAAATAAACCGCTTCCTAAAATGCATTGGACCAATAAGATGGGGGAAGACTCGCTTGACTCAACATAGTGAGACCAGTTTTGCAACGACCACAAAATTCTTATCATTATATATATATATATATATATATATATATATATATATATATATGTAACCATGTATCTAAAGTCATACGATAAGCATTCCTACGTAGCGGAAACATAAGGCATATCACTATTACAACATAACTGTACAATACCAGAATCCAATATATACAGGTCATATCCATACAAAGTAAACCCCTTTATCCTCATCTTTCCCAAAAATACAAACTCGTCAAAAACTCACCCAAAACCCAGGGTGATCTAAATACCCTCTATCCGCGAGCCTGATCTGCTCGCCCAGCTGTCTCACCTGAAAAATGGTTATGTAATGGGGTGAGTTGACGCTCAGTAAGTGGAAATATGCTATTACTAGTGTGTGGCAACTAAGTTAAAGGTACTTTAAAATATAACAACTGAACTGTAATGCAACAATCAGTAAAACATATCTTTCAAACATATCTATCTTTCTCAATTTAAAATACACTGTATCGTCTATATTTTATACTTTTCATAGTGATAATATATCATACTATACTCATCATATACTGTAAAACTGTAAATATATATATAACTGTGCTTTTATCCCTAGGACTCTGTACGTCATGATTTGACCCCTCATGATAGGGTTGTGCGGCCCGTAGGCGGGACTCTATCTGGTCGGCCCTTCAGATAAGTCATCATACTCTACACTACCTCAGCCCGACCAAACTGCATCCTCTCCTAAGCTCGGTACTAACTACTACCTCGTCAAATCGCCCCCCTCAAACCAGTGTACTGGGGAGCTGCATACTCTCCGAGCACGGCTGACGGTACCCACATACTATCTGAGATATGTGGTTGCACTTTATCTGTATCTAGGAACGGTACCGTGCTCTGTAATCTGTATCTGTCTATGTACCTTTCCTCATGGTTCTGTTACTATATACATATATACATATATACTATTTTACTATTTTCATTGTGTTTCCAAAATTACCGTAACACTGTCTTTATGTACTATATATATACTGTAAAACTGTATACTGCATCTGTAGCATCTTGATGCTACCTATGTATCAAATGTATATACTATCTATATCTTTGTATTTAGTATAGTATGATGTTTCATAACAACTGTATAAATTCATTCTTCACATGAAAGTCTACTTAGGCCACACAAACATTTATGCTCATTTTCTATAAAAACTGTATAATAGACTGACATAAAAATATGCTTATAAAATCTCTATTAACTCTATTAAAACTCCTAACATAGCATATTTCCTTTACCTCAACTTTGAAAAGGCCCTATAAAAATCTGGCATCATACCCGCAGGATTCCCAGATCAACCTCCTGAAAACACAATATCCTAGAACAAAATATTATTATTTTTTCGCCTACGTCATTTCTTATAACTACCATAAAGCCAAAAACTCAATAAAAGACCTTACCCAGAATTTGGGATGAAAATTAACTTCGTTTTCTCGACGATCCGCTTCGGCAAACTTGTAGGGAATTCCACCAGGAGCGTCGTGGTAGCTTCGGATTGTCGATCCGGTGACTGGTGGGGCTGGAAACGAAGAGAGAAGGGAAAGAGAGTCTAGAGAGAGAGAGAGAGTTCTTAAAATGAGATATTTCCCAGATTCTGCATATATATAAACTAGGGGATTTCGTCGACGAGACCCTGTATTCATCGACGAGTCCTTCACAAATTTCGTCAACGAGGCCCTGTATTCGTCGATGAAATTCAGGCTGCCTCATAACCCCTCTCGGTATTTTCTCGTCGACGAAGCCCTATGTTCATCGACGAAATTCTAAAGACCTTCGTTGATGAGACCCTGTGTTCGTCGACGAAGTCTACGACCTCCTTCTATTTTTGTATCTATTTTCTCTCCCTCTTATTATTAAAATGTTATTATTATTCGGGTCACTACAAGTTTTAACAATGCGCAGATGTTGACGTTCATTTGTACCATTTTGCTGAGGTGTATGAGGAGCAGTAGTAAGCCAGCTAATGGAATTAGAGGAAAGAAAAATGACAAAGAGCTTGATATTCACCCCCATTATCGGAGTACAAGTGTTTGATATGAAAACCAAATTGTTTTTCAAGTAGCCCTTGCAATTGACATTTGGCAAACATCACTTTTTCGTCGAATGAGAAACAACGAACAATATTTAGTAAAGTGATTAACAAACAAGAAATAAAACTGAAACCCATCAAATGAAAATGGAAGTCGTAGGCCCCCAAACATTAGTATAAATGTATTTAAATGGATGAGTACTAACAAGAGGAGTGGAAGAGAAAGGCAACTTGTGACTTTTATTGATTTGACTTTTATTGTTGGTGGACGCGTTGGTAGCGGCACAATTTATTGACTTTACTCCTAAAGTCGAGTAACAAGTCTTGGCCGAGTGGCCCACTTTGTCACATAACTAACAAATAATCCGGGGCTTACTAGATTGCTCCATGTGATTATTGCAACCAGAGTTGGAGCGACACCGACCATAGGAATTAGGGCTAGAACGTTGGTTGTGGTTGAATATGGAAGTGGTAGTGTGGCGCTGAGTGGTGTTCACAGTGGCAACCAGGATGGAATTGGAAGTGTCAACATGTCGCAAGTCACTTTCGTGACCTACCAACATGTCATGAAGCTCCTCAAATGTAAGAGAAGTCTCACGTGCCCGAATAGGTGCTACAATCTCATGAATTTCAGGACCAAGACCATTGAGGACATACAGAGTAATGTCGTTCGTTGAGATAGGAGAGTCAATCACCACAAGTTCATCAACTAAAACCTTGATGGAATGGAGATACTCCGATATCGAGCAGGACTCTCGTTGAATGAGAGTCAGCTCCTCCTTAAGTTGTATAACATGAGCGCGTGATTGATTGACATACAATTGTTGTAACTTGGACCAAGCATCATGAGTGGTTGAAGCGGCATAACTAGTTTGGAGACAGATGCAAGGATTATGTGAATGATCAGCTTATCTTGCCGGAGTCAACGCTAGAAAGCCGGATTGGAGACACCTGCAGAAGATGAATTGCCAAAGGAGGTGCTGGTAGAAAGGGTTCGTGACAAACATACGGTGGTATTGTCAAGATAGCCTCGGAGGTCATAGCCAATAAGCAATGATGTATTTTGGGCGGGCCAAGAAGGGAAGTTAGAAGGGGTCAGCTTCAAAGGAAGCTGGGAGCCGACATTTATGGCAATAAGAGGAGTTGCCACTGTCAGGAAGCTCGAGAGTGTTGACAATAACAGACTCAAAGGAAATGACCATTAGGGGGGGAAAAAAAGAAAGCTTGTTAAAGAAAAAACTTTGATACCATATAGAAAATGCAAGACACTTTTATTAATGTAGAGATGTCCTTTATATAGGACTTGTACAATGTATAGTTATTACAAATTTAAAAGTATTTGAATACTAAATCAAGATGATTTTAGACTATCAAATAGAACAAATATTCAAGTAATACAATTGAAAAATCTTAGATTGACGCAGATTATCAGATATTAGCAAATCTTCAACTGTTAGAATTTTTGACAATTCAGCAACAGATGTAATCGCCGACGATTTGCTGAAACCGTCGACGGTTTTCTCCTGAAAAACATTATGTCTTAAACCGTCAAAGCAACCGTCGAAAGGTATGTAGAAACCGTCGACGATTTGTAGGAAAATGACACAATATCCTTTATATAATTTTTATGTCTCTTAAAAATAAAATTTTTTATTTAACATAATGTCATTTAATAATGTTATTTCCTAATTTATCCAATTAGGTTTAGTTTAGTGGTCAGGACGAAGTCGAATTTTGATTACCTTAATTAAGGTATTAGGTTCAATTTTTATTTATAATTTATTTGCTAGATTATCAAAAATACTTTATGAGTGACTGATGATAATTTTTTATTTTTCATCCCATGTTTAGTACCGTCTAATTTGGCTTGCTTGAATAAAAAAATTGTTACTCCCTACTTTTGTTTACAAACAGATATTAAAAATGCTAAATGGCAAAAAATGAGGAGAAAAGGTGGAGTTTTTTCCCGTTTTAACTTTTTTTTTTTTTTTTAAATATATTAAATAATACCTTATTCTGGGAAGTATTTTCCAGAATGACCCTGACGTAATCTCGCTACTCCAAATAGCGATATTTAACCAAATCTCGCTACTTGGAGTAGCGATATTTTACCAAATCTCGCTACTCCAAGTAGCGAGATTTTCCACGTGTCAATTTAAGAATTAGTTTTGTAAAAAAATATTATTTAATATCTATATTTTAAAAAATGATAAATAAGGAAAAAACTCGGTTCCTTATGCTGTGGTGTTTTTTGGTTCGTTGGATGGATCGTCTCAGGTGGACAGCCCCAAAATGTGCAGAGTTGGATGGCCCACGTCAGCCCAGATTTGTCAGTATCTGATTGGACAATATCAAATGGTTAACAGAGAGCTTAGTCTCTTTGGACGGCAGCAAATCCCAAGATGGGATTTAAAATTTTTTATAGAAATAATTACTAAATATGTTTATATACATTATATTATTTTTATTACTTATTAGTATTCGTAGTTGATGGATGCTAGCAAAAATAGGATGGTAGGAAATAATGGCTATATGCAGGCTACTGTGCATGCTCTGTAGCAACTATTCAGAATTCTAACCTGCAGATCACATCCATTATACTGACATGCACAATAAAATGTAATTCACCTTTTTAGTAATTCATTTCTTAAAAAAAAAAAAAGTTTCTTTAATAGGGAGGCCTAAGGGTGGTTATCGCTTGAGACTAATTAAGAAAGAAGAAGAGGAGGTCTTCTGTAACACAATTCCTCAGTCCCAATTTTAAGTCTTAGATACTTTTAAAAATAAAAATAAAAAAATTAAATCTAATTTTGTTGAATTTAGCCTATTTTTTAAAAATATCTTTACTCATATTAATATTTAAATTAGAAGGATCCGACAGTTTCATTTATTAAGTCAAATGACAAAAATACTTGTCATAGATAGTGCTGGATCTTGGGAATAATAATAATAATAATAATAATAATAATAATAATAATAATAATAATAATAATAATAATAATAATGCAATTATAATTTTACAAAAAATTCATTAATATTGTATTGCTGTCCCCTTATGTTTTTGGATCCATTTAAATGTTTATTAAGATCAGGCAAGACAACAAAATTAAGAAGTGTATCCTCATTTCAAAATTGTTTCATATACTATTCAAAATTTTGAATTTAATATTTTTCATAACAAACTTGTATGATATTCCCCCCATAGTACAAGCATCAAGTTATCTTTTACTTTACAAGCCAAGAATTAATTAAAGTATTATACAATATATATTGGAAATATTTTTTAACCTTTTTATAAAATATTAAAACTCAAATCCATCTCTAAATTCCAAAATTATGATTTATTTTTATTTATCTTTTACCTAGCTAACTCCTAATCTTTCAATTTTTCTTTTTTAAAACATTCCATAATGATAATGATAAATTACAATAAGACACGTAAAAAGTGAATGCTTAATAAAAATAAGTTTAACAAAAACTATTGTTTAATAATTTTTTTTCGAGGGGATTTTAGAAATTAGCTCAGCACTCATATGCTATATTTGTTAACATTTTTATTCAATATTTTTATCTAATTTCACATTTAATATATTTAGTAATTATTTATATAAAAATTTTTAAATCCCATGTTGCGATTTGCTACCGTCCAAAAGACTAAGCTGCCTATCAGCCATCTCATATTGTCCAATCAGAAGCTGACAAATCAGGGTTTGGGGCTGTCCTCCCGAGACGATCCATCGAACGAACAAAAAAACACCATAGCACAAGGAACCGATTTTTTTCCCCATTTATCATTTTTTAAAATATAGATATTAAATAATATTTTTTTAGAAAAATAATTCTCAAATTGACACTTGGCAAATCTCGCTACTTCAAGTAGCCAGATTTGGTTAAATATCGCTACTCCATAGACTATATAACAATCATACACTATAAATATATATACATTAACTATATTAAATTAAATAGGAAAATCTTTATATATTTTATTATTGAGTAGGAAATATTTAAATGTTATGTTCTATTTATTACCGCTATCTGTAGCACAAAGAGAGTCGATGATCCATCAATTTATCATACTGTTTTTTTGATCGAAAAGTAAATATATTGATCAAAATGAGTATTTACATGGAACACTGGGCAGATATAGGGGGGAAATGAACTTCATCAAAATTACAAGCAATAAAGTTAACACTCAGGATCTTAAGAGAGCCTGAGCAAATGTAGGGACCTTTTGGCTTAGTACTGTGTCTATATGTTTCTAAATGGTCACAATCAACTCCATTTGAGATATGAATTTTCCTTCAAACCTTTTCCTATTTCTAGCATTCCATATGAGATAAACAGTAGAGGCCAAACCAACTCTCTTACCAACCAAAAGGAACAATACAGGTTTCCTTCAAACCCAATACGCCTATCACAAGTAGGTAGTTTCCTTAAAATTCCCAGCGAAAGAGTGAAAGCATGTATAGGGGTACTTCCACTCTTCCAAACCACCATGGACCAAGGAACCGTAGTTCCTTTAGTTATCCAGAAGTTATAGCAAATGAAAGAGCTAGAATGATCGAGGTCCCATTCCTCAAAAAGCTGAAACAATGCATCCAGGTGGTTCGCACATCTTCACATAATCTGATTCTTAATTCTACTGAGCTTTTTGTATAGTGAGAATTCATCATTTGATATCCTGGCCTCCCATAGACTTGAACCTGTTAGGTAGATTTGATTGACGCATTTGGACCAGACAAAGCCTTTTTAGAGTGGATATTGCAAAGTGTTTTTGTGAGCAAGGAAAAATGCCAGGCTTTTAGATCTAGCACACCCAGACCACCTATCATTTCACATTCCCTCTCCTTTCCCATCTATAATTTCACAGTCCCTCTCCTTTCATTCAGTAGTAGTTGCAGGTCACCATCCGAGGGAATGTCATGCAGTTTTTGTTGGGAGAAGTGGGATGCATTAAGAACCTTTACAGGTTTTTTTAGGCCCTAAGATCCCCCAAAATCCATCTCTGATTAGCAATCACCCTAGCCAATTTGCTTAAAACCGTACCATTTTTCCAAGAAAGAGAACACCCTAATGATCTCAAATCAAATAGACTAGTCATTACTCCTCCAATGACTACTACAATTATACTTATGGAGTCTTTTGCTCATTTCAAAACTTATTGTTCTTGATGTTGGGAATAACATGAAATTCCCCAAGTGTCTGTGAGGAAGAAAGTATCAAAGGCTGCAGCACAGAAAAGTTGTTAACTGTTACAGAGATATCTGATGGGGAAGATGAAAACGATGATTTCAGCGATGAAGATTTTAAGGTGGATGTGGTAGCTGGTCGCCCAGAATATGGAAAGAATGGGGGTAGAAGAAAACCAGTAACAACAAATGCTAAATCGACAGCAACAGTTGCATGAAAGAAAAGAGGACAAGATAATAAGCAGCAGCCTCAGCTAGTAGGCCAGAAGCTGCTGACGGACATTTTGATGCCTGCAAAGAATCCATGTATTTCACCAGAGAAGAAGAGTAGTTCAATGTTCGGCAGTGTAGGTGGTAATGAAGAGAAGGCAGCGAGTAGCTGAGAGAAGGTGAATTCTGATTCTGCTTCTCCTTCAGACGACAGTCCCCCTTCGGATTGTCTTTACATTTCCGAATGTTAAACGGTATCACCCTTCATGAATTATACAAAATGAGCTAAAATTTGTAAATTATTTCCTTCTTCTATGTTATTAACATGTTCTAGCATTTAATGTTTTTTAACTTTTACTTCTTCATCATATATGTATCCATTATTGATAGGAGTTAATAGAACTTCCTCCTTTACAAATCATAGGTTATTATTTTCGTCTGGCTCATGTTTAACTTTCTACATTTTGGATTGTCATTACATTTCTGATTTAATGATTGGTTCTATTGTGCCTTTGCTTAGCATTTGGTTTGTGCATTCAATGATTCCAAAGTATTCCAATGTTTTCCCTCATTTAGTTCGAATTCCATTATTGAGAATAAAGATTTTTCATTGAAGCTGTTTATTCATATCTAAATTCACAACTTGGTATTAATTAACAAAAAATCTTAATTTATATTTAAAATAAGAAGACATACCCTTCTTTCCATATCAATCTTATTATGAACAAAAGATTAATGCTCCATGCCAAGGAATCTATTAGCAATATGTTTGTGGTCAAAACATTAAAATTCTTATGTTCATGAAAATTTTGCATCTTCAGTAACACAATTCTGAAGCATTCGAAAGTCGAAGGATACAATGATGCCACGAAGCAACTGTTGTAGAAATACAAATGGCTCGATATACACTTTTTAGGATTATATTTTTTTTGGTAGTTCTAAAGATAAATCATCATATCATACAGCTCTTTTACTGAGTATACATTTCAACCCTATTCAAGTTGAATTGCACCTAATTGAATTCTTTCCTTTTTCCTTGGGGGCCCGTTTGGTGTTACTTTCAATATTGTGAAATTAAAAGTAGAAATAAAACCTAAGAAGCATACATAGAGAGACTAAATTATATTTCACAACGTTACATTCACGAGATTTGTATACATTGAACCTATCAAAATACTATACTAATTTCGGCAAAGTCCTATTTACAAATTGAACATATCCATCCACGCACCTGTGTAAATAAAACATTATTCAAATACAATTGATACCAGTATGTTCACAACGTTACATTCACAAGAATCGTATACATTGAACCTATCAAAATACTATACTAATTTTGGCAGAGTCCTGTTTACAAATTGAGCATATCCATCCACGCACCAGTGCAAATAAAACATTCTTCAAATACAATTGATACCGGTATGTTCACAAAGTTACATTCACGAGAATCGTATACATTGGACTTATCAAAATACTATACTAATATCGGTAGAGTCCTGTTTACAAATTGAGCATATCCATCCACGCACCTGTGCAAAGAAAACATTCTTCAAATACAATTGATACCAGTATGTTCACAACGTTACATTCACGAGAATCGTATACATTGAACCTATCAAAATACTATACTAATTTTGGCAGAGTCCTGTTTACAAATTGAGCATATCCATCCACGCACCTGTGCAAAGAAAACATTCTTCAAATACAATTGATACCAGTATGTTCACAACGTTACATTCATCAGATTCGTATACATTCAACATATCAAATTACTACACTAAATGATACCTGCTTGTCACTTTACCTATTGCTGCTCTATAGATTCAGAATTAAGAAAATTACATTATGTACAAATGATACTCCAAACAATTACATTATGTACAAATGATACTCCAAACAAGTAGAAATAAAGGACAAATGATATATTCTATACAAATAGATGCTGTACAAATGAAGTCATTAATAAATACATTATGCCCAAATGAATAATGAATAAATACATTATGTACAAATGAAGTTGTAAACATATATCTTATGTACAAATGAAAGTATGAACTAATTAACAAATACATATATCGCCTACTCGGTACCGCATGGAGGTCGTCTCCGGTGTCGGGGTGGCTGCCGTCTACGTCTGCCCTCACCTGGCTGCTCATCCGCATTTGGTGTCCGGTCACGTCGAGGGGCTACATGTCTGTCGTCTCCGCCCATACGTACTGGATAATCCCTCTCTAGGTGAAGTGGACGGGGAGCTATGTCGTATGTAGTCTCTGGACGAGTCCGAGCTGGCAAGTCGGGTGCGTCCACCTCCTCCGCATCGAGAGGGTCGTCTAGTAAGTACGACATCGACGGCGTCGCGGCAGAGTTAGATCGATAATCCGTCGGTCTACTGGAGGGTCCCGCAAAATCAGCAGCTGTCGATGGGGCATACGGTGCGGACGGCCCAAACACATACTCCTCATGTACAATGGGCGATGAGAAGGCCGGACTCGATAGACGGCTGGAGGTAGCTACTCGACCCCCTCGTACTGGAGCTGCTCGACCACCTCGTGGGGTAAGGATCCATTGCCCGTCCTCGTAGACAATGTCCAAACCAACTCTCGCTAAATCGCTTACAACGGGGTCTGATGATAGCGAGTCGCCCTGGTGTAATACGTCAGCTTGCAGCATGCAAAAATAGTGCTTACAACATTAAACTACTAATGTAAATGGTAACAAATTAGGTATACGTTTGAGTAAGCGTACGAGGCTCATGTAGACCGCCGCAATCCTATCTACGAAGCAACGTGTGATCGACCTGTACCACGAGTAATACGGATCCTTCGGACGCATCGGGCCATCTGCCCGCACTCCCTTGACGATGTACTCGCGCCTATGTACCCATATACTCACGTACATGGTGTGCTCCACAGCCCAATCTGTGTTCCCCCGACCGCGACCATCAATCTCGTGCAAGTCCTCCCCACGTACATCGACCCCCGAAGTACAGAAGCGACTAGGGATGCCTTGTCGAAAGCCAAACTGGCGCATCACTCGGTCTAGGAGATGCCATTCGACAATATGAAAACATATGAGTGGCACTCGGCCAACCCAGAGGTCCTACCCAACTGCATAACCAGTTGGTAGGTCGGCAACAATGTCATCAGTGTAGGGCGCCCATACGAACTGCGCGTATACATATAGTAAATGTTAGAGGTGGGACTGGAATATATGCAAATATTGAAAAATACTATCAATACACATAACTGAGACTACCTCGTGCTCCCGATGCATGTCTAGCTCGTATCTGTACTAGGGCAGCGTGTGTTGTGCAACATTTGGCGCCAACAACTGATCCCTCCACCTATACACAATAAAACGTAAGTTAGCAAGGTGTAACCACTAGTACGTACTACAACTGAAGGAAATGATTTTAAGTGGAGTTACTAACCTCCACGCGAGTGGAGCTGGGTCAATCGGCCGTCCGTCCTCGTCCCTATGAATAAGACGTCGGACACCGCGGCGCGTAGGAGTTAACGACGTGAATCTCTCCCACGCCCAAACCTGCAATAAGCGGAGTGCTCCTCCGATCTGTGAGTGCGACACGTCAGCGGTGCGGCACATCTCCCGGTACAGCCAGGCTAACGTTGTAGCACCCCAACTATAATGGCGTATCTCTCCTCGCTCCGCGAGCAGTGGAAGGAACATCAAGTGTGCGTAACTCCCCGATAGGTCGCAGAACAATGTCTCACATATCAATCGCAGCATGTGGGCATGTGCGTGACACGCTATAGTCTGATCATCAGTATCAGCCGGAAGCTGGCGAAACGTCTCCCCCTCTAGAAACTGCATGCGAATGCGGGTACCAACAAACTCATCATCTGGAGGCACCACTCCTAACAATCTCTCGCACATGTGGCGAAGTCCTCCCCCCTGACCGACGCCTCCATCCTGTACTGGTCCAACTGTACGACCAGTGATGGGCAACCCATCAATCGGTAGCCCGAATAACACTGCGACATCCTGTAATGTGATAGTCGCCTCCCCGTGCAGCAAGTGGAAAGTGTGTGTCTCTGGTCTCCATCGCTCGACCAACGCGGTCACAAGATGCCAATCCAACTGGATATGGCCAATCTGATACATCCCATAAAAACTCGCGTCACGTATCCAATCAATAATGCGAGGGTCTGCGCCTATCCTATCCTGTACGCTCTAACTGCCCCCTCGGCAATATAACACGTCAGCATGCAAATCGGTCCATGCCCGACTGGACCAGTGCCGATCACCCATACTCAGTACAGTAGTATCGGATGGCCCTGGATCGATCCTGCAAACAAGCCAGAATATTGAAAGCATTGACATAGAAATCATAAGAATTGAGTATCTGTCCCCGGTGCTTTGTATGGTGGAACCGAACAAAAATCTTAGGGTTTATCCTATATGTGTACAAATGAAAATATCTCACCAAGTTTTCATCTGAACATACACTATTCTTGATTGATGGACACTGTGACTCAATTGCTCAGAGACAAATTGAGCATGGAGCATTCGCATGGTCACCGAAAAATGAAAGCGGTCTGAGGATTTAACATTTGGAAACAAATTGTTCAGAAGGAAGGAGTAGAATGGCAGCTGAAAACTTGTCGTGACGCGAGGAGTATAAGTACGCAAATCCCGGATAACCTATAAGTTATAGGTCAGTGCAAAGGTCTAGCTGCATTCCCAGGTTGGGTCCTTCTCGGACATCTTGTGCGGTTATGTCCTTCTTAACGGCATATGCTACACATGATATGTTTCCGACCTTCCCAAGCATCCATCTCGTTATGTATACGTGAGCTCCTAGGCCAACCTTTATGTCGAGCGTATGCAGGATTTGCCTGCAAGTTTAGCAATGAGCAAGTTGGCCAATATGCCTCATACATGATTGGATAAAATTTTGCAGCATATGTTGCATAGTGCTCGGCAGTGCTCCAATATGGCTCAACAAACTGGCTCGCATTTAGCCGTGTCTCGGCACAGGCTGCAAGAAGGTGCGAGCAGGGATAGTGTAAAGATTGCCACTTCCGGCAGGAGCATTCGCGCCTCTGGATGCTCAAAGTTTAGACATTGTTTCCTTTATGGGGTCCCCGCTGCGCGGTCGTAATGCTAAAAGTACTCCTAGACCGGTTAAACGTATTGACTCGTTGTTCGGTCGCCTTCAGCTTCCTTCTTTCCATCGCTAGCAATATATGCGGAGTTAACGTATTTCCTCCAGATATTGCGTTACGAGCAGACTCCCGTCGGCTATTAAAGTAATGTGCAATGCGATAAAATGTTAGTTGCACGAGAGCCGTTATGGGAAGGCTACGTGCGCCTTTTAGGACGGTGTTGAAACATTCGACCAGGTTGGTGGTCATGTTTCCATACCTCTTTCCACCATCGTGGCACTGAGTCCACATATGAGGAGAGATTTGATCGAATAACGACTTGGTTGGCTCTCCACCCTCATCGAATATTCTCTCCATCCAGGTGTCAAATTTTCTCACCTGATGCTCCCTTCCCGCTCGCTTAGCCATTCGCTTCATATTGACACTCCGGACTTTTTTTATTAAAGTTGCTGACGACATGTCGAAGGCAAAATCGGTGGTGCGCACGTGGTGGTTGCCAACCAGGATTGTGCTGCACCACAGCGATAATCCCTGGATGTCGATCTGATATGAGGCAAATGTCATCCCTATCGGTAATCAAACGCAGAGAACACAGAAACCAATTCCATGTGTCGAGGCTTTCCTCTTGCACAATAGCGAATGCAAGGGGAAATATTTGCCTATTTGCATCGGGGCACGTCGCAATAAGGAGTTTGCCCTTGTACTTACCGTACAAGTGTGTCCCGTCCACACATATAACGGGAGGGCAGTGACGAAAACCCTGAATAGATGCTGCAAATGACCAAAATACAGATACGAAGGTTGCGCTGTTAGTGCTACCTGGAACCGGAGTTGACCTCCACCTGACTATAGTCCCAGGATTGTACGCGCGCATCGCTTCCATCCACTTCGGTAACGTTTCATACGATTTCTCCCAATCACCGAAGACTTGGGCTATTGCCTTTTGTTTGCCCAACCAAACCTTCTTATAAGAGATTGAATACCCGAATCGACGATCAATGAACTCCTTCAATGTAGTGATCAACGTCGACGCATCTCCCTTGATCATATTCACTATCTCCCTAGCAATGAGGGACGACGTGATTTGGTTATGGTCCTGCGATATAAGTTCATTCAGACACGTATGCGGACCACTATATTGGGTGATTTTGAAAAAACGGTGTATCATCCAATACATGGCACGCAATCTCCACGCGCAATCGTGGTCCTTACACCTAGCAACCCATAACTCAGGAGTAGATCGCACCACATGGAAGTCATGGTGGGTGCGAGCGTGATATATTCGCACTGCGGCGATCAGCTGATCCTTCGAACCGAAGAGCATCCCCTTACTCAACTCAGAGGATTCTTCCCGATGAGTGACACGTATGGGAAGCTCATCGACTGCAGTTAAATCTACAGCAGCTAGGTCAATATGACCGTACATCGGAAGCTCGCCGATGAATTGGGCGTCAAATGTTGCGTCGTCCGTGTCATGGTGACGTAAGTTCACATCATCAGGGACATCATTTAACCCTTCACCCATTTCCTGCTCGTGCATGTGTTCGTCTTCAACATGAACATCATTTGTAATGTTCATGCCCTCGTCCAATGCGTCGTTCGCAATGGCAAACAACGATGCTGGTCCCGCACTCGGGACGTCTTCGCAATTTCCCTGCAGAAACGTGTGAGGAATAGGTGCTTCGTACTCTGACGGCTGGAATGACGATCCCGAATATTCATTAAAATCGACCGTGGACGTAGCACGAACCTCCTCACCAACATCGACCTGATGTGTTTGTTCGGTGTCTTCACCGACTTCATCCAATTGCTCCGCGAGCGCATCTGGTTGCCTAACTGCGATTACACCCACTTGAGGAATGGTCTCGACATACAATTGCATCGTTAAATATGTCTCACCGACACAGTGTGCGTCCAATACAATGTGCAACCCATAATCATCTGATATCGGAACAGCCTCATAGAACGCTGTATTATTTAACTCTCGCGCAGGGTATCTTGCGGTCACCCACAATGCATATTGATCTGGATCAATATGCAAATATTTATATATCTTCGTATATAATTTTCTTAATTTACACCTACAGCCAATTCGAATAAGTCGAACTGGCCGACTACTATACCTAACACCATCTAATGCGGTTATAATGTTCCCCCTTATATATAAAAATACCATGACTGGATCACTGCTTGAGCTTCTTGCCATTTAGATCGGCGATCGGGAAATAAAAAAAACCTACGTAAGACAAAATTGTATGTATAAGTGATGTGTAAATGAGACGAAATAACTAATAACTATAAACCAAATAGATGTATAGAAATTCTAATGAATGAATGAACTTAGAGTTTGGACCTAAGTTTCCCACCAAGAAAATAAATAGATGAATTCAACGTCTATGAATAAACAACATGAATATGTATTGATTTTCCCCATATGACATATACTTCGGATTTTCCCAAAATTGTAATTCAACTTAGAATCCAAAGAACTATGAAATGGTGCTCTTAAGAGTAATTTTTTCAAAATGGTACTTCGTACTCTGCCTCATTATGGGTTGGGTTGCCACTTATTTTAAAGGTCAATTTTGTTAAGTAGCCTTTTGAGGATTCATTGCTAATCTGAACAGCCATACTCAAAGGAGTTGAAGGGATCTTTTGGAAAAATGTAACTTAGGATGCATAACATCCCGATTCATGAAATGGGAATGGGATCATCTTATGGCAAGTGCTTTAAAATGTGAACACTACATTTATATTGATATATTGGTGAAAAATACATAAATTCGAGGAGGAAAAAACTCATTACTACTCTCCTCTAATAATGTGACCTTTTAGCTATCATCTCTATGGTGTTCCCAGTCAGCGTCATCGACGGTGACTAGTCGAGGCCGGCTTCGCCCTCGTACCGTTGGATCTTTAATGGTGCTCTGTCAACTGTGGCCTCCTCAGGCACCCCCCACCCTAGGATCTTATACATATAGGGCTTGTCTTATGATGAATTCCCCACCTTATCTGCTCTTACTTCCTTTGGATATTTTTATTTATTTATTTTTATTTTAAATATAATTTTTGCAAGTTTCAATTTTTTAGTGTGATTGGTGAACTAAATTATTAGGTAATTTTAATAAAGTATATTAATTTAGACAAAGACACTAATCTTCCCAAAAATTTGATAAAAAGACAATCACATATCCTAAGGTTTCAAGAATTTTAAATATTATACCAAGAGTTTTAAGAATTTGTAGAACGTCCGCTGACATTTCAAGAATTTCAATGATCTCTTTTGAGATTTGTTAAAAATGCACAAATCTCACTTTAAAATTTGCAAAAAGACAAGTATTTTTTTTAAGATAAATTTCATTTTCTTTTGACAAACATCAAATGAGGTTTTTAACATTTTTGATACTTTAGGAGATGTCTGTGACATTTTTGAAATTTCAGGAAAGATATTTGTCTTTTAAGCAAATTAAAAAAAAATGAATATTTTTTATCTTATTAATTATTGTATTCTAGTAATCATAAGAGAGGGAGAGGGGACTTAATCCCGTCACTAGGACCTCTTATTTGACAATAAAAAATTCACAAATGATACTCCTTATATTATAATTATAAAGTTCTATTATAATCTATTCAAAATGTTTCAAACATGCGGCTCAACTTGAACTTTATTATGTGGTTGGTTCAAGGTATGAGCTTGATTCATTAGAAATTGAAACTAAAATTCAAGGAAAACTAAAGCTTGAAATTAAATATAAGAAACATCAAAGGCACGTGTATATATATACTCTATGCGTTATCTATGAAATATATCATAGGCATTACATTCTTAAATGAGCTAAAATTATTAAAGTTTGTATAAGAAATAAAATAAGTCAAAATTTAAATTCTAAATTTCGTTAACTCATAGAAAAGTATATGCACTTAATACGATAAATAACAATACAATTTATAATTACAATGTGCACTCACATTAACTCAAAGCATCAATTAAAATCATACAATTTACATGTTCTTGAAAAACTTTAGCGGATGTGCCCAATTATATTAAAAACAGTAGAAGAAAATTCAAGGACTAAATAACAAAATTTCCCATTTTGAAAGTAAACCATATGATCTAATTATAATTGCACAATTATATTAAAAAGTAGAAGGAAATTCAACAAATTTAGTGAGTGGAGGAAACTTCAACAAATTATAGGGCAGGAAAGATAATGCATTTTACAATGAAACAACAATCCAAAAAAAAAAAATATATATTGAACAACAGTTTGAATGGAAAAAATAAAATATTATCGGCAAAAAATTAAATTCAAATACCAAAACAATGAAATACAAACCTTAAGAGTAATGTTTATCCACGAATCTTTTAACACAAATCACAAACTCTGTCTCTCCGATTATCAAAGTTTTGGATGAAATAAAAATAATTTAAAAATCTATGCACTGAACATGGAAAACATAACTTACCCCATCTCCTTATATAACTTTCGATTTGATGAAGCCCGCAACGGTCACCTGCTTCGAAGTCTTCCTTCAACGGTAACTTGCTTGGCTCTGTAACAGGTACTCTGTTCGTGCAAGAAAGGAGGAAAAGCGGGCGAGGTTATTCTGAAGTAAATCTCGCTACTCCAAGTACCGAGATTTACCACGCGATAAAAGGCGGTTGGCAGAGCATTAATTATTTCAACAAAATCTCGCTACTTGGAGTAGCGAGATGTACCACGCGTCAAAAGGCGGTTGGCAGAGATTTACCACACGTCGAAAGGCGACTGACAGAGCATTAATTATCCCAATTAAATCTCACTATTTGGAGTAGTGAGATTTGCCACACATTAGCACGAGCCCTTTAGTCAAAAGTAAATCTCGTTACTACAAGTAACGAAATTACGTTAGAGTCATTTTGGGAAATACTTTTCAGAATGAGGTATTATTTAATATATTTAAAAAAAAAAAAAATTAAAACGGGAAAAAACTCAGAAAAGTGCCTCCACAATCCAAGAACAAACAACGAACGTGTGGCTGTCTTTGTACCTCAAGAGTATCTTCATTCCTCTCCACTATGTCTGCCAAATCTAGTGGCGGCGGAATAAGGTTTCTCCAACTTCGGCGGATTCTCCCTATAAATTCCTCCAACAAACCCTGCTCATCAACGATTCACCCGAAAAAGAAACCCCAGGAAAGATCATGTCTCTAACGATCAGAGCACACATCACCAATCATTTGAATCTCAATCCCAAATCCATAGTACCCAAAAGCAGAAATCGCAACATTACTACAATTTCGCCTAAACCCATTCGCCATTCAAACACTTCAATCCCAATCGCACATTGTCATCGCAAAATGTCTCCCAAAAAGGCTGCTTCTTCTTTGCCGATGATCAGAAGCTCTCTCATCGAGCCGGACGGCGGCGTTTTGGTCGACCTGGTGGTGCCGGAGGTCGAACGGGCTTCGAAGACTTTGGAGGCGCAGGCAATGCCGAAGGTGAAGCTTACCCAGATCGATCTCGAGTGGGTTCATGTGATCGGCGAGGGTTGGGCGAGTCCTTTGAGGGGGTTCATGAGGGAACACGAGTATTTGCAGACCCTGCATTTTAATTGTATCAGAACGAAGGATGGGGGTGTTGTGAACATGTCGCTGCCTATTGTTTTGGCCATCGACGACGGGGATAAGGAGAGCATTGGGGCGTCGGCGGATGTTGCATTGGTTGGGCTTGATGGAGATTTTGTTGGTATTCTTCGGAGGTTAGTCTCTACTTTGCTGATGATCTTCGGAACCATTGCTTGTTTGGTGTTCATTTCGTTTGAGAATGATTCTTATTTTTTCTCAAACTGACTGATAAAGCATGTACATAATGCTATAGTCTGTATTTCTTGCATTTTCGAGCTTCCTCCTATGCATGCAGAAGAGAACTGTTCAAGAGTTTAGGATGTGTTTAATTTTCTAACAGTTTTTTATTTTCTATTTTTAGTTTTTTTAAATGAATCTAACTCTGTCTGTGATGCACTTAATGTCCTAATCTTTTCACACTCAGCTGGTTCCAAATCCAAGTAAAGGAGTGTTGCATCGGGTAACTGACTGTTAGTGTAAAATTTGTTAGATTAGTATGATATGAATCCTTACCGATTGTTTGTTGAGATGTCTCCTATGTGCAATGCATTGTGCTTATACTAGCGGAGTATAGCAAAAAGTGGACAAGGTTTCCCGCATCATTCTAGATGTGGGCAGGTAAAGAAGTTCGTTCAAGAGACTAGGATTAGATTAACAACGTGGAATATAAGGACACTTACGGGTAAAAATATGAAAATTGTGGCACAATGATTAGAATAAAAATTAATGTAATTTGCCTTCAAGAAACTAAGTGGGTGGGGGAGAAAGGTACAAAAATTGAAAAATTGGAATTCAAAGTTTGGTACATTGGAAAAGAAAAACATAAGAATGAGATAGGAATTATTGTAGACAAAAAACTTGTCAAAAGAGTAGGACATAAAATTTTAAAAATTAAGATAGTCTTTAGGTTGAGAGATAATAAATGTCATTAGTGCTTATGCTTTTTAAGTAGACATAGAGACAATTTTGGAAAGATATGGATCATATTATACAAAGGATATTAGGGATTGAGAAAATATTCATAGGAGCAGGTTTGAATGGGTACGTTGGAAGGGATAATAAAGGTTATAAGAGGATACATGGAGGATATAGATATGAAGACAAAAACGAGTCTAGGGAGATGATCTTAGGCTTCACCATGTCATATGATTTCAATACAATAAATACTTGCTTTAAGAAGAGAGAACACTTTATAACCTTCAAAAGTAGATAAAATAAAAATCAAATATATTTTTTTCTTAACTAGGACTCTAAGAGGGTAGATTGTTTATAATGTAAGGATTGTAAAGTTATCTTAAGTGAAAGCTTAACCATATAACATAGAGTATTAGTGTCGGAGATATGTATTAAAAAATGAAAGAGAAAGGATAAAATAAATTAGTGCAAGAGAACTAGGTAGTGGAACTCATCGAATGCGACTTTCCACAAGATTCTATGTGTATTTATGAGATCTAGTATGGAATTCTATTGACTCCCTTTAAATTGAGTATCCATTCCCTCCCTTTCCTGCTAGATTTAGAAATCTTGTATTTTACATATAAAATGATTAAGGATGGTGATTGGACTATAGAGGATGGTGTAGACATAAACAATCTTTGGACTATGATAGCTAGCTTTTTTAAAAAGATAGCAAAAGAGATTTTAGGTGAATCAAGAGTAAGATTCTCGGATAGCAAAGAAAGTTAGTGATGAGATCAAGATGTCCAAAAAACTACGAAGACAAAAAAATTGGGTATAAAACATGAAAAAAATGTAGAAACATGAAAAAAATTTGAAATAATAAAGAGGCGAGAATAGATGCAAAAAAGACCATTAGTAAAGTTAAACATAGATCATTTAATAATTTGTATGCTAAATTATATACAAAATAAGGGGAAAGAAATATATTTAAACTTGCTAGAGTTAGAGAAAAAAAAGTAAGGACTTTTATAATGTAAAATGTATAAAAGTGAGCATGATATTGTCTTGGTTAAGGAAGAAGACATAAAAGAAAATAGAAAAGTTACTTTAGCAAGCTATTTAAATAGAATGCTCAAACTTAAAATTGACAAATGAGGTAAAGGTTAAAAATATGAGATTTATTCACAAAATTAGAGCTAACAAAGTTAAGTCTGCACTAAAAAATATGAAAAATGGAAAAGCTATAGGACGTATTAACATCCTAATTGAAGTTTGGAAATGCGTAAGTGATAAAAGAATTATATGGTTAACTAATTTATTCAACACAATTATAAAAAATAAGAAAATGTCAAATGAATGGAGGAAAAACACTTTAATACCTATATACAAAAATAAAGGAAATCGTAATAGTTATCATGAAATTAAATTTATGAGTCATACAATGAAACTGTGGGAAAGGGTAGTTGAACAAAGATGAAGGTTAGAATTGAAGGTCTTAGAAAATTAATTTGGTTTTATGCCTGAGAGATCTATTGCAGAAGTTATATATCATTTAAGAAGATTAATAGAAAAATTTAGGAAAAAGAAGAGGGACTTGCATATGGTATTTATTGACTTAAAGAAAGCGTATAATAGGGTACCTAAGGAAGTTTTGTGGTGGGTTTTAGAAAAAAAAAAGGTGTATGTAGTGGATATACTGATGTCATTAAGGATATGTATGGTAGTGTAATGACTAGTGGTATTAGCAATCAAACTTGACCAACACACTTTAAAGAGTGTTTAGAGTCAAATAAACATGAATATCTAAGAAAAATCCAAAATAAATGGCCAAAAGAAAAGCCTGTGGATTTGCTAGTCAATTGCCTACAGAGGTTGGTTGATTTTCTTCTATAGCCTGATGGCTACTTTTTTGAATACAGAAGGGGGTGATAGACCATGCCTATAGGTCGGTCGACCATCCGTATGTCAATTTTTGGAAAAAAAAAAATGTAATTTTCAATGTTTTGATCAAAATTCCTCCACAGTTTGATAGGTGGAGAGATAGGGAATTTTCAATCACAATAGGTGTACGTCAAGGATCTGCTTTAAGTCCATATCTTTTTTACTTTAGTGATGAATTAATTGACTAAGAGTATCCAAAATGAGGTTCTATGGTGTATGTTGTTTGCAAATGATATTGTCTTGATTGATGAGACTACGCAAGAGTAGAATCTTAGTTAGAATTATGGAAAGAAGCCTTAGAATCTAGAGGTTCTAGGATAAGTAGAAATAAAATAGAATATATGAAATTTAATTTTAGTCATAGTAGAGGGAATATTGGAGGTAAAGTTAAACTTGATGATGAAGAAATCAATAGCACTAGTAGATTTCGATACCTTGAATCTATTATGCAAGATGAAGGAGAAATTGATGAAGATGTAATGCATAGAGTTAAAGCAGGTTGCTAAAATGGAGAAGTACTTTGAGTGTGTCGTGTGATCGTAGAGTGCCCTTAAAATTTGAAGGAAAGTTTTTTAGGATGCCTATAAGACCAACTATACTATATGGATCATAATGTTGGACAACTAAGAAACAACATATCCAAAAAGTAAAAGTTGCTGAGATGAGAATGCTAAGA
The DNA here is from genome assembly GCF_029873635.1 of Malania oleifera. Lineage (NCBI taxonomy): Eukaryota > Viridiplantae > Streptophyta > Magnoliopsida > Santalales > Ximeniaceae > Malania > Malania oleifera. The sequence continues at coordinate 102,197,230 of NC_080424.1, read as the reverse complement.
TGGATCAGTTATATAATGTTAAAAGATAAATTTAGGAATGAGCATATTCATGATAAGTTAGCAAAACGCCTGTAGAAAATAAGATAAGGGAGGGACGACTCAGATGGTTTGGGTATTTGAAATGTAGGCCACATAGCACATGAGTAAGAAAGAGTGAGTTGGTTACTGTGAAGAGCGGTAGAAGGAGTTGGGATAAACCTAAAATAACTTGGAATGAGATAGTGACTAAGGATTTAATAGCTGTGAATTTGTCGAAGAAAATTGTCCATAATCGCATAAATTGGCGAAAAAAAATTCATGTAGTTGACCCTACGTGGTGGGACTTGGGGCTTGGTTTGTTGTAATTTTTTAAAATAAACCATTAAAGTGCCAAAGGGTCCTCTAATCAAATTCCAACATTTGTATGTAAAATGTAGACAGCACATTATTATTAATTTTCAAGCTGTTCATATAAAATGTTAAAAAATGAGAAATAATGTGACATTTTATAGTTCTTTGGAAAATCACAATGAGAAAGCGAACTGATTTCCACAACTGAACTTAAGTTTTTCCTCTTCCCCATTTTTTTTCTTTTTTAAAACCATGAGTAAGAGCAATTTGCAGTATGCCCCTTAGTCAAAAAAGAGAGGGAAAACCAAAAGTGGAAGGATCTTTTATTTTTACATGCAGAACTGATTAGATTTTATTCTGGTGAGCTGACTGGTCTAATCTGATTTTCCCTTTCCCATGTAGCCTTGTCAATATATTGTAGGGCTCGAGTTTAGCTGAAGTTTGTTGCAGTTGAGGTGCAGGTAGAAAACTGGATAACTTATGGTATTCAAGGCCTAAAGTCAGCTTGAGTGGATTGAGAAACTGCCTTTTTTGAACTACAATAGTACAATGTGGAATATTGTTTGATTGAACTCTTGTTGTTAGTTGGTTATGGGGCAACTTATAGTATTAAACCCTTGAAATCAGCTAAGAAAGAGTGAGTTGGTTACTGTGAGGGGCAGTAGAAGGGCTTGGGATAGACCTAAAATAACTTGAAATGAGATGGTGACCAAATATTTAATAGCAGTGAATTTGTCGAAGAAAATTGTCCATGATCGCATAAATTGGTGAAAAATGATTCATGTAACCGACCCCACCTAGTGGGACTTAAGGCTTGGTTTATTGTAATTTTTTAAATGAACCATAAAAGTGTCAAAGGGTTCTCTTATCAAATTCCAACATTTGTATGTAAAACTTAGAAAGCACATTATTATCAATTTTCAAGCTGTCCATATAAATGTGAAAAAATGAGAAACAATGTGACATTTTATAATTCTTTGGAAAATCATAGTTAGAAAGTGAACTGATTTCCACAACTGAACCTAAATTTTCCCTCTTCCTCATTTTTTTTTCTTTTTTAAAACCACGAGTAAGAACAATTTACAGTAGGGCTAATATTTGATGCCCCTTAGGTCAAAAAAGAGAGGGAAAACCTAAAGGGGAAGGATATTTTATTTTGACATACAGAACTGATTAGATTTTATACTGGTGAGCTAAGGACTGGTCTAATCTGATTTTCCCTTTCCCCTGTAGCCTTGTCAATATATTGTAGGGCTTGAGTTTAGCTGAAGTTTGATGCAGTTGAGGTGGAGGTAGAAAGCTGGATAACTTATGGTATTCAAGGCCTAAAGTCCGCTTGAGTGGATGGAGAAACTGCCTTATTTGAACTACAATGTGGAATATTTTTTGATTGAACTCTTAATGTTAGTTGTTTATGGGGCAACTTATAGTATGAAACCCTCGAAATTAGCTTAAGTTTTTGGAGGAATTACCTTCCTTGCGCTACAATTTGGATTTTTTTAATTAACTTTTTTTCTCTTTTATTATCACATACCCAATTTTGTCATTTGGATAATCAATTGACGTAGGAAAGATAAACAATTGGGTTTTCTCAGGGCTCTATGAAGGACTTGATTGCATTCAATCCAACAAATGAAATACCACTGCTTTGCACTATCCTTTAATACTTTGATTGGAATTGGGAACTTGTATGCAACTTAAATTTATTGTTCTTGATTTTTTCACAGCATTGAAATATACAAGCACAACAAAGAAGAAAGAATAGCTAGAACTTGGGGGACCACTGCTCCAGGACTACCTTATGCCGAGGAGGTAATTACTCCAGCTGGGAATTGGCTCATTGGTGGGGATCTGGAGGTGCTGAAACCCATCAAATATAATGATGGTCTTGATCACTACAGGCTCTCTCCCCAGCAATTGCGGAAAGAATTTGATAGACGTCAGGCAGATGCAGTTTTTGCTTTTCAGTTAAGGAACCCTGTTCATAATGGGCATGCCTTGTTAATGAATGATACACGCAGGCGACTTTTGGAAATGGGGTACAAGAATCCTATTTTATTGCTTCATCCATTAGGAGGTTTCACGAAGGCTGATGATGTGCCCTTGGATGTTCGGATGGAACAACATAGCAAGGTTATTTCTGCAGACATCCTCTATTTAACTACATTTAGTGATAAAACAATCTGCTTCTATTTCATAGGTTTTGAAGCAAGTATTTAATTTATCATCAGCCATAGCTTGTAGTGAAAATCTACTTGTTTTTAACTTTTTCAGGATTTCTAGAGTGGTTACTTCATCCCGACTTGTTATCATTTGCGTTTAGTTCATTTTGACTATGAAGACATTTCTTCAAATTCCATGAAATTTCCTCATGGTTTGATTTTTATATTTGCACGAAGTGTCCAAAATGGTAGTTCAATTTCAGTTATGTTGATTTTTCACAGGTCTTGGAAGATGGTATCCTTGACCCTGAGACTACTGTTGTGTCTATATTCCCTTCACCCATGCATTATGCTGGTCCTACTGAAGTACAGTGGCATGCCAAGGCGAGGATAAATGCAGGGGCTAATTTCTATATTGTAGGTCGTGATCCTGCTGGTATGGGCCATCCAACAGAGAAGAGAGATTTGTATGATCCTGATCATGGGAAGAAGGTGCTAAGCATGGCTCCTGGTCTGGAGAAGCTTAACATTTTGCCGTTTAGGGTGAGTTCTATGCAGTACTTCTTGTCACGCATGGGATTCAAACTCTCGATTTCTTTATGCCTATTTTCTTTTGTTTGTAATTATGTATATAAATAAGTAGAACAAGTTGCTCTCTTTGGCCTCCAAAACTCCAATGCTAATTTTTGGTAATTTTGAATTAGAAAATTTAAAAAATTATGACCAATAACAAAGCTTTTCTGTACAATTTAATAAATAAAATGGCCCACAATGTTATTAATAGTAACATTAAATCATGTGCCACCATTCAATTGATTTTATTTTCTAAATTTAGCAGTTTAGTGATGAAAAGACATTTTCAAACTGAAAGATAAATACAATATTATTTTAAAATTAATATTACTGGTACTTATAATCTTGTTATCCTTACATAGCTTTACTAGATGTTCACGGTTGATGAATATCTGATGTCCTCTTCGTGGCATTAATAATTTTTTTGAATGTTTATACTTGTTCACAATATATGGAAGGATTATTATTACATGACCTGTCCTAAAAGTTTTGGATTTACAACTCAAGATGTGTCCATAGATTTAGATTCTAATAATCTTCTTTGTAGATGCAAATGCGTAGGGAGTGACTCTTTATATACTGCAGATAACAAAGTAACTTTTATCTTTGCGCAACATCTATGGCTGATTGTCTGGTGCAGTTTGATATATAATTTGTACCCACATCTGCTGAGACAGATGGCAGAAAAGACCAAACATACTGAGCTAAGCTGTTACAAATTACAAGACCTATACATTTAGAATTATTCCTAAGTAGACACCCTTACAGTGCCGGATGCGCTGTATGAGCCACCATTATTAGTAGTCCTCTACCATTTGGGAATTAGGATGTTTCCTTTCTTAACTGGATTGGATAGAATTTTTTGTTTTGGGGCCTTTTTATGGAAGTATGGAACTGTTTTTTGTTTGTGTATAAATGATGACATTAGAAGTTGTGTATCTCAATCCCACCTCCTCTCTCTAGTATTTAAAACTTTATATTTTAATTTTTTTTTTTCTGAAGTGATTTCATTTCATTTTTAATCTACATTTTATGATGCAGGTGGCAGCATATGACACAGTGGAAAAGAAAATGGACTTCTTTGATCCTTCACGCGCTAAAGATTTTCTTTTCATCTCTGGAACTAAGGTAGAAATATTATTCCGATTTCTTGTTTTTAGATAAGTCGATGACCAGAAAGAAATTGTTAGAAGATTTTTTTCCTTCAAATAGTGGATATTCTGTAATTGTGTTTATATATAATAGTTATTCTTTAAGTGGACGATTTTGTGCTATTGAGTTCAGGATTATCTTCCTGTAACTTAATTACTTTTATCTATTCTCCACATTTCTTGGTTGGGCTTGTAGTTTGAAGAAGTTATTGGATTTCACTTTTTGTTATGGAAACTGCATCTCTGCATGCAGGGTTAAGGCTGCATACATCTGACCTCCCTAAACCTGGGTTTAGGAGCGGTCTTTTACACGAGGCTGTCCTTTTATTGGCGTTGAATTTCTAGACATTTTCAAATGTATAATACTAAACGGTGAATTTTTCAAGGCTGTTCATAATCAGGAAATATTATTGCACATTGATTGAAGAAATTTCATCAAATGGTGGGGCTGCCCTTTAATCAAAAAGGGGTAAAATATTAAACAGTTGAAGGGTCTTCAAACACCACTATGATATGGGATACCTTGGTGGTCTAAGATGTACTATGTGGTCTTTAAACACCACTACAATATGGGATACCTTGGTGGTCTAAGAAGCGCTATGTCATGTTGTATGTTTTTATGACATGGACATGATTACTAGGAGTCCAGCCTTTTCCAATTTGGGAAAAAAATTTGTTGTTTGGAGATGGTTTACAGCCGCGGAAGATTCATCAAACAACAGTTTCTTTATCCCCTGTTGTTGTATGGTGCTCGTATGGCTCCACCTCTTCATTGAAAATAAAATTGTCATGACGTTTTTATATTACTCCTTATAACTGTTAGGAGTTGGAAAAATGTGTTTAAATTATTGGTTTTGATTTGGTGAGTCCTTATATTTTTGCAGATGCGGGCTTATGCCAGAAATGGTGAGAACCCCCCTGATGGTTTTATGTGCCCGGGTGGATGGGCAGTTCTTGTCAAATATTATGAGAGTTTACAAGCCAAAGAGGGCACACAGCAGCCAGCTGTCTTGTCTGCTTAGATATTTAGCTCCTGGAGTTTGCAGTCGTTTGATTCAAGCGGGAGAAAAAATGTTTTGAAGTTTCTGTGGATCCAAAGAGCAGTGTTATAATATTTTTCCTGTCAGCAGACAGATTGTGATTGGGCATATGCTGTTGTACCTGTATGTTTTTTTTTTTTTCACTCTTTCAGGTTGGGCTGTGATTTCCTATAGGTTGTGCAAAGTGTGCACTTAATATCTAGATTTAGTTGATTCTTCATTGCTGAAGAGAATCAATCTGAGGTGAAAAAAACAGGGGGAACGATCATGTGGTGATAAGTTAGTAGTAGGAATAATTTAACCTTTTTTGATGTCTCACAAGTAACATTGTAAATTTTATCATTGGAATAGTTTCTCTGTTTCTACCTTTCTTGATTGCTATTGATTGTTAATATTTCATGTTTTTATTTTGATTTTTTTCCTTTGCGCATAAAGAATCTTCTGATCTTGAGCTGAATTGGAAGATGAGAAGTCAAAAGTTAGTGTTTACAATTAGAAGATTAAAGGGGTGATAATTGAAATCCAATGGTTCCTTTTTTGAAACTTTAGACTACTAGGCATTTTTTAGAAGTTGAACTGGCAAAAATATGTAGTTAGGAGGGGTTCATTTTTGTTCAGAGGAGCATTCTTATGATCTTCTGAGTACTATGGAGCATTTCTTACTGCTAAGCCCATTCATTTTAGTTGTGTCATTTAAGGAGAAAGTTTTGGACGTGTGTCAGGCTGTATTTTCGTGCCTTTGACTCTGCATGTTTACTTTATTTTTCCAATGTCTGGCACTTAATTTATCTGCCTCACGTGAACTTTGATTTTAATTCTTACTAGGTGAATCTCTACGCTATGGACTCTGTCATTTATAATACTGCTTTCAAATGTCTATCCTTTACCGTACATTTCAAGAACATTAAAAGAAGTTAGAAGAGTGGAAATCAAGTTCTAATAAAAGCAAAATTTGAAATAAACATATTGTTGTTTGGTTGCCAAAGACCCTAATATGTAACATCAATGTGTGATTAATCCATGGAAAAATATATATATATATATATATATATATATATATATATAAACAAATATATATAATAAATAAAAAATTAAAAATAAAGAAAAATATTGTGGATCATAGATTACAATCTTCATAAGTAATAAAATATTTAAATGTATAAATAATGATAATGGATAACATAGCAAAAAAGACTTATCCTTGATGAATTGTCATCTTACGAACTATTGAAAATGCTAGCTGGTAAGGACTAAAAAAGCCTACTTATTGTTGGTATTACCATATTAATGTTAGATGTTTCGAATTTTTTAAAAAACTATCTATTTAATAAATATTTGTTTAAATTTTAATTAAGTATACGTTAAATTTAATATATTAGTTTTAAGTTTTTAAAATATTAACTACTACTCTAACGATTTTCTATTTATGATGCTGGAAGTTATACTTAATTTTATCTATATAACTTATGATCTAATTTAATTTAAGATAAAATAATTTTATTTTTTACTCTTTTTTGAGATTTATATTTTATTGAGTAACTAAATGATACCGCATCTCCTATCATTTTGGTGTTTGTGAGTGCATACAAAATTGAACCGACTAAGTAATCCTAGAGATTGTGTGCGCAACAACTATTTGCATCAAGAAATGTTCTTTGTAGGCATGAAATCGATAAGGAAAATGGTCATTCCATGCTTTTATAAGTATTTATATTTTTACTAGGAATATTTTTCCTCCTATTATATTTTTACCTTGCATTTATATAATATAATGTGGTAATTTAATTTTAAGTTCACAAAGCCACTACTCCACAATAAAATTAGAGGAAAACAAACAACAATTCTAAACCCAAATGCGCTTTTGATTTGCAAAACCAAACCCATATGTTGCCACAAAACATTTCGCGCGCCCTTACGTGTCGGCTGAAAGGCGGTAGCTCTGATCTCAAGCGCTGGTGCGTGAGAGCTTCTTGAGCCCTATTTTTTCTCTAATGTCTTCTCAAGTGCTTTAAATACTTCTGTACTTCATAATATCAAGTTGTTAGTCTTGTGCTTTTGTCCCCAAAAGATCTCACTTTTTTAGTTGCTTATGTGCGGAACTTCGGCAATGATTGATTGGTACCGCCCGAAGCTGTTTATCAATGTTTATTGAGTATATTGGTGCCTAAAAATCGTGGTTTTTGCCATGTTTCTGATTCGCTCACTTGTTTGTCTTGTTCATTGTGTGTTTGTGATTTCCTTCGGTGGTTGAAGGTTGTTTGTGTTGGAATGGAGTCTACAAATCCAAGAAGTATTTTTGTTCTTCAGTTACTTGTTTGGTGTACTATAATTGTCTCATAAGAGGAGCAAATCAAGGTTCTTGCCGTATGCGGCATTCCAACAAGCATCTCATCACATTGCATCTTTTGCTTAGAAAGTGATCCTACAACCTGCATGTATCTCTCTCGCTAGTCCTTGTGTTATTGATTTTGCACCAACTTCTTTTCTACCCTCTAATATTCTAAAAACCTACCTTGAGTTTATCAAGATAAAGAAAGCAATGTATTGCAAGAAACTATGAAGAGAACAGAATCTTGGAGAGAAAAAATGAATAACCAATTTGTATAATATTTCTTACTTCTAGATCTCTTATTTAAACAAATTAATTGATAACTGACGAACAAACTAACAACTAACTAACAAAAAACTAACACTCACAAGACAGATAACTACCTAGCAGATTGAAAACTGTTGACGTTTTCAGACTAAACCGTCGATAGTTTTAGACAGAAAAAAAAGACCGACGAGAAAAACAATATACTTGTTGATGGTTGTAGCGATGGTTTCAGATAGAGAATAAAATCGTCGATATAATCAATGTAACTGTTGACGGTTTCGTTGACCGTTTCATCCTAAAGTAAGCCCAGCTTCCCAACTTTCTTGATGCCGTCTTCCTTATATAAGTCACAAATTTAATACTGTGTACATATTGAGAACACCCTTTTTGGAAAGAATATTAGAGAAGAGGTTGTAGCCAAGAGGCTTAGTCAAAATATCTGCCAATTGACTAGCTGAAAAAACATGTAATGTTTTCATAGTGCCTACCAACAATTTTTCTCTAACAATATGACAATCAATGTCAATATGTTTTGTATGCTCATGAAAAACTAGGTTGGCGGCTATGTGGAAGGCAACCTCATTGTCACAAAAAAGCACAGCTGGCTTGCTCTGTGGTGCAAATAAATCTTTCAACAAGTGTTGCAGCCAAGTAATTTCACATGTTGTTGTTGCCATGGCACGATATTCAGCCTTTGCTGTAGACCTAGGCATTGTATTTTGCTTCTTGAATTTCCATGAAATGAAGGATTGTCCAAGAAACGCACAAAAACTAGTAATGGATTTTCTAGTGTCTCTGCATGCAGTCCAATCTGCATCACAAAATGCCTTCAATTGTAAATCATTTTTTGATGGGAAAAATGATTAGGGTTGCTTTTAATGTATCTTAAGACACGATGAGCAGCGGCTAAATGAGCTTCAGTGGGATTTGCAACATACTGACTTAATATTTGAATAGAAAATGATAAGTCAGGTCTTGTAATGGTCAAGTAGAGAAGTCTGCCTACTAATCTTCTGTAACAAAGTGGATCTGAGAGAGGCTTTCCTTCTGTTTTGGATAATCTCAAGTTCTGGTTCATAGGAAATGAAGCTGGTTTATATGCCAAATACCCAGAATCAAACAATATATCGAGAGCATACTTCCTTTGTGATACCGCAATGCGTTTTGCGGAACGAGCAATCTCAAGACCAAGAAAATATTTCAAAGGTCCAAGATCTTTGAGCTTAAATTGAGAATGAAGATACTTCTTTAAATCAGCGACAACATCTTCCTCATTATTGGTAATGATGATATCATCTACATAAACCAACAATGCAATGAACAAGTTATTTTTCTGTCGAGTGAACAAAGTGTGATCAATTGAAGATTGGATAAAACCATGAGCTAGCAAGGCAGAGGAAAACTTTGAGAACCACTGTCTTGATGCCTGCTTAAGGCCATACAAAGACTTATACAGTCTGCACACAAGTTGAGAGCTAGTGGGATTAGCTTGAGCAGAAGGCAGAAACTCCCCCTGAGTCCTAATCCCTTCAAATTGTAATGAAAACCAGGAGGTAGAGACATGTACACCTCCTCTTCCAATTCTCCATGCAAAAATGCATTATTGACATCCAATTGATGCAAATACCAGTTCTTGGATGCAGCTATGGCTAATAGAATTTGTACAGTAACTAACTTGGCTGCTAGTGAAAAAGTTTCCAAGTAGTCCAATCCTTCTTGTTGTGTATAGCCCTTAGCAACTAATCTGGCCTTGTATCTTTCCATAGAACCATTGGAGTTGTATTTAATCTTGTAAATCCATTTATATCCAACATCTTGCTTGTTAAGAGGTAAATGAGTTATAGCCGAAGTTTTATTATCTTCCAAGGCTTTAATTTCATCAGCCTTGACATTACACCATTGAATGTGTTGAATGGCTTGTCTAAAAGATTTTGGTTCTTTTTGCAAAGAAATAGAAGGTGTGAATGCTTTATGAGAACAAGAAAGATTAGAATATGATAGAAAATTAGAAATTGGATATTGAGTACCTGAGAGGAGACCTTTACTCAAAAAATCAGATGATGAAGTGGCATCTGCAATATTAGCCAAGTTGCGATGGTAATTTGCAAGATATGATGGATTTTTGTGAATTCTAGTGGATTTTTTAATCTTAGGCTGTGAAGTAGTAAAATCAAGATTTTTCTTAGAAGTAGTTGGAGCTGAATTATTTCCTGTTTCATTTATGGAGTTGGAAATAGTATCAACAGGATCTGAAAGAATATTTTGAGTAGTTTGAGTTATAGGAGATGTGAATATATCAATAGGAACGAGATCATCTGTTTAAGGAACTGGTATGACTACTGACGGAGTGGGAAGATCATGACTTGTTTTGAATGAAAATATAATTCTCGAAAAATGACATCTCTGGATAAGAAAATGATATTGGTTTCTAAATCATAGAGTTTGTATCCCTTGGTGCCATATGGATACCCAATAAAAACACAAGGATGAGCTCTAGGTGCAAATTTAGAACGATTATGGGATAAAGTAGATGCAAAACAGAGAACCAAATACTCTAAGATGAGAATAATTTGTTGGTTTTGAGAATAACATCTCATACGGTGTTTTATCAGATGGAAGAGGAGAAGGTGTTCTATTGATTAAGTAAGCTGCTATGAGAACACATTCACTCTAGAAAACAAGGGGTAAATTTGCATGGAATCTAAGAGATCTTTCCAGGTTTAATAGATGTTAATGTTTATGCTCAACTACACCATTTTGTTGAGGTGTAGCAGCACATGTTTGTTGATGTAAGACTCCTTTAGAAGAATAGAATTCAGGCATATCAAACTCAGCCCCTTTATCACTCCTTATAATTTTAATATGAATATCAAATTGTGTCTCTATGAGCTTAAAAAATGACTGAACTAGGGAGTGAGTGTCAGATTTATTTTTCATTAGACATACCCAAGTACAACGTGGATGATCATCCACAATTGTAAGAAAATATCTAAAACCAGTAATTGACTCAACAGGAAAAGGGATCACAAATGTCATAGTGTATCAAATTGAAAATTTTATTTCTGATGGAATGACTAGTATTGAATGGCAATCTTTTATGTTTTATGGATCGATCATTGTATCTAGACATAGTATTGTTTAGAAAAGAGTTCCAGTAGGTTGTCCAGTTAGGATTTACTTACTGCTCTACAAGGATCGATTGATATGTTTGCCAATGGACAGATATTTCAATTGAAATTTGAAGTAGTATGTATATTAGTCAATAGCTTTTGTAGAGTTTGAATCTTATTGAGAGAAGGATGGCCTAGCTTAAAATGCCAAAGATCAAAAGAAGGAAGATTTACAGCAGAAGTGAAATTTACAACAGAAAAAACACTAGAATTCATAACAGATGCTTGCAACAGATATAGTCCGGCTACTTGCTTAGCCACTCCAATCGTCTTCCATGAGTGTAGGTCTTGTATAAAACAAAAATGAGAAAGAAATAGAAAACAACAAGAATTTTTTGTGAGTCTTTTCACTGAAATGAGGTTAAAAGAGAAAGAGGGAACATACATAACATTATGAAGAACTAAGGAATATGATAGTTTCATAGTTCCAACATGTGTGATAGGAGCACATGTTCCATTTGGCAATTTTGCTAATGTATTTATAATAGAGATAATTGTAGTAAGATGTGAAATAGAACTGACCATGTGATCAGTAGCACCACTATCAATTATCCAAGAATTTGATTGCTTAAAAACAAAATCAGTTAAATTAATCATACCTGATAAACTCAAAGTGTTTGAAACAACAGATGAGTTGCTCACAGCATTCATGGCTATTGGCTGTGGGTTGAGGTGTTTGTGAAAAGGGTTGTAGAAAAGAAAGAAGTTGTTGACATTCTTTGGTAAAAGGAAACTGAGGAGTTATGGAAGAACAATCTGGGTCATTGGAAGATGAGAAGTAAGGTGTAATCCCGAGAGGGAGGGGGGGGTGAATTGTGTTTATTAAAATTTCACTAAAACTTTTGTTCTACAAATTCCTTGATTTAAGAATTAACCCAACGAATTAATATTCAGCAATTGCACAATCACAATGATATTGATTTGCAACCCTACAAAAGCACAGCCAACAATCCTTTTAAGTTAAGTCAACAAAGATCAGTTTGAATAAAATCTTAGAATATTCAAAATCTGAATTTTCTTTCAATCAATGAATAGTTAGAATAAATAATTTCAGAGATTTGATTTTACAAGACCTGAAACTTTCCTTTAATTGATAGAGCAAGATTAACTTCAGCAGTGTAGTAAAATCAATATTCTTGATTACTTCTGAATTTGTCAAACCACTTAACAACCAAATAATGATAATCTTTCTGGATAATTTTATAAGAAATTAAATGTATATTTTCAGTATATTAATGATGAATGTGGGTTGACTTATTTTACAGTAAGCGTATGAAATATGTTGTTAAATTGTGTGGCATGAGTAAAATGAAGTTTTTGTGTTGAGCTATGATATATGTATGAGATGCTGGAAATACTGGAAATGTATTGAGAATTAAAATGTGATATGATTTATTCTGCATGTGTTTGAGAATGTTAAATTACAATGTATGGTTTGAGAACTCCAGTGGACCAAAATAGGCACAGTATTGTTACGGGTATTTTTGGTAGCGCTAGTGCATCCACACGTTTTAGAGAGAGCGTGGATATTTCTTGGTTTTAAATATGAAACAAATTCAGTAATTTAGTGAGCTTTAAAATTTGATAATCTGATTTTTTAATCAATCAATCAATCAATATAGTATGCTGATTTCAAATACGGATCAAAGTAAGAAACTTCAGCAACTCTCAATATTTAGCAAGTGTTAAATAATCATACACGCAGGTTATATGTTTGCAGAAAATTAAAGAGAGTAGGGAGAAGAGCTGAAGACCGTATTTTTATAAGGTTCGGCCAGGGGCCTATGTCCTTGCCCCAAGCAACCGCTATGAGGATTTTCCTTTTCAACTTCTTTACAGGCCAAGTTACAACCTCTTCGTATTAAGTGGAGATCCCTCTCTAACAATAATACCCCTTCTCGTTGGCCAATGATTCAACAACCCTGAATCGTCTAACAACAAAACAAGAAACAATTTTATGTACACGTAGAACTCTCTCAACAAGAGCAGATTAGTATAATAGAAAATCAATATACTTCAATCAATAATCAATATAAAAGAATGAAGCTCAGATTATTATCACCGGGGTTCTGATTTGATTTGAAAATCTCAATAGAGAACGATCAGAAACTGTGAGTTATATCAGCACAAACACAACAAGACTTCAGAAAATATTTGAGCAAGAAAGCTTTGAACTTTGTAATTCGTATGAGCTTGATTATTGCTGATTGTTGTTGGTGTGTTTGTAATTCGTGAAATTAACTTGTATTTATAGATTTAAAAAGTGTATAAACGTATTCCCCAAGTTACTTGAAGTATTTCCCAAGTTTTCTCAAAGACTGGGAGTCAAGCAAACAACTTTGGAAACTTCCCTTGCTGTTTTAAAATTTAAAAACATGAAGGTCAGTCGCCTGTGCCTTGAAATTATAGCGTATTCTGAAAGTCAGTACTGGGTCAGTTTCCTGAGCCTTAATGGTCAGTTGCCTGAGGCAGTTTTGTTTGCATACTTAAAAACACATAAAAATGTCAGTCGCCTGAGGAAACTTCCTCAGTCGCTTGTCTTGCCTTCAACTTAAGTGTTTTTTTTATTTTATTTTAAACTTTTTGATTTCAAAACTTTACTTGGGTCTTGGAAAGATATAAGTAAGACTTTAAAACATTTTCCATGATTTTGAAATAAGGTCTCTAAGTCATTTAACTTTTCCTAAGAGCTTCAAACAATTGTATTGAAATTTTGAAGTACTTACATGAGACTTCTTATAAACTATTACTTTCTAAGTGCTAAGTCTTCATGCATTGGCTTCCATTCTTTGTGTCTATCTTGAGCTAATCCTTCAATTTACTTGAGCTTCATCATGAGCCATGTCTCTAAGCATAATCGTCATTTAATCTTCTTTAAACACTTGAGCTTGATCTTTTATGAAAACCTTTGAGCCCTGAAACTTATCTTAACCAAACATGTTAAGTTCCTTTGATTTTTTATCATCAAAATAAGATTCTAAGCCTTATTAGGCCAACAATCTATCATTTTTTGATGATGACAAATAATGAGTAAAATGGAGTAAGCCTTAATAAGGCTCCCCCTTACAATAGGCATAATCTTAACAATGTTTGAAAAGTATATCATCATTCATATACCATGAATGCATCAATCTCAGTTTCAAAGTCAATGTCGTGCTCAAATATCATATCATATCAGATTTCAAGATTAGTATCAATATTATACATATGTTGTCAATATCATGCTTAGTTTTGCAAGTCAAGTTTTCATACTCATATGCAATACTCATTTACATACTCATTGCATACTCAATTTTGCTCTCAAATTTCTTCCCCTTTTGACATCAATCACAAAGAGAAGGGTAGTAAGAATAGCATACAAAGCAAAAGTATGGAGTCATTGAAAGCACAAAATAGAACGTGTCATTCATCATGCAATAAAAGATAGACAATAAGTCCCAAAATAGCATGAGAAAATACAAAAGAGCACAAAAACATAGTGTATTAAGAACACATATTACAAAAAAAAAATCCAAGCATCAGCTGCATTTTCATCGGCTTCTTCTTCAGCATCAACAGAACTAGTCTGCATAGGAGCTTTTCCACGCGAAGAAGATGATCCGGCTATTTGCAGTTCAATATGACTAAGCCTCTGATCAAGAGACGTATAATTAGCTTGAAGAGATGCATAATTGTGCTGACGAGAGCTTAATCCAGTTCTCATTTCACCACAAAAAGCTATGAATTACGGATGGTAAGCAAGGAACCATGAAGGTATATCATCAGGAGTAGGAGCAAGTTGCTGAGCAAGTTCAGGAGCTTGGCGTTGGCGCCTTCCAAATTTCGGAAACCAACCTTAATCATGCTTTTCATAACCCATTTGTTTGAGAGTGGTCGAAGAGAAAAGGTCATAGTGGGTTCGCTTAATGAACAAGGTGGAAGGGGTGACTACACTCAGTATGCAAAGATAAGATTTAAAATGCCACCATATAGAATAATCACTCGTCGAGCTTCCTCTCTCGAAATCATCCACTTGAGAATTAAACTTGGTAAATCAAGCTTCTTACCTTTGAGCAAGCACCACATGACAAAACAGTCCAAGTATGAAACATGGTCATGTGATCCGGCTCGAGGCAAAATATTGTTTGTGATGAGCTTCTGGAGGACTTGAGCTTGCAAATTTAGTTGGTTATAAAGTGGAGGATTGCCAAAATAAATAGGGTCTTCAGACATGACTAATGGGAGAAATTCTTCAGAAGAGAAGTCCTGAGCCATGATCCAAGATTGTCCAAAAGATGGACACGCAAACTCCCCTTGGGTGATATTAAAAATTTGTGTCAATGTTTGTGGAGTGAGAGTAAGTGATTTCCCCATTACTTCCATTGAGGTTACTGTGTCTCCTTTAACCATATTTGCATAAAATTTTTTGACCAAGTTCGAATACACTCCCTTGGCTTGATAGGTAATGAATCTTTTCCATCCTAAATTTCTGAACATGGGTAGAATGTCTGGAAAATCAGTTTCAAAGAAGATAGTGTCTAGAACTTTACCAAAGATAGGGTCAGCTGCTCGAAGATGATCTTTGTAGAGTTTCTTTGCGTGAGGACTTATAAGCCATTGCTCAATGTTCTCGTTGTCATCTTTCCCAGAAGAGGATCCTTTGTGTCCAGCGGTTTTTCGTTCGTGGCATGATGATTCGAACGGTAAAACCCTAGAAAAGTGAGTGATAATGAAGTAGGAAGGTGAGAAGCAAAGTGTAATCGGAAGATTTTGAGTGAAGAAGGGCTAATATATGGAGGAGAAAACAGTTTAGAGAAGAGGAGAAACAGGATCAGGAGACTGAGGGTTTGAAAAATAAGAGTTTTTCGTTCGTGGGAATATAACCCACCGAACGTCAGGCGACTGATGTTTAGTATTCTTTAGAATTTGAATAGACAGTAACGAGTGAGTCGACTGTGCTTCATAGAGTCAGTTGCCTGACTAATGAAATCTTGGAATTTTTTTTTCAAATAGTAGCTAGTTAGTTGACTGAGCCACATGAGTCAGTCACTTGACTTGCAATCTTCCAAATTTCTATTCAAACTACTTCTTTACTATGCGATAAACCTAGTTCGCATCTTATAGAGATAAATTTGTCATTTGAAAGTGGTTTCGTAAAGATATCAGCCCATTGATCACTTGTATTCACAAACTCATTGCACATGGTCTCTCAAAAAATGATGTCTAATATCAATATGCTTGGTTCTTGAATGAGATATAGGACTTTTGGAGATATTGATTGCACTTGTATTATAACATTTTTTAGGTACAGCCGAATACTCTAAATGAAATCCTTTAATTGTTGCTTCATATAAAGAGTTTGTGCACAATAGGTACCTGTTGCCACGTATTCTGCTTCTGCAGTAGATAGTGCTACAGAATTTTGTTTCTTGGAGAACCAAGATACAAGAGATCTTCCTAGAAAGTGGCAAGTACCACTTGTGTTTTTTTGATCAATTTTACATCCTGCTTAATCAGCATCAGAATCGCTGATCATCTCAAAGTCCGTATCTTTAGGATACCATAATCCTAAGTCAATAGTACCAATCAAATATCTTAAGATTCTCTTGACGGCTATTTGATGAGATTCCTTAGGGGTTGCTTGAAACCGGGCGCACATACATACAATGAACATAATGTCCGGTCTATTGGCTGTTAAATAAAATAGACTTCCTATCATGCCTCGGTAGTACTTTATATCTACCGGTTCTCCTTTTTCATCTTTATCAAGATTTATAGATGTACTCATAGGGGTCCCTAAAGGTTTGTTATCTTCCATATCAAATTTCTTAAGCAAGTCTCTTATGTATTTTGACTAATTTATGATTGTTCCAGTTTTAGCTTGTTTAATTTGAAGTCCAAGGAAGTAGGTTAACTCACCCATCATACTCATCTCAAATTCATCCTGCATACATTTTGCAAAATCTTTGCATAGTTCTTCATTTGTAGCATATGATATCATCCACATATATTTGTATAATAAGCATATCTTCATTTTTAGCCTGAATAAATAGTGTGTTGTCCATTTTACCTCTAGAAAATTTGTCTTCTAACAAAAATCCACTTAAACACTCATACAAAGCTCTTGGAGCTTGTTTTAGTCCGTATAATGTTTTGTTAATCTAAACACATGATCAGGATAATGATAATCCTTAAATCCTGGAGGTTGTGCTACATATACTTCTTCATTTATAAATCCATTTAAGAACGCATTTTTCACATCCATTTGATAAAACTTAAAATCTTTGTGAGATGCATAGGCTAATTGCATTCTTATGGCTTCCATTCTGGCTACGGGAGCAAAGCTCTCATCATAGTCTATTCCTTCTTCTTGATTATATCCTTGAGCTACGAGTCTAGCCTTGTTACACACTACAATGCCATTTTCATCATTCTTATTCCTAAACACCCATTTAATTCCAATTACTGAATGATCATTGGGTCTAGTGACTAGCTTCCAAACTTTATTTCTTTTGAATTGATTTAATTCTTCTTGCATGACTATTATCCAAGAGTCATCACTCAATGCTTCATCTTTGTTCTTGGGCTCCTCCTGAGATAGGAACGCATAATGACTACACATATTCTTCAAAGATGATCTAGTAGATACTCCATGTGAGGGTTCACCGATTATTTGATCCTTTGGGTGATTTCTTACAAACTTCCATTCTTTAGGTAGTTCAGTTTGATCTATAGGTATATCATCTGAATTTGAGCTTGTTTCCTTATTCTCTTCTTTTATTTCATGGATTTTTAAGTCTTCTAAACTTTGTTTTATTTTAGCTTCTTCAATATTAGATGCTTTAGTGAATGGATTTGCTTCATCAAAGGTTACATGTATTGATTCTATGATTGTTAAGGTCCTTTTGTTGTAGATTCTGAATGCTTTACTATTTAATGCATATCCTAAGAATATTCCTTCGATTGATTTCGCATCAAATTTTCCTAAGTCATCTTTATCATTCAATACAAAACACTTGCATCCAAATATGTGGAAATAAGATATGTTTGGTCTTCTTCCTTTCCAAAGTTCATAGGGGGTCTTTTCTAGGTTTGATCTAAGAGATACTCTATTCATCACATAACAAGTGGTATTTACCGCTTCTGCCCAAAAGTACTTAGGTAAATTGTGTTCTTTTAACATAGTTCTAGCCATTTCTTGCAGTGACCTATTCTTTCTTTCCACAACTCCATTTTGTTGAGGAGTTCGAGGAGCCGAAAAGTTGTGAGCTATTCCATATTCATCACAAAACTTTTCAACGTCTTTATTTTTGAATTCTCTTCCTTGATCACTTCTAATATTTAGAATTCCATACCCCTTTTCATTTTGGAGTTTCTTGCACAAGTTGATTAGCATTTTGCAGGCTTCACCTTTGGAGGCTAAGAAGAGTACCTAGGTAAACCTGGAGTAGTCATCAACAATGACGAAAGCATGTTACTTTCCTCCTAGACTATGGTGTTCTAGTAGGGCCAAATAAATTTAAGTGAATGAGTTCCAGGGGCCTACTAGTAGAAATGTGTTTCTTCTTTTTAAAACTTGTCTTAGTTTGCTTTCCAAGTTGGCAAGCGTCACAAATTTTGCTTTTGATGGAGTTGTCCTAAAACTTACCCACAAGAAGGGTTTCAAGGTGTTATTTTTGGTGCCAGGTCTTTTTATTTTAGGTTTATTTTTAGTTTTGACTCTCCATACTTTCTTGATTATAACATTTTTCCTTTTAAATGGACATTCAAACTTTATATGTCCTTTTTTTTAACACAAGAAGCAAGTAGTGTGTTCATAAGCATTTGTAGAAGATGTGCTAGCATAATGTCTTGATTCTTTTTCGAAGTATCTCATATAGAGATTCTTTTTCTTCTTGTTTTCAATTCCATTGTATCCAATTCCTTCTTTATCTAATGACATTCTTTGTGTTCCAATCAGCTTTTCAAAATTTTCCTTTCCTTTTGTGAAATTGTAGATGATTTTGTCTTTATCCTCAATTTTACTTTTAAGGTTACTTATTTCTGAATCCTTTTTACTTTCACCATTTACTTGCAGCTTTACTAAGTCTTGGGACGTCTCATTTATTTTATCCACGAGATCATCAATGTGTGAGTTCTTTTCTTTTTCAGCTGATTTTGAAATCTCAAGTTGGTTCTTGAGTATTTCATTTTGCTCTTTCAAAGCTAAGTTTCTTTTGGTACCTCTTATGAACCTTTTATGCAAAGTAAATAGTTCAGCTTGGATTTCTCTATATGAAGGCATGCTTTCACACGAGTCACTACATGATTCATCACTAGATTCTTTAGATGAGCTAGTGTAGGAATTTACGTCAGCATCTCTTGCCATGAAGCAAAGGTTTGCAACATCTTGATCACTCGATTCACTTTCTGATTCACTTGAGCTCAAGTCATCCCATGTAGTTGCTTTCATTGCCTTCTTTCTCTTCTTCTTGGCTTCTTTCTTTAGCTGTGGACAATCAAATTTTATATGTCCAGCTTTCTTGCAGTTATAGCATATAGGAGGTTCATTCTTTGTTTCTTTCTTACTAGTTTCTCCTTTATCAATTTTTGAGCCTCTGAATTTTCTAGTAAATTTCTTGTTCTTCTTGAAGAATTTTCCAAGTCTTCTTGTAATTAAGGCTACATCATCGTCATCTAGTTCGTTGTCTTCCTCTTCACTAGAACTTTCTTTTGCAGCCTTAAGGGATATTGATTTCTTGTTTTTGTTACCTTCAGAACTTCTTTCATTGATTGCCATCTCGTATATGAGGAGTGATCCTATTAGTTCATCTAGGGAGGTATTTTTCAAGTTCCTTCCTTCTGTTATTGCAGTGGCCTGAGGTTCCCAAATAGGTGGAAGTCCTTTAAGAATTTTTCGAATCATTTCATAGGTAGAGTAGTTTTTCCCTAATGCATTAAGAGAGTTTATAATATGGGTAAACCTAGTGTACATACTAGTGATGGTTTCTTCAGGGTTCATTCTAAATGCTTCATACTCGCTAGTAAGCATATCAATCCTACTATCCCTTACGTCAACCGTTCCTTCATAAGTTACTTCAAGTTTATCCCAGATTTCTTTAGGTGATTTACATGCCATGACCCTATTGAATTCATTTACATCAAGAGCGTAATATAGTGCATTCATTGCACTAGAATTTATTTGCAGCATCTTTAGGTCATTATCAGTCATCTCTTTTTCTTCTTTAGGTATGTCTTTGTTGTCTACGTTTTTAGTAGAGATGAGGTCACCATGTGTGACTACTTTCCAAGCTTTCCAATCCATAGTTTGCAAGTAGATTCTCATTTGCTGTTTCAGAAGGTGTAATTAACACCGCAGAAGATAGGTGCTCTAGAAGAGGATTGGCCTTCGGCAAAGGGAGATACACGTAGGTGTGCCATGGGGATCTTTATGTAGCTTCTAGATTAAGATTTACTACAACTTAGGGCTTTGATACCAATTGAGAAGTAAGGTGTAATCCCAAGAGAAGGGGGGGGGGGGTGAATTGGGTTTATTAAAATTTCTTTAAAACTTTTGTTCTACAAATTCCTTGATTTAAGAATTAACCCAACGAATTAATATTCAGTAATCACACAATCACAATGATATTGATTTGCAACCCTACAAGCACAACCAACAATCCTTTTAAGTTAAGTTAACAAAGATCAGCTTGAATAAGATCTTAGAATATTCAAAATCTGAATTTTCTTTCAATCAATGAATAGTTAGAATAAATAATTTTAGCGATTCGATTTTACAAGACCTGAAACTTTCCTTTCATTGATAGAGAAAGATTAACTTCAGCAGTGTAGTAAAATCAATATTCAAGATTACTTGTGAATTTGTCAAACTACTTAACAACCAAATAATGATAACCAATATGTTTCTTGGTTTTAAATATGAAACAAATTCAGTAATTCAGTGAGCTTTAAAATTTGATAATATGATTTTTTAATCAATCAATCAAAATAGTATGCTAATTTCAAATATGGATCAAAGTAAGAAATTTCACCAACTCTCAATATTTAGCAAGTGTTAAATAATCGTACACGCAGGTTATATGTTTACAGAAAATTAAAGAGAATAAGGAGAAGAGCTGAAGACCGTATTTTTACAAGGTTCGGCTAGCGGCCTACGTCCTTGCCCCAAGCAACCGCTATGAGGATTTTCTTTTCCAACTTCTTTACTGGCCAAGTTACAACCTCTCCGTATCAGGTGGAGATCCCTCTTTAACAATAATACCCCTTCTCGTTAGCCAACGATTCGGCAACCCTGAATCGTCAAACAACAACAAAACAAGAAACAATTTTGTGTACAAGTAGAACTCTCTCAACAAGAGCAGTTTAATACAATAGAAAATCAATATACTTCAATCAATAATCAATATAAAAGAGTGAAGCTCAGATTATTATCACCGGGGCTCTGATTTGATTTGAAAATATCAGTAGAGAACGATTAGAGACCGTGAGTTGTATCAACACAAACACAGCAAGACTTCAGAAAATATTTGAGCAAGAAAGCTTTGAACGTTGTAATTCGTATGAGCTTGATAATTGCTGATTGTTGTTGGTGTGTTTGTAATTTGTGAAATTAACTTGTATTTATAGATTTAAAAAGTGTATAAACATATTCCCCAAGTTACTTGAAGTATTTCCCAAGTTTTCTCAAAGATTGGGAGTCAAACAAAAAATTTTGGAAACTTCCCTCGTTGTTTTAAAATTTAAAAACACGAAGGTCAGTTGCCTGTGCCTTGAAATTACAGCGTATTCTGAAAGTCAGTATTAGGTCAGTCACCTGAGCCTTAATGGTTGAGGCAGTTCTGTTTGCATTTTTAAAAACACATAAAAATGTCAGTCGCCTGAGGAAACTTCCTTAGTCGCCTGTCTTGCCTTCAGCTTAAGTGTTTATTTATTTATTTATTTTTTATAAACTTTTTGATTTCAAAACTTTACTTAGGTCTTGGAAAGATATAAGTAAGACTTTAAAATATTTTCCATGATTTTGAAATAAGGTCTCTAAGTCATTTAACTTTTCCTAAGAGCTTCAAACAATTATATTGAAATTTTGAAGTACTTAAGATTTCTTATAAACTATTACTTTCTAAGCGCCAAGTCTTCATGCATTGGTTTCCATTCTTTGTGTCTATCTTGAGCTCTTCCTTCAATTTACTTGAGCTTCATCATGAGCCATGTCTCTAAGCATAATCGTCATTTAATCTTCTTTAAACACATAAGCTTGATCTTTTATGAAAGCCTTTGAGCCCTAAAACTTATCTTAACCAAACATGTTAAGTTCCTTTGATTTGTTATCATCAAAATAAGATTCTAAGCCTTATTAGGCCAACAGAAGATAATGAAACTTGGTGCACCAAAGATGTTTTGGTTCTTGGATTCTGACGATATCCAGGTGGGTAACCATGCAACTTGTAGCATCTATCAACTGTATGCCCAGTGAGACCACAATGAGTACAGATTGGCTTAGAATGTCGCTTCTGATAATTCTTTGCCATTGTTTCAGGAACATTCTTGCTGAACAAAGCAGCAGTTTCAGTCATCAAAGATGGTCCCACCACCTTTCTTTGCTTTTCTTCTTGTAAAGTAAGAGATAAAACTCTATTAATAGATGGCATCGGGTCCATGAGTAGAATTTGTCCTCGATTATGTGTGAACGAATCATTGATACCCATAAAAAATTGAACAACATATTCCAAAAATTGAACAACATATTCTTTCTCATGTTGATCAATCATTGTTTTTAAAGCTCCACAAGAACAACCCGAATTACAAGAACAACTAGGGATTGGTTTCATAGTAGAAAATTCATCCCATACAACTTTTGACTTCGTATAATAAGAACTAACAGAAGATTGATCTTGAACTAATGAAACAAGATCTTTATTGAGTTGGAATAAACTGGGACCATTACCTTGTGTAAATCTAATCTTTAGATTCCTCCAAACTTCTTCAGCAATCGAAGTGTTGATAACATTGGCAGCAATTTCTCGTGTAAGAGAATTCAAGATCCATGAAAGGACCATGTTGTTGCAACGAAACCATAGAATGTACAATGGATCAGACTGATTTTTGGGTTGAGAAAATGTTCCATTTGCGAAACACGTCTTGTTCTTGGCATTGAGAACTTTCAACATTGATTTGCTCCACGTATAGTAGTTCTCACTATTCAAAGGTTGAGAAACCAAAATCGAACCAAGGCTTTCTCCATGATGAAGAAAATATGGATTGGAAAAATCTTCAATCAAAAAATGAGAACCTTGCTCCGATACCATGTCAAGATAAAGAATGCTCTGATACCATGTCAAGGTAAAGAAAACAATGTATTGCAAGAAACAATGAAGAGAAAACAAAATCTTGGAGAGAAAAAATGAATAACCAATTTGTATAATATTTCTTACTTCTTTGTACATGAATTAGATCTCTTATTTATACAAATAAATTGATAATTGAGGAACCAACTAACAACTAACTAACAAAAAACTAACACTGACAAAACAGATAACTGACTAACAGATTGGAAACCGTCGAAGGTTTCAAACCAAACCATCGACGGTTTCAGATAGAAACAAAATTGTAACAATGGTTTCAGACAGAGAATAAAACCGTCGATATAATCAATGTACCGTCGACGGTTTCATCCTGAAGTAAGCCCAGCTTCCCAACTTCCTTGATGCTGTCTTCCTCATTAATATAGTCACAAATTTAATAGAGTTTGTGTTGTTGCTGGGTCCAAGGACTTAAATTTCGGTCGAAATGTCGAAATTTCAACCGAAATTTCGGATTTCGAGGGGTCCCGAAAGGAAATTGAGAGACAGATTTGATTTTGTAAAAATTCGACCGAAATTTCGAGCTTTCGGCAAATTTCGTTCGAAATTTCGAAAATTTCGAAAATTTCGGCTGTTCTTCTGAAATTTCCTGGAATTCATGTGGAAGAAAAAAAAAATAAATTGGAGGGAGGAATTTCAGCACTATTCTGAGTATTCTCAGATTTTTTTTTGCCTTTTCCCACGTGATTGTACACGTTGTGAAACCCGTGAGCTTATACAGTGAAAAAAAAAATCTCGCAGAGATACTCTGCACTCTGCAGATCCATTATTCAAACAAATAATTCCATCGACCACTACGCAAATTATTTCTATAAATTAACATGCATTCGGATACATACCTCAAGCTCAAACTCTCAAAAGCCTTCTTCTTCTTCTTCCATCTTCAAACTTCAAAAAAAAAACCCCAGATTCCAAATTTCTGCTGCCTCCTGCATCCACTTTTGAAGTTCGAACTCCGAAAAGCCCTAACCTTCGAATCCCCTCCTGCCAGCCCTTCGAGCCTCTGCCTCTAGCCTTCGGCTTCACCTTCCACCTCCATCGTTGTCGGCGTCACACACAGTCGCAGCCAGCCGCAAGAACTCCAGCCTGCACTCTTCCTTTCTGCCGAGGCCCTCGCTGAGCTGCGAGCAAGAAACCGAGAAAAGAGAAACGAGGGACGAGAATTGGAGCCTCTATCGCCCCTCCCTCCACGAGCAGCAGCAGCCAGCAGCTCCACAAAATAAAAAGGCTGCCTTAAAGGCTGGTTTATATTTTAAATTAGATGTCTTAACTCTTAAGTTTTTACATTTACTCAAAGTCCCCCTTTCCCCCAATATATTTACAGCAATGCCCTCCTCTCTCATTTACTATTTACCCCTTAGTTAATGTTACTAACTTACTAGTTACTAACTTACTACTTACTACTTTACTAGTATACTAAATAATAAGTTAGTATAAATGTATAATAAATAATTAGTTAATAACTAGTAAATTTAATAATTAAATAAAATTAGAATAATTTACTATTATTGTCTTATTATAGTATAAATTAAAAAATTATTTCATTTATTTAAATATATTCATTTTAAAAATTTATTACTTAATAATAATTTTCTAAAAATTATCATTAATTTTGTAATTTTAATTTAATAATTTAATATTTCTCTTAGTAATTATATTATCTTTATTTAGCATCGAAATATTTTTATTTTAAAATTATAGAGTAACATCCAAATAATTTTTTTTTTTTTACAAATTTAGAGTAATTTAACATCTAATCAATATAGCCTAGTAATTAAATAAATTAAAGTACTTATTAGCTTAATATAGTTTAAATTATTTCATTTATTTGACTAATTTAATTTTCATAATTTATTGGTAATTTTGTACATTATCATTAAATTTTGTAAATTTAATTTAATATTTTAATGTTTGTCTTATTTATTGAGATTATATTGATAATAAAACATCTCAAATAATTTTCTTTTAAAATTGTTGACTAATTTAACACCTAATTTTTGATTCATTGTTACCTTGTAGGAAAGTAAAATTATCTACAAAAATGTCTGAAGGAAGAAAACAAGATCCAGCATGGGAACATGGATACCCGATGCCCAATGTCAAGAATGGATTTATTTGCAAATACTGCGGAAAACAAATGAAAAGTGGTGGTGCAACAAGATTAAAAATGCACCTAGCAAATTACGACCCGCAGCATAATATAAAATTCTGCGACAAAGTACCTCCAGAAGTTAAGCAGGAAATGAGAATTGTTTTAGAAAGAAAAACAACAGCTAAGGCCAAAAAAATAGAAAGAATGGATCAAATAAAAAATGAATTGCGTGGGAACTTGATGCAATCACAACAAATTGATGAAGTTGATGATGTTGACGATATTGCATACCCGCCTGACATTTCTTCCTATGAAAGGTCTGCATATCGTCAAGCATTCTATGCTTCAAAACAGACGGAATGGGAAAGAGACCAATCTCGTAGGTTTGCAGGTAGGCAACAAGGAGGCAGTTCAGGGGCTGATAGTAGTGCAGGGCAACCTCAGATGAGGCGATCTCAAAGTGTGAGAGAGCCAGAAATAGAGCCATATATTTCAAAGCCTTCTCAACATTACAAGTCAGATGCAGCAAAACAAAGAAACTTGAAAAATTTATTCAAAAGAGGTAAAATAAAAGAAGAAATGAATAGGTTGATTTCGAAGTTTTTTATATATGATAATGTTCCACCTGAGAAGGCAAAATCACCTCATTTTAAAAACATGGTATGGGGTTGCCAATCAGCTGGAACGGGAGTCGATCCACCAACACCCTATGAAATCAGAACAAAATACCTTGATTTAGAGGTAAAAGAAATGGAAGACCACGTACAAGAAGTGAAGAAAAAGTGGGCCACGTATGGCTGCACTATAATGTGTGATGGATGGACAGGCCCTACAAAATTATCCATCATAAATTTCATGGTTTACTCGAAAGGAAGCACAATTTTTCTAAAGTCGGTAGATGCTTCTGACAAAATAAAAGACCATGAATACATATATTCCTTATTAAAACATGTTGTGCAAGAGGTAGGAAAGCAACATGTTGTCCAAGTGGTGACCGATAATGGTAGTGCCTACAAGAAAGCGGGTCTAAAATTAATGAAAAAATTCAACTTGTATTGGACTCCTTGCGCCGCTCATTGTATTGATCTCATTTTTGAAGAGATCGGAAAAAGAGAGGCAATAAGCATAGTGATCTTGCAGGGGAGACATATCACTAATTTTATATATAATCATGGATGGTTGCTTGCTAAAATGAGGGAGCACTGTCAAGGGGATATTGTGCGTCCAGGGGCCACACGATTTGCTACAAACTACATTGCACTTGATAGCCTACAAAAAAAAAGAGTAGGTTTAAAATCTCTATTCACATCTGATGAATGGGCTGAGCATGCTCTTAGTCGAACAAAAATGGGTAGAGAAATTGAAAGTACAGTTCTTAACCATCAATTTTGGGATAGAGTGGCAAAAATTTGTAACATTTATGAGCCTATATATCGAGTATAGCGTATAGTTGACAGTGAAGTGTGACCAACATTAGGAGTTGTGTTTGAAGCAATAAGGGTGATGAAAGAGGCCATTGAAATAGGTGCAAGAAGTGCAAGATGGGTTCTCAAAGTCATCAATGACCGGTGGGAAAGAACCTTGAACATCCTCTTCATGCAGCAGGTATAAAATATTTATAAATTTCAAGAAATTTATATATCAAAATACTTATTACATATTTATATTTTACTTTATTTAATTGGCAGCTTATTTCTTAAATGCAAAATGTCAATACAAAGAAGGTGTTGGGGAAGATCCTTATTTTCTTGATGCAGTTCACAAAGTTTTTAACACCCTTGAGCCACATTCCTCGGGCCTGGATCAAATTGGAAATGAGGTATATTTTTAAATAAAATAAGTCTTAATCCATGTTTAATTATTCAATAACAATATTTTTTTTTAGATTATTATATTTAGAGATGCTAAAAGAAGCTTTGGAGAAGCAGCTGCTAAAGCAGCTAGGGCAACCATGGCACCTGGTAAGTATTTTTATATAAATGTACAATACAAAGTTACAAACTTCAAGTATAATCTACTAAGTAGTAAATACTAACTGTGTTCTTAAAACATCTTGCACAGCTGATTGGTGGATGATGTATGGATCAAGTGCTCCAATCCTAAGAAAGCTAGCATTGCGCATTTTGTCACAAACCGCATCTTCATCAGCTTGTGAACGAAATTGGAGCACATTTGCACTCATTCACACAAAGCAAAGAAATAGACTAGCCTACAGCAGACTTCAGCAGCTTGTTTTTTGTTATTACAACATGAAGCTTCGAATAAGAGATATGGAGGCCGAAATGGACAAAGTGGCTGAACAAGATCCCCTGGACCTTCTTGACATATCAGTTGAATTGGGTGATGAGGATGAGTATCCACTTTTTCAATGGATTAGGCCATCTCATCTTGATGAACGAGACGGAAGTCCCCATCCACAAATGGCCAAGCATGCACAAGATGACTTTGGCATCGATGTTAATCAGGTAATGGTAGAAGAAGTAATATCTAGTAGTGATGATTCTCAAATGAATCTTGGATCTAGATATGGAACTTCATCTATGCCCTCTGGTGGTGATGATGATAATGACGACGATGATGCTGGTGGTGACGGATCTAACCTCCGCGATAGCAGTGGGCAAGGTGGTGATGGTGGGGACTATGGAGGAAATGAAGGATGGCAAGATTATAGACCAGAAGTGGAATATACACGTCCTTCCCAACTAGAAGATGAGGGTCCACAAAGAGAAACACGTCCAGTTGATAGGCAGTACAGTCGTAGAAAAGGAAAAGGGAAGATGCATCAAATAGAAGAGGATACCTTTTCCCTTAGTATGGAATCTATGAGTATAGGAACAAAGCACGACTCTAATAGTTATGGTAGTTATGAATCTACACAGAACAGCTCCTCACAATCTACATATGGCCAACCGTTTTCACATGCAAATGAGCAGGCACAACAATATGGAAATTGGCAACCACATGTCTATGGGTATGGACAAACACGTCAAGAATATGGGTATGAGTATGACCAGTATGTAAATGCAAAACAATCCTATGGACATACACAACAAGTAGAACATGCAAGAAGAAATCCTAGCACACGAAGATCTTCTGACCGAGTAGAAACTGCCATGAACCAGATGACTACGGAGGAGTATGAACAACACATGTACACCTATACTCAATATTTTGGAAATTATATGACATGGAGTGATTATTGTAAACAATATATGTCATCTCGAAATCCTAATGATAGGGATAGGAGAGATGACTTTGAGCTACCAAGAAAGTCCATGTGGTATTAGATCATTAAATGTATAATTTTTATTGAAAATGTAGTTGTTTAAATGATAATTTGTTGCCTTAAATCTTAAAGGAATAGCTTCAAAACTTTATAATCATTTGAATGTTCTTCAGTTCATAGTTTGTTTCGCGATATGCAGTTTAATATCCTACACACTAGAAACTTGTCATATATGCATTTTTTTAATATATTTTGATACCATATTAAGCATAATCATCTATTCTAATATTTCCTAAAGTTTTATTTTAAATTTCCATTATTTACTATAAATTTCCGTAATTTCTTTAAATCGAAATCGAAATCGAAATCGAAATCGAAATTGAAATCGAAATTTCCGTAAATTGAGACCATCGAAATCGAAATTTAAGTCCTTGGCTGGGTCCACCCAAGTTAGGGGAATAGGAATGGTAAATCCTACTCCCTTTAATATCTCTTTTATTTTATACATTATTAAATCTCTCTTCAATTTGATGTTTGTTAGTAAGGTTACCCCGCAGGTGTAGCCCAACAGCACGTGGACGAATAAACACACGGTAAATAGCACCCATGTTTGGGAACACAATAATTTTTTTAAACACCACATAGTAAATGCGGACAACAAGATTAGAACCCAAGACCTCCTGGTAACCAACTTTGATACCGTGTTAGATTACCACTTTACCTAAAAGTTTAAGCTGTTAAGTTGTGGGCCAACAATGTATATCAAGTTTTAACACTTACAAAGTCACTAAATTGTTCTTTAACCTTCATTCTTGATTAGAGTTTTATTGAAAATTTAAAGATAAGGAAGACAATTAAAACATGACATGAGGCTGCTGGACTCTACTAATTTGAGTCACTCTCTTCTTCTATTGTTTGTCGTTGCTACACCACTTCAAACCCATTGTCGCCTTGGCCATCCTTCATTGAACATGTTAAAACAACTAGTTCCTACTTTGAGTTCTTTGTCTAATCTTGTGTGTGAGTCTTATCAATTGCAAAAGCACCATCATGTTCCCTTTGCTTCTTGAGTCAATAAATGGGCAATCAACCCTTTCATGCAAGTCCATTCAAATATTTGGAATCCTAGTTGTGTTACATCAAAGTTGTGGTTTCAACACTTTGTTACTTTTGTTGATGATTACCCTAGGATGACTTGGTTGTATTTAATGAAAGATCATTGTGAGTTGTTTAATATTTTTTATGCTTTCTATTCTTGAATAAGGACTTAGTTCCATGGACACGTCATACTGATAATGTTGAGAGTACTTCATGTTGGTATTATTGTATTAATGTTAGATGTTTCAAATTAAAAAAAATATTTGTTTAATTGTCGTCGATTTTATTTTAATTAAGTATACGTTAAATTTAACATATTAGTTTTAACATTTTTAGAATATCTCATTTTAAAATTCAGTTTTTCTTCTTCAAAATAACTTTATCTTCTACTCTTTCTTGAGATTTATATTTTGTTGGGTAACTAAATGACATTATATCTCCTATAGCTATGATGTTTTTGAATGCACGCAAAACCGAGCCAACTGAGTAATCTTGGAGGTCGTGCACGTAGTACCTATATGCACTGAGAAATGTTCTCTGTA
Source organism: Malania oleifera (assembly GCF_029873635.1). NCBI lineage: Eukaryota > Viridiplantae > Streptophyta > Magnoliopsida > Santalales > Ximeniaceae > Malania > Malania oleifera. Next base: position 102,166,912 of record NC_080424.1, on the reverse strand, counting down.
GGCGCGAAGGTGACTTTAAGGATAGTGGTCCTTCCATGCCTTAACTTTTGTCAAGTATTTATGTTTTATTTAATCTGAATTTTATTGGTAGACATTTTTTCCTTCTATTATATTTCCAAGACTTCATACCTAATTTACTACCTATCTGACTAACTTTAGTATCCATCAGTCATCTTGTGCCCACACTCCACAACAAAATGGTTGTAGAGTGAAAAAGACATACATATTCTCGAAGTTGCTGGTACCCTACTGTAGCAAGTGAATGTCCTTAAATTTTTTGGAGTGATGCTATGCTCATTGCTTGCTCTTTCATCAATAAATTCCATCCCTTGTCCTTGGTGGTAAAATCTCATGTTTAGTTATCTTCCTAAAGGCTACTTAGTTCTCACTTGCTCCTTGTATATTTAGTTGTGTATCTTTTGCGCATCAGTTAATGCCCAAAATGGATAGGTTGGATTGTCGTGCTATTAAATGTACTTTTCTGGGTTACTCTTGTACTCAAAAGGGATATCAATATTATAGCCCTGCTTTATGTCGATTCATTGTCTTGCTCATGTCAACTTTCTAGTTTGAGTCTTGTCGCTTGGATTATCTTAATTTGCAAATGTACACATGACAGTGGCTTAAGATAGGAGAGGCTCCTCTAGCTTCTGCTTCTATGCCTCTAGGTCCCTTGTCTGATGTTCTTATTTCTTAAGATGTTGATCTTCTTCTTGTTCAGAAAGGAAATTCACTTGTACCCAACATCAAGTCTCTAATTTAGTTTGCTAGGATTTCTTTTCACCTTTTTTATTTGTACTCTATCTTTTGTTGCTCTTTCAAAATATGTTTTTGAAGCTCTATTCCATTCTAGGTGGAGGATTGTAATGGTTGAAAAATGGGTGTGTTATAGGATAATGATAGAAATGTACCTTTTCTTCGTGATAAGTTTGTGGTTGGTTGTCGCTGGTGTATACCGTGAAAGTTAATCTAGATGGTTTCATGGCTCATTTGAAGACTTGTCTTGTTGCTAAGGGATACACTCAGTGTACAATTTGGATTGTTTTGACAAGTTCTTTCCAATCCCCAAACTTGCCTCATTCAGCTCCTTAGCCACCACTTGCCATTGGCCTCTACATCATTTATATGCAAAGAATGCCTTCCACCTTAGGAGGAGGTCTATATAGAGCAACCACCTAGATTTGTTCCTTGGGGGAGTCATAATTAGTTTGTACTTTGTCGGCTCAAGAAATTCATTAATGGTCCAAAGTTCTCTAGTCTAAAAGCATGGTTGGTTGATTGGGTGTTGGTACCTAAGTTTGGTCCGTAGATCACCCTATATTTTATTGTTTTGGCAAGGTTTTGCACATTGTGTATGTGGATAATATTGTGATTAATGGTGATGATCCTCCAACTTTTGAAGCATTTGCTACAAACTAGATTGCATAGGGTCATTGAAATACTTCTTGGGTATAGAAGTATCCAGATCTCGTATGGGGCTGTTTTACTACGGGAAAAGTATGTTCTACACCTTTTTAGTCGGGATCCAAACATACACCCATGGATCCTAACAACAAGTTAGTGCCAAATGTGGAGGTTTTGTTAGTTAACCTTGAATATATCAAAGACTTGTTGAAAGCTGAACTATCTTATAGCCACTCGACCTGATATATCTTTCACAACAAGTGCTGTGACTTCTGAGCCATTTCCTTGATTCTTTGGGAACGAGGCACTAGGATGCAATCATTCTTATCTTGAGATACCTCAAGTGCCCTAGGTCTCCCTTATATCAAGATTGAGGTCACACTTATGTTCCAAGGATATACAGATGTATTGAAGATCCTCAACTTGTTATTGTGTTTTTGTTGGTGGTAAGTGGTAACTTGTTATTGTGGAAAAGAAATAAACCATGGTGATCCAGTCACTGCTGAGTTAGTGTTGGGCCATGGCCCACTCTACATGTGAGCTTAGTTGGCTACAGAACATGTTAAGAGGAACTTGGTTTGTCATGCTTTTGCTCGAGGACATCATCATAATGCATTGATTACATGGTGCAATCTTGGGCATCCATCATCATGTCTAAGATGATTTGGCAAGGTGTGGGACAGATGCTTTATCCCTTGCGTCACTTGGAGAGAAGCTTGATCTGTGTTAGACACCCAAAGTTTCAGTTTATGTTATTATGCTCTATGGCATCATGATTCAGATTGCATGTATTCATATATAAATTTTAGATAAAACGATGTTTATAGATTGTTACAGATTGCCATCTGGCTGTGGAATATGCTTGATGGATTTGATTTGGAAGTTCTCTGAACCACATGGACGCTGTGAAGGAACTTATTGAGGCTGCATTCACTTGTGATGGTTTAATTGGTTCCCCACAATATTTACTTGGAGGATAAGATGCTTCTGTTTCTGTTTCTGTTTCTTGTTATTGTGGCTTCAACTTGCAGCAGGCTTTTAGATAAAATTCATAAACTATACCCATGAGAATTATACAAGACTGGATATTTTGTCTGCGTGCACCAGCCTGCAAACTTGTAAATGTACCTATTTTAAGCTTGCGGATATCTAGCTAAAATAATTGAGAAGTATCAAAAGAAAAAGATATTACGGGGACTGTGTGCCTATCCCTTTTTTGGGTGTTAATTGAAACTGAGTCTGGTTCTACTAGTTAGATTCTGAGTGTAGTGGGATCTGGGCTAGTCCTTAAAGTTTATTTGGCATCCAATATGAAATATAGAGGTAACATGCAACATCATGACTCAATGGAAAGAGTTATGGAGACAACTAAATGAATTTGTAGCAGTTGGTAATTTTGTTTTTTCGGAAGGCATCCTTTGCTTCTGCAGCTATGTTCACTATTTTACAGGGGAAAAAAAATGAAAAAAAAAAATAATGGTTTTGGCAAGCTAACCATTTCTATGGCTCATTCCTTAACAGCAGCATGGATTTGGGATGCTTCATGCTAGTTTTTTCATTTTATTTTATTTATTTTTTGTCCCAAAGGGTGGGGACTAGGGTTGTTAATCTTCTCTTGAGATGCTTTGGTGATTTAAAAGGAATGATGTGATCATTTTCCTTCTTTGGATTTCTTAGGCAATCTGTTGGATACTTGACTTCAAACTTTCCTCTGCGACTCTGCAAGGCCTTGGAGTTTGGAGTGAAGTGCACTGTAGTAAGTCGATGCTAGAACAGATCATCGGAGAGTGTTTGACTTTGGCATGAATTGTTCCAGATACATGAATACAAACCAATGTGCTAAATGGAAAGATGAATCTATAAATGAATTTGTTAATGAAGGCTTGGTGTGAAATGTAAAATCCTCAATCTGTTATATTTTTACATAGAACAATATAAAGGTGCATGTGAAAATCTTTCATGGTGTGATTAGCGATTTTTGTCAATGGTTTTGGCTGGGTTTGAAAATCAAAACATGTATGAAGAAACCTCACATAATGGAGTTCATGTCACACCCCATCAGGAAGCACCTACTGTTCTCGATGTTAACCATTGGGCATTCAACTGAGAAGTTGGTTCAACAAAGGTGGGTAATTTGCATGGAATTGTGAGATCACCCATAGGATTGCTGAACCCAAAGTTGTCATCTTCGGCTTGTCTGCACAAGTCTTGAAATGGAAGGTTGTTTAAGGAGGGTCTTAGAACAAAAAGTGCTTCTGGCTTGCCCCAGCATGAAACTGGAAATCTTCTTTCATTTGAAGTTTAATTGAAAATATACTGGGAGGAAGGGGATGTAAATTTAAGAATCTGATTGACTTGAGAAATATTCAAAGATCAGCGGAAACTTATATCCTGTTGAAGAGGAATGAGTAATGATTATGATACGACTTACTGCAATTGAAGAATTGAAAGTTAAGGTCAGCTCCTTGATCATGTATTTATGGTCAGGATTATAATTAATGGAGTTTTTGGATAGGATTCAAGAGATTGATGAGTAAAACTAGGTCAGGGTCACATGGCTTGCTTATGTGGTTCCCTTGCTGCTTCCCTGCTAAGTTCTTATCCATTCACCAATAGCATGGTGCAACAGAACTACATGTACCTTTGAATTAATTTCCAAATAAAATCTTGATGTGGTGTTACCAGATTGGCTTCAAAATAAATGTATATTGTGCACTAGAAGACAGACTGCAAGATATTCATGTGAATGTTGGGCATAATGACTAGTATAATCCAAAATGTTGATGAGTTAGGGCCTATTGCTTGGTTGAGAAGGAGATGAACAGTCAACAACTTAATGTAGCGATACAAATTATGATGCCTTATTTGCACAGGTTGATAGTCTGATACTATGGTGACAGTATTGGGGTGTGACACTTTTTTGCAGGGTGGCCTTATACACTGAATGACCACCAATAGAAACATCTTTTTGGGTTGATACTTTCCCAGGGTTGATATTCCAACCAACCAACACCCCCACTGATGACAACTGTGCTTCTTGTTTACCCAACATAAACTGCAAAATGCCCTTTTTGGAATACTTGCCATGGATGCTACTGGAGACAATTGATTTCTAGCAGGAGGATCCTGTAAATTAAGGGGCTGTTTGTTATCACAGTCAAAAATTAAAGAAACGAAAACCAAAAACTGGAAATAGAAACTAACAATTAGAAACCAACGTCCTGTTTGGTTAACATTCATAAAACTAGTACAAATTAAAAACTTAATTAAAAAAATATTTGTTTTCATCTTTAAATAAAAATATTATAACAATTTGATTAAAATGATAAAATTAAAAAAGTACAAATTAAAAAATTACTATAATAAAAATAAAATTTATTATAATTATTTTACTTAATTGCTCTACTTTCAAAATTTAATTTACAATAAAAATTTTATTGGACATGATAATTGAAAAATTGTAAAAGTATTTTGTAATTGGCCTTATTATTATTTTTTAAAATTTATGTATATTTTTATTTTAATTATTTTGTAATTGGCCTTTAATTTTTTAAAGTATTTTGGAATTGGCCTTTTTATAATCTATTTTTTTATTGTGAAGAAACAGAAATAGAAAACAGAAAATAGCAACAATACCAAACAGGCCTAAGAAACTGATTTTGACATGAGAAACCACCAAAGGCAATCCAAAACACATGACTGTCCTTTTAAAGAACCTTTCTAATTTCAATGTAGTTGAACACTTGGATGTTGATAGGCTAGTTCAATGTATATCTGTTTATAGACAATATTGCCAGTTTTTATGGATGGAGTATGTGGTCAGGAGCTGTGCTATAAGGTAGAGTTGGTGGTCTACTACCTTGAGTGGTCTGCTCATATAAGTCTGCATCTCTTCCCCTGTCACCACCAGTTCAATCTGTGGTGCAATGACCCTCCGTTTCATCCTTGTCTTGGTAGAAGATTGACTATGGTTATTATTAGTTCTCATTTGAACAGCAGACACTAAAAGCCCAAAGTGACACGCATCCATGTGACGTTTGTTTTGTTAAACAATTTCAATTAGAGATGATACATGCTTGGCCTACTGCTTGGATTTAAAGAATTTGAAAGATTGAGGCACTAGAAGTCTACTCACGACCAATTTGACAAAGCTTACCATGATATTGTCCTAACTCATACATGCTATTGCATTAAAAAGACAGCATGGTGGTATCAAGCCCAACTGAATGAGCCTTAATAGTTAATACACCTGTGAACCTCGTCTTTGGGATACAATAAACCTTAGAATCACAAGTACCTTTTCTGCAGAAGTCTTTAACAAACCACACTCTTATCCACATTTGCTGTAGTGTTAAGTTTACAGCAATTAAGAAGGAAATGGTAGATGTTATGGCTGCTTATCTGATTACTTGGTGGTCTTCTTTTAGAAAGATTGAAGTTTTCTTCAATGAATTATTCATAAATTATATTGCATTCTCAGTGATGATCCAGGTAGGGGTCATATTATGCTTCTCTTGCATTCACTCATTGTATTTCATCTCCCTTTCTTGTGCGAACTTGGAAATATAGAAGCTTTCTGTGTTCCAGATTGGAAGTTGTAAGATACATATAGTGTTTTGATTACCTGAGATATTTGTTTGAATCTCCAGAAGTTACGCATTTGATGGCTCTCCCAATGTTCAGCGCTTGGCAGTTTGGGTATCTGCGGTTTATTTTGTGGGTCTAAGCCTCTAAGGTGAGGATGTTTTGGATGCCAGGTATTATGGATGTAGAAAAATTTTAGTGTCTTGTTGATACCCAAGTGTGACTGAATAATAATGGACATTTCATCTGTATAAAGAGAATATGCGGATCAGCCACACAGGGTTAGCCATTTGCTTGCTGTATTCTACCAGCGACAGGCTTCATTTGTGATGAATATGGCAGGCAAAGTTGCATTATGCAAGCATTAAGCTTTTGGTTTCTAATATCCTGTAAAGCTTCACATTTCAATACAAAAAACTGAGTATTATGGTGCAATTTGGTAGAGTTTCTTGAGAATCAAGCTCTAGAACTTGTGAAATTGCAATACATGGTAGCTAGTTTTGACATTAAAAAAGGTGAATTGGATCAGCATCAATGTAAGTGCACAAGTACACTACCTTATAAGCAGTCTGCTTTACATAAGTAGGCTGAAGGAAAATTTCAGTATAGGCGTCTTCACTTTTCTGTAATTCATGTTTGTTGGAGTTGAACACACTGCTTCTCACTTCCTCTCCCAAGAAGATACTTTTATTACCTGTTCTTTACCAGACCACAGTATATGAAGATACTGTAAAATGGTTATGAAATTGATGTTCAATGTTTGAAAAGCTAAATACAGAACTGATGTTTCAATTTCTTGAGGTTAAATGCAAAATTGATATTTCAGTGTTTCAGAAGTTAGCAGGGTGCTGCTAGTTTTTATTATGTTGGTTGATGCAGGAACCATATCACATGGCTCTGCTTATGCAACTCTACACACCTCTCTCTCTCTCTCTCTCTCTGGTGTAGTTATTGTCTAGCATTTGGGGAATGCAGCTGCATCTTTGTGAAGTCACTGTTGAAGGGGAAAAAGAATCAGATGCTCGACTAGTGGTTGGGCTTCAAGGCTGAAGGCTAGCTATTTATGGTACAAAATAAGTAGCCAACATGTCCATGTGATTGTGTTTGCTGTTTGCTGCAAGAACCAAAGCATGCAGATCCAAATTCCTGAGATCTCTAGTTATTTTTCTTATTTACAAAATATCTCATTCTTACTGTCATGCCACAGTTCAATCGAGTCTTGGCTGCATAGCCATATTTTATAGTGAAATTATCACTAGTAACTCCATGTACTTGCAAATTAAGTTGTGTAAGTTTCAATTTTATCATGGAGTTTATTTTACCAATCGTACCGCTAAACTTATAATTCTTACCAATCAAGTGAATTGTTTAGGCTGCTGACAAATATCCATTAAAGCTGCATTTGGGAGCATGAATTTCGGATCTTGGATTTAGATTTAAGTGGCTTTGGACAAATTCATTTTGTATTATATCTTATCCAAATCTAATACAAATTCAAATCAAGTTTTCTCCAAATATTGGGTAAGTTTCATTGATTTGTTTAATTTTACTAAAATGGGTTGATGCCAATTTTTTTAAATAGGAAAAAATACAACTAGATTTGCTGTTTTGCTGGTGGCTATTTTTTTGATTTTCCTATATGTTTCAATTGATTGGAGGTTAATGTCATTGATTGAATGGTCCCTGTTGACATTGATTGCGTGACTCAAAAAGAGAAGCAAGAGCTTGAGAACCTCCACCAAACAAGAACAGAGGTTTGCTTCATCAACATCCCATTCATATGCACTTGGAAAAGGATGTTGATGCATGATGGTACATGAGAAATTTGAAAGACATGGATTGCCTAAAATATACACAAATTTTGAAACTGTCGAATGTTTATAAATGAATTCACACACCGTGCAACATCCACTCTAGTCCTTAGAGCTTGATTTGCAAAATGAAATGAAAAATGTATTTACAAGGAGTATTTAGAAATCAAGTGATAAACTAGATTTTATTTTGTTCCATTCTATTTCGTTCTATTATATTATATACATTTTTAATTCATTTCTTGTAGATGGGCGGTCGGTCAAAAACATCATAACAAATATACTTGGTTAATCAAAGTTATGTTGTAATTTCCTATGATTAGGTATTAACAAAATATAATATAAAATTGTATTACCTTTCCTTCAAATATAGAAAAATTGGAATCTAAACACTAAATCTATGCTCCTAAAAACAACAACTAATTAAATTTACAGATTTTAAGATTTGAATTTAAAAATAAATTAAATATTAAAATTTCAAACTTTAACCGGAGAACTGCCAAAAAATAAATTTTCATATCTTCTAATCAATGTATAAGCACACGCTCTCTAGTGTCATTTTTCCCCTGAATTATTGGGGGTGGATGAACTACTACAGTTAAACCTTTTATGGCCTCTCAGCATGTAACAATGAGAAGGATGACTCAAGTTTCCTTAGTTGGCCCAACACTGTTACATTATTTCTGTACTGTTGTCCATTGCCAATTCATTGGTTTGAGCAAGCTTGCAGGAAAATAGGCACCACCCCATATCATTTTAATGAATATATGAAATCTTTGAAAGTACCTGCAGCTTGTTCAAGCCAAACATAAATAGGATAATTTGGGAATCCCCCACACGCTAGTTCTAAGAAATTTACAGTAGGAAATTGCATTGACTGTTTGGAGCAACAGCGAGTGCGATATGTTCTTCTATGCTAGCTAGATAATATATCGAATTTTACGGCAAGAAATTAACATTGCGTTTGAGAAAATGAGTTTCAAATTTTAATTTAGATAAAATTTAACATAATTTTGTAATACATTTTATCTAAATTTACACATCCAAATTCAAGCCATCCACTAAACATAGGTGACGCTGCATTTAGTACTATAAATTTTGCATCTTGGATATGAATTTTGGTGGATTTAGACAAATTTCAATACAGTTTTAAACTACATCTTATCTAAATTTAATACAAAGTCAAATTCAAAATCTATTCAAACACGGGTAATAATTTTTGGTATTGCATTTTTTTTTCTTGTGTCTAAGAGCTTGGAATTTGTATCATCTTAAATTGAAAATTTTCGCATTTAGGCTTAAAATGGTAATACAATTTTGTTCAAATTCATGTAAATTTGAATTTGTAACTTAAATTCATACTCTCAAATACAAGTCAACAACATTTATGGCACAACCAAATAGTTTTGAGTACTATATTTTGGTTTTTCTTTCTAACTATGTGTTCCGGGATATAGAATTTGGACCCTAGCTTTCGAATTTTGCAGATTCAAACAAAACATGGCCCTTTAAATTTTGTTTAAATCTATGCATAAAAATCAAAATCCGAAACCATAAATCCATTCTCGATCCAAATTAACATGAACCAGCAACAGCATTAATGGCACAACAATAGCCCACAACATCATTAATGGCACAACAATCGGCCACCCACCCTGGCTTGGACCCTCTTCACCAGAGTAGAATGTTGTTCCCATGGGTGGCCTTGCAGGATATATGTTCACACAGTTGTCCGCAAGGACTACATGCACGAATCTTTCCCCCACACAATAATATGGCTGACCAAACATGGCATGTGACCCTATATATGTGAGCATGAATGTATGTATATACGTGCAGCTACAGGCTCTTTCTGGTACAGCCGTAAGTCCTTTTGCTTGCTTAATTTGTCGAGTACAGTTGAGCTGGAAATTGGGGCCAGCTGTCAGAGTCTTGTCAACTTTATCACTCTGCTGCTTCTCGTCTTCTTCTGTGGTTTCTACCGGCTTGCTTCTTCAATGCAGTAGCAGTAATACTAGTGCACATATATCGGGTGTCAGAGGTTGGCTGGACATATTGATGATCTTATTCAATTAATCTTTTCATTGATTCCATGATAATTGCCTCCTCATTTGGTGTCTGTCCTTTTTCAGTAGCTTGAGGATAATGTGCTTGGATAATAATTTGATTTCTTTTAAGTTTCATTATCCTTCAGTTTATTTATATTTTAGTGTTTATAAAAATCGAAGCTCACACGTTCAAGCCACGAAACAAATTTAACTTCCCTGACTGTAGAGATAAGGTGCGCACGCCATGCCTCCTCCAGACCTTAGATATGACACGGAAGTTTTGTACATTAGCTGTTGCATTTGTCTTTAATTTGTTTGACTATGATCACCAACTCATCGGTTCAATTGGTATATACAGAAAGTCATTCCTCACTTATAATCAGTTTGTTTTTGGTGTAGTGGATAAGGTTTATGAGAATAAATAGGCCAAGATCCTCCCTCTTGATCGGTCCTATTCCAAATCTTCATGTACCAAACATAGATAAAGGGTTCTTGTTTAACCTAACCTAACTAAGATACCAAAACGAATGCGGCTTAATTATTATTATGCTCTCAAATTCATATTCCTCTTTTGCCATTGATTGATCTTGGACCATCAATTTTTGGATCGATCAACCAACTGGAATAGTTTATAATGGTATCAAAATTTTACTTAATTTGCATGAGGATTAGATGCTCTAAGATTCAACTCTCCAGCACACATGATCTTATTTTCTTAATGACCAATTATTTATATATCTTACTAAGAATCTGCATCTATATAAAAAACGTTAGCGTGAAGATTTCAAATGGCCAGTCGCAGTTTGAGAAAAAGGCTGGGTGGATTGGATCAGCGTCAGCCTCAGCTAAGAAAGTTTGGTAAATTGACCTCTTTGGGCGAGAATTGGGGACCTACCCTTCATCTACTCTTGAGGTTCTAGTCATCATCTTCCTTTCTAATTTCATTCACAGAACATGGGGGATAGCCTCTTTTGGAGACTGGACTGACCCAACGGGCCATGGCCCAGTTCTGTTTCAGTGAGTCCTGCTGGGCCACTCACTGGGTAAGGCTGGGCGAGTCTGCTGAGTGCTGAGTCACTTGGGTTGAAGTGGGTGAAAATGCTTTTGTCAAATATTGCCACCATCCGGGATGTGGTCCAACCCTTCATTACCCTTTTCCTTTTGGCCTTGGAACCTTTTCTAAGAATTGCATTAAGAGTAAACATGCATTTGTGAATTACTAAAAATTTCAAACTAAAAAGATATTCTAATTTTTTAGCTTAAAATTAATATAAATGTCATTACCTTAATAATGAAGACTTTATGAATTTGTTTTTAGATTCTAATAACACAAGCTGGTATTTAAAAAGTTGATGGCAAAGGATAAGCTTAGATACCATAAAATTCAACTTCCGTTATGATAATACGTCTTGTGTAAAATTCGTAAAACTGATATCAAGATTGAATTACTGGATCTCTGTAATTGCAAGAGCAGTACCATGTAAAACTGATATTTATCTACAGCATTGTAGTGAATTTCTTCATAAAATTTTTCATATTCATACGGGTTTACAAGGATCTATATATATAGAAAAAAAAATTACAACTGGAACTAATAACTGATGACAAAATGATACTAACAGCTTAACTGACTTGCTGTTATAGACAACAAAAATCAGTTAATTAACTGACATCTGTTGCTGCTATTGAATCTTCTTTTCTGCTGAGATTAATACTCCCCCTCAAGTCACAATCTGTAATCTTTGTGACTTGTATTGAAGAAACTGACTTGCCTTTTCTTGGAGCAAAAATATCCTTCAAACCAAGCCTTTCTGATAATCTTGAAAAGGAAGAAAATCCTAAAGCCTTGGTAAAAATATCAGCTACCTGGGAATTTGTTGTAACATGAAAGGTTTTTATTATTCCTTCCATAATTTTGTTTCTTACTAAATGACAATCCACTTCAATATGTTTTGTTCTTTCATGAAATACAGGATTTGCAGCTATGTATAAGGCTGCTTGATTATCACAAAATAACATTGCTGGTCTCGAGTGTTCAATTTTTAACTCCTTAAGCAATTGTAATACCCATGTAATTTCACAAGTTGCACTTGCCATGGCTCTGTATTCAGCTTCAGCTGAAGATCTTGAAACCACTCCTTGTTTTTTTGATTTCCAAGATATCAATAACTCACCTAAGTAAACAGCATAACCTGTCAAAGACTTTCGTGTGTCTGGGCAACCAGCCCAATCTGCATCACAAAAAGACTTAATATGTAGCTCTGAATTACTTGGGAAGAAAATTCCTTTTCCTGGTGAACCTTTAATATACTGAAGTACTCTGTTGGCTGCCAGCTGATGAGGTTCCCTGGGATGAGATACAAATTGACTTAACCTATGCACAGCATAGGTAATATCTGGTCTTGTTAGAGTTAAGTATAACAATCTACCAATTAATCTTCTATATTGAGCAGGATCAGCAAGTGGTTTACCTTCATACTTTAACAATCTCAAGTTTTGTTCCATAGGAAATTTAACTGGTTTGCTGCCAATAAAACCTGTATCATTCAAAATTTCCAGTGCATATTTTCTCTGATTTAAACTAATTCCTTCATCAGTTCTTGCTACTTCAAGGCCTAGAAAATATCGTAAAGATTCCAAGTCTTTCAATCCAAATTTAGCATCAAGAACATGCTTCAAATTATCAACACAAGTAGGATTGTTGCCAGTAATCAAAATATCATCTACATAAACAAGTAGAACTGTGAAAGAACAACCAGACATGTGAGTAAATAATGAATAATTAGACTTTGATTGAACAAAACCCATCTGCATAATTGTGGTAGAAAACTTTTCAAACCACTGCCTTGAAGCCTGCTTGAGTCCATAAAGACTCTTATTTAATTTGCATACAAGATGCTCCCCCTTGCTGTGAAATCCTGGTGGAAGAGACATGTATACATCCTCAAGTAACTCCCCATGGAGAAAAGCATTATTAACATCAAGTTGATGTAAATTCCACCCTTTCACAGCAGCTAATGCAAGAACAATCCGTACTGAAACAGACTTGGCAACAGGAGAAAAAGTATCTGAATAATCTAAGCCAAGTTGAGTAAAACCTTTTGCCACCAAACGAGCCTTATACCTTTCAATGGAACCATCAGGATGATATTTAATTCTGTACACCCATTTGCAGCCAATGGGAGATTTATCAGGAGGTAATGGAGTAAGAGTCCATGTATTATTAAGTTCCAAAGCATCAATTTCTTTGTCCATAGCTTCTCTCCATTCAGAAAACTGTACTGCTTGATGGAAAGAAGCAGGTTCTGAAGGTGTAGAATTAATAGCCATGACAAAAGAATGAAAAGAAGAACCAAGGTGAGAGTAGCTTAGACCAGTAGAAATGTCATATGGTAAACCAGGAGCAGGTTTGTTACTGACAAGTTTACAAGAATAATCTGATAAGTAAGAAGGAGGATGATGGGATCTAGCATATCTTCGTAAAGAAGGAATAGGATTAATAGAAGGAGAGGATGAAGCATCTATAGGATCAAGATTAATAGGAATATTGGCTGAAGAAATAGGATTTTCTGAATTAAGATTAGAAGAATTATGTTCAATGAAAGAACTATGATTTTCAGACTTTGTAATTGAAGTGGAGTAAGAAGAAATGGAAGGAGAAACAAAAACAGAATTAATATCAAAAGATTCAAATGTTGAATGAGGGAAAACAAATTTATCCAAATAAGAGATAGAAGGATTAGCAGTTTCTTTAAAAGGAAAAATATGTTCATAAAATTGAACATCTCTGGATATGAAAACAGAATTAGAGTCAATATCCAAAAGCTTATATCCTTTAATACCATGAGGGTAGCCTAGAAACACACACTTTCGAGCCCTAGGAGCAAACTTGTGCCTATTGTGAGAGAGAGTAGAAGCAAAACATAAACAACCAAAACATTTTAAATGAGAATAAGAAGGAGACTTGCTGAAAAGAAGCTCAAAAGGACTTTTATTACCTAAAGATTTAGAAGGAATCCTATTGATTAAATAAACAGCAGTCAATATGCAATCACCCCAGTAACTCAATGGCAATTTGGACTGAAATAACAATGCTCTTGCAATATTGAGTATATGTTGATGCTTTCTTTCAACAATTGCATTCTGTTGAGGAGTATCAACACAGCTCAATTGATGTAAAATTCCATTTTTATGAAAAAAATCTTTAAGAATGAATTCAGTACCATTGTCACTTCTAATGGTTTGAATTGTGGTATTAAATTGTGTTTTAACCAAGGCAGCAAATTGAGGAAGAAGAAACTTAGTATCAGATTTTTGCTTAACAAGATAAACCCCAGTACATCTAGTAAAATCATCCACAATTGATAGAAAGTATTTAAAACCTTCAAGAGTACAAGTAGCAAAAGGACCCCATAGATCACAATGTATTAGCTCAAAAGGTTTATTTGAAGCATTATTACTACAAGCAAAAGGTAATCTTTTCTGTTTAGAAAAATGACAAACATCACAACATTCTGGTTTATTTGAAATATTTACATCAAGATCGTTTTTAAGCAAAGAAAACTTAGAAAAAGAAGGATGACCTAGCCTAGTATGCCACAATTCTGAAGAGGAATAACCAGCAAGAGTATGATTGACAGCAAAGGCAGTATGCACAGCAGAGTCTTGCAACAAATACAGCCCATTGTATTCTTTACCCAGTCCAATCGTGCTCCATAGAACAAGGTCCTGAATGAAACAGCAATTACCAAAAAATATAAGGCAACAATGAAGATGTTTGGTAAGTTTACTAACTGAAATCAAATTAAAACTAAAAGTAGGAATACACAGAACATCGGTAAGAATGAGAGTGGAAGAAATTTGTACTGTGCCTATGTGTGTAACTAAGGCTTTTTCCCCATTTAGCAAATAGACATAAGTTTGTGCAATAGAAGTAACAGAGGTCAACTGAGAAACAGAATGGACCATATGGTTAGTAGCTCCAGTATCAATGATCCAATCATTGGATTTTGAATTATGCATATGAAAAGATGGAACAGAAAATTGAGAAGAAAATATGGAATGAGATAGATTTGGTTGAAACCAAAAAGAGTTACCTGAAAAATTAGACGAATAAGAAGGAGTAGAACTGCTAGAAGCATGAAAAGAAGATTGAGAAGATACAATGGGTGCTGAAACAGAAGTATTCTGATGAGAGACTTGAGTACCAAATCCTGATCCAGTTGTTGAATGACTTTTCAAAAAATTAAGCAACTGCTCACATTGAGCCTGAGTAATTGGACATTGTGTCAAGGAAGGCTGCTGTGTTTGAGGTATGATTTCTGATTGAAGACCAGTTTGAGGCAACGAACCAACCACTTGATTAGCCATAATTTTGTGTCCTCCTTTTAGTTTGTACCCTGGAGGATAACCATGAAGCTTATAGCATTTATCAGCTATATGACCTGTTAAGCCACAATAGGAACAAATTGGTCTTTCTTTCTTAGAATACCCTCCTCCTTTACCACCATTGAAATGATGAAATTGTCCTTTGTTGTGATTAACAAACATTGCAGCAGCATTTGCTTCCACATTATAACCTGTAATGCCATGACCAATGTTTCTCCTCTTTTCTTCTTGTATAACTAAAGAGCAAACTTTGCTTAATGAAGGAAATGGTTCTATTAGCAATATTTGACCAATAAGATTGCTGTAACTATCATTTAAGCCCATCAAGAACCTGAAAACATGTTCCTTATGCTGAACATCCAATTGAGAAGCCTTGGATCCACAAATACAAGCACAAGAACAAACAGTAAAAGGCTGGTAGCTGACAAACTCATCCCATAAAGTCTTGAATTTTGTAAAGTAAGAACTTATTGAGAGTGATCCTTGTGAAAGATGAGAAATTTCTTTCTCAAGTTCAAACAGTCGTGGTGTATTACCTTGTGAAAGTCTATCTTTAAGATCAAACCACAAATCTTTTGCATTATTGATATACATCACACTAGCTTTCAATTCCATACTCAAAGAATTGGTTAGCCAAGAAAGAACCGTAGTGTTATAGCGACTCCAAGAATTGAATAAAGGAGAAGAAGGATCTGGTTCTGCAATCGAGCCATTTACAAATCCAAACTTGTTCCTAGAACTTAAAGCCAAGAACACTGATCTAGCCCAACTCATATAATTTTCTGGACCTGTAAGAGGTTGAGATGTAAGAACAAAACCTGGATTCTCATTCGCAGGAAGAAAGTAAGGATTATTAGCATATTCATCCACCAATGTTGTACATTGGTTACTGATTGCGAAGTGAATGTTGTCTGCGATGAACCAGTAGCGGAAGCCATTGAAAACTTAAAGAAACTCAAATTCAAGAAGACAGAAAAAATTCTTCAATGCTTGAAGAAGCTCTGATACCATGTAAAATTCGTAAAACTGATATCAAGATTGAATTACTGGATCTCTGTAATTGCAAGAGCAGTACCATGTAAAACTGATATTCATCTACAACATTGCAGTGAATTTCTTCATAAAATTTTTTATATTCATACGGGTTTACAAGGATCTATATATATAGAAAAAAAAATTACAACTGGAACTAATAACTGATAACAAAATGATACTAACAGCTTAACTGACTTGCTGTTATAGACAACAAAAATCAGTTAATTAACTGACATCTGTTGCTGCTGTTGAATCTTCTTTTCTGCTGAGATTAATATCCTGTAACTTGATACCGTCGAGTGTTTACATTTGGAGTTGGATAGAGGAGTGAGTAACATAGATGACAAATTAGGAGTTTTCATAAAGCAAACTAATTTTGTTGAATTTGAAAAAGAAAAATTAATTGGTGCGAATGCTGTCTAAACATTCCTTGAACTTTGTAAAGTTTTCTTATGGGACATTCAAAATAGAATAAATTTTTGTAAAAAAAATATTTTTAATGTCATTTATAGATAAAATGACTTAATTAAAGAGTCTGGTCACACATTAATGTTGCAGTTGTACAACATTATTCTTGGGTAGAATGACATGATACCATTAATTACTGAATGAGAAATGGAGTCACGTGAAGGAAAAAAACAAAAAAGAAACGAAAATGTAAAATGAAGAAACTCGAAAGGGAGGCAGAGATAAATCCACAGTATTACTTATCAAGTGATATATTGTTATAAAATCACATGCAATTTTATGATCAAGTTATTTAAAATTTTAGCACAATTAAGGTTCTGTTCGGAACTTTAAAAATATTAAGAAAAAGGAAATAAAATATTAAGAAATTGACATTTTCATGTTTGGTCATTAAGGGAAATGGAAAAGAAGATAAAAAATATATACTAAATTTATGAACAAAAATTTGATTTTTTGCATCATTAATGTTGATTTTTTATCGCTTTTAGTTATATTAAAATAAATTCATATTTTAATAACATTTAGAGCATGTTTACAGTTCAGAAAATATTAGGGAAAGGAAAGGAAAACATGTAGGAATTTATTTTTTCTTGTTTAGTTATCGAGGAAAGTAAGAAGAAAAATAAAAGATGAAACAAATCAATGAATAAAATTTTGATTTTACACATGAGTCACATTTTATTTTTTAAATTCTAATTATATTGCTACATATTTTTATTTATTTTTTATAATATATGATGTGGAGAGAAAATACAATGAAAAAAATGTATTTCTTTCTTATTTTTCTTTCCTTTCCTTTTCTCAAACAAAGTCCTTAATCCAAACAAGACCTTAATATAGAAAGAAAATACAATAAAAATTGAGTTTTCACATTTTTCTTTTCTTTATCTTTCTCAGATAAAATCCCCAATCCAAATGGATCATAATGACCCATTTTGAAAATATAGTAGAAAATGAATTTTGTTCTTATTAGGAAAGATTAGGTAATAAAAATAATAGAATAAATTTATTCCACATTTATGAAAGAGCAGATGCAGGGGCACGCAGAGAGGCACATGGAGACATGCAGACGCATGCATTACATGGTATGGTACTGTTGGTACTATTTGGGGGGTGGGGGGGGGGGGGGGGAACCCATGAAATGTCAATGTCAATGTTAATGTTCAATATATAAAATGTGCGGGGGTCGGTACGGCTACTAATTAAATGGGATAGGGCGAGAAAGAAAGAAATTAGAGGAGATGGGCGCACCAATTAGCGGTACCGATGGCGATGGGTGGCTACACTCAAATCGCAATAGGGTACGAACTAACAAGGTTCGTGAAAAATTAAAGAGGAGCGAGGCACTACGTAGGGCGTTCTGATTTCTGGGCCTGGGAACATGGGGGAGGGTCAGTCTCACTACTACTTCCACTAGCTGCCCTTAATTTCAGCCTCACACTCAGCCTCACCAATCACCATGCAGCATTCAATAATAACTAAAATACAGTGGAGTTCTTCACGTCTTTACCTTAGGGTCGCCACCCCTTCCCCCCCGGTCCTCATACACTGCGCCGCTCCCCACTTTTGGCAGCGCTGAATTTAACTCCATCCTCCCCCTAGTCTATTGACTATACCTTACCCTCATTTATTATTATTGTTATTATTATTATTATTAGGATTAGAGATGTATGTTGTCCCTTTAAGTTCTTCGGAAGGACTTACCTTCTTTTCTAACTAAATTAGTTCCAACAGTAGCTAGTGAGATTCACAAGTAGTTCTTACAATGCAAGATTTATATATAACTATTTGGAATGATTTCGTTGATGATAATATTCGATAGGAGGCCTAGTAGTAGCGTGGTTCTCTTAGTGGATGTAATTTTTTTCATTGTGTAGATGTTCTAGTTGTGAGTATGCCTTTTTTCTTTTTTCTTTTTTAAGAGAAGGAGATTAAAGAATAACCTAAATTAATATAATAGCTAAAATATGAGTAAAATTGTGACGCATCGATTTTTCCTTCCATTTTTTTATATAAATAAAAATATTAATCAAACATTGGCCACGTCAACAATTCTGATACCATTTAAACATAACCCGACTCGAAGTGGGGTATAGGGTAAATAGTCATACAAATAACCCTAATAGCAGAAGTCAACATTTACAAATAATTCAGAATACAATTACCCAGAGTTCTATACAACCATAAACATCTCGAAAAACCCATAATATACCCTAGGAATCATTTATCCCTAAACAAAACACTCACCCTATCTATTAGGGTACCAGCTATAAGGACTCGAACCCAAGTGAGTTCCTACATATAAATTTTTTAGTGGATGCACATAAATCTAAATTATTTTTATTACCAGAGTACTAATTTTTTTTATTACAAATATATGTCTCAACTATTAAAATGAAAATTTCTAAAATTTTAAAATACACAAATCTATTCTAAATTGTATTATGCTAAATTTTTATTCTATTCTGCTCTTTTTACTCTCGCCCATGCACTTACTACACTAGATTTCTAGTATATTCTTCAAATTATCTGAAATGTAAAATAACGATTGGGGTGAGACGAGACTCAGTAAGTAAATAAGATTATTATTAGTATGTGACCAAAATGAGATTTCATAATATTATACTTTCGTAAAAATAATATTTAATACTATAACTTCAAAACTGCTTTTAAAATAAATGTGAATTTAAAAATTTCTACATAAAACTTTTACCATCAACTATAACAGTAAAATTTTATAACCATATACTGAAATTGTTAAATTAAACTTTTAATTTTAAAACTATAACTATAATATTTAATTATATACATATATACTTTTCCTTACACGTTTCTTTTAGATAATCATTCAGGCACAAAAATGACCCTATTCATATAAACACATACTTCTCCTTCAAATCATCAAAAACTCTATACACGTAATTAAATTAATATGTATATACATATATTGCAAAAACCACCCTTAGGCCTGTTAGCCGTAAGTCATGTTTACCCCCATGACTGGGTTGTGCGGTCCAAATATTGGACTTAGCTAGCTGGCCGGTCAAACTAAATCAACATACATTATTATTAAATAAAATTTTTCCTATTAAACCTTAGTCCGACCTAGGTGTGCACTTAGGAGAAATCCACTACCGTATAAAACTACTCTGTAAACAGTGTGGGTGCACTCTGATCCGTTTAAGCTTTAAGCTACGGTACCGAGCATTCGTAATTTTCTATATCATCTGAGCTATAAAAACCCGAATTTGGAAAAATAAATAAAGAAAAGAGAAGGGAAATTAAAAATGATAAAATAACAGAGCTCGTCGACGAGGCTCCATTTCTCGTCAACGAAGTCTCTTCTGTGGCTCGGCGACGAGATGCAGGGACCTATCGACGAGAAGATACCGAAGGATTTTTAGAGATTTTGAAATCCTAGGCTAGTCCACGAGCTCACTTTCTCGGCCACGAGCGTCCTTCTTCGGCTCGTCGACGAGAACTTCAACTCGTCGACGAGGCTGGCTGGGTCAACCTTGTTTATAAATATCATTTAGTTGCTTAATAAGGAAGAAACTCAATTTTCTCTCTCTCTCTCTCTCTAGAACACAAACCAACATTCTCTCTCTCTAGGATTTTGTGTCGTCGATTGTCGGAATCAACATTCCGACATCACTACGTGGATTAGAAGGAGAATCTCTACAGTTATAGCGGATCAGATTTTCGATCTAAGGATTTTTAGGTTTTTCCCTAAAATCGAGGTAAGGATCTAATTTTATTTTTGGTTCGGTATTGTCACGCCTCGAACCCACGGATGGGTCACAGGTGTGATTATAGTAACCTAACCTATCTCTATATCAATTAAAACATACATGATACTAAGCTTAACAAGGGTCCGACCACGTGGGCTACGCGTACACCCTATAGACATTCACATACATATCCATACTCATCAAATACGTAGCGGAAATGTTCTTTCTATACATATATCATACCATACCAGAGTTTATACATGACTAGAATATATGTTCCTAAAATACAATATATACTCCGGGTGTCTACAAAACCCAACAATGACAATTCAGTTACAAAACCCGTACTTACACATGTACTCAACGTAGCTAACTGACACCCACGCTTCTAGACGCTAGGATGCTAGTTTCGGCTACCCGAAGGATTTGAAAAATATTTGTATATTTGGGGTGAAACACCTCTCAGTAAGGAAGAAAACAAGTTATATCAATGTGTAGCATACAAGTGTTATTGTAATGACCCGAAAAAAAATAACGATATTTAAATATTAAAAAAAGAGGAAAAGGGAAGCAAAAACAGAAGAAGCTCATAGTTGCACACAGGGCTTTGTCGACAAACACATGGAGTTCGTCGACGAGTGCATAAAGGATTTCGTCGACAAACACAGGGCTTCGTCGACGAGAAAATACTGAGAGGGGGTATAGAGCAGCCTGAATTTCGTTGACGAATACAGGGACTCTTCGACGAATTTAATAAAAGACTCATCGACTAGGTGACGTGTCTCGTCGATGAATCTGGTAGTATAAATATCTAAAAACTGGGATTTTTATTCATTTTCAGCGCTCCACTCTCTCTCTACGAATCCTCTCCCTTCTCTCTTCGATTTCGGCCCCACCAGTCGCCGGATCGACAATCCGAAGCTACCACGACGCTCCTGGCGGAGTTCTCTACAAGTCTGCAAGAGCGGATCGCCGGGAGAACACAATTGAATTTCATCCCAAATTCAGGGTAAGGTCTTTTATCCAGTTTTTGGCCTTATGACAGTTATAAGAAATGATGTAAGCGGGAAAATACTGATATTTTGTTCTGGGATATTGTATTTTCAGGATGTTGAGTTAGGAATCCTGCGGGTATAGAGACAGAATTGTTAAGGGGCTTTTCAAAGTTGAGGTAAGGGAAATATGCTATGTTAGGAGTTTTTATAATGTTAATAGAGATTTCATAGACGCATATTTATTCCAGTTTATTATACAGTATTTACAGAATATGAATTTAAATGCTGTGTGGCCCGAGTGGATTTTCATGTGATGAAGAAATTTATATAGCTTTTATAATGTATCATACTATACTGAATACACAGTTTTTGACAGTATGTATAGTTTATATAGTTTTTCCAGTATATGAGATTATACAGAATATACATATATATATATATTCACAGAGATTATATAGAGAATGTATATGCATATACAGTGTTTATATGAATAGTTTCATGAAACAGATATGTACATATATACATACACATGTTTACAGTTACTCAGATCAGTATTTATATTAAAACTTTACACAGAACAATAATACAAAGTTAGAGCATGTCATGTTTCCTATTACCATAACATATAGAGTATATAGACAGAGTATATAGACAAAGATACAGACAAATATATATATATAGAGGTAGCATCAAGATGCTACGGATACAGTATATAGAAATTACAGAATATACAGAACAGAAAGATAGAGTTATGGTAATTTTGGAAACATGACGGAAATAGTAAAAGAGTATATATGTATATATGTATATAGTATCAGATCCCTGTGGAAAGATTTCAGATAGATACAGTATAGATATTGATTACAGAGCACGGTACCGTTGTTATATACAGATAGAGTGCAACCACATATCTCAGATAGTATGTGGGTACCGTCTAATCGAGCTCGGAGAGGATGCAGCTCCCCAGTACACTGGGTAGAGGGGCCCGGTTAGACGAGGTAGTAGCCAATCCCGCGCCTAGAAGATGATGCAGTTTGGCTGGGCTGAGGTAGTGTAGAGTATATTGACTTATCTGGAGGGCCTACCAGACAGAGTCCCGCCTACGGGCCGCACAACCCTATCATGAGGGGTCAAATCACGACGTTCAGAGTCCCAGGGATAAAAGCACAGTTATATATATGTTTACAGTTTTATAGTATATGATGAGTATAGTATGATATTACTAGTATGAAAAGTAGAAAAATAGACGATACATTATGTTTTAAATTGTGAAAGAAAGATATGTTTTACAGATGATTTATTACATTGCAGTTCAATTATTATTTTTAAAAGTATCTTTAACTTAGTTGCCACACACTAGTAATAGCATATTTCCACTTACTGTGCGTCGACTCACCCCATTACTTTACCATTTTTCAGGTGAGCCAGCTAGGCGAGCAGATCAGGCTCGCGGATAGGAAGTAGTTAGATCACCCTGGTTATAGGGTGAGTTTTTGTCAAAGCTGTATATTTTTGAGTAGATGATACTGGAGGGGTATTTTTGTATGACTATAGTTTGTATATACTGAATTCTAGCGTTGTTTGGTATATATGTGAAGGACCGTATGATTTGTGTTTCAGCTGCTTAGGTATGAATGTTGATACACAGATATATATATATATATATATATATATATATATATATATATATATATAAGGGTATGAATTTTGAGGACGTTACAGTTATTTCAACATAAAACATAACACGATACAGTTATAATATTTTCACAATTCAGTTCTAGTACATACGATATCAAACATACGGTTAGTGTCGTCACACTCAAGCAACTGATACCCTGCAATAACCGAAGCCTCACAACGATATCATGCTAATACGGTGTCCACTCACACCCATCGGTGACCAGCCAGAACAAATAGGTGATATTTTACACCCTCGGATATAGAGCCGGACACTCTTGCCCACGGTAATTAGCCAAGACATGGCGTTAGCGTACAATAATTTGTTGTCCCTAGCTGATTTAGCGTATGGTAATTAGCCGCCCCTAGCTGATTTACAAAATCTAGAACAATTTTGGAACTCATGTTCTTATACCCATTAATGTATAGTAATTAGCCGCCCCTAACTGTTTTGCAAAAATCCTAGAACATTTAACATACAAAATTTCATTCCACACTTATTTGAGTATACAAACAATCATATCGTTTTCAATTCGAGAAATATAGTTTAATACAAATACAGGTACAATCATCTCAATACTACAGTTTTATACTACATATGATTTTCCAACAGAAATAGAGATGATATCTAAAATCCCTGATTTTTTAGAAAACTATAACCCAAAAATCCCACATTTTTACCCGATAGATTTTTCTAAATAAGTAACCAAAACATACATACGATCGTAAACTACAGGTTTACCGATCCCGATTTCAAAAATAATTGATATAAACAGAATCCCCTTACCTTTTCTCGAATACCAAAATACAAACTCTAAGGCTCCAAAACTACATACTGAGTTCCTAACACCTAAACATCCATGAAGTATACTTCATTATAATTCTTACTACTACCTATATTCCAAAACAAACTGAAATCAGACCCTTACCTCGGTTTTGGGTCAAAACCCAAAAATCCTCAAAACAAGATTCCGATCCGCTATACTTGAAGAGATTCTCCTCCTGATCCATGTACCAACGTCGAATTGTTGATTCTGGCGACAAACGACTCGAAATCCTAGAGAGAGAGAGAGAGAGAGAGAGAGAGAGAGAGAGAGAGAGAGAGAGAGAGAGAGAGAGAGAGAGAGAAGATTTTGATTTCTTCCTCATTAGGCAAGTGAAAAAGATATTTATAGGCCTTTGACCCGGTCAGCCTTGCTGACGAGACGGTGTCCTCGTCGACGAGCTGCAGAAGGAAATTCGTCAACGTCAAGGTGGCCTCATTGACGTGCCTGAGATTTTAGGATTCCTAAAATCTCTCGGCATCTCCTCATCGACGAGTTACTGAATTTTGTCGCCGATCTAAATAAGAGACTTCGTTGACGAGCAAAGAAGCCTCGTTGACGAGCCCTGCAAATTTTTACCTTTTAAATTTTCCTTCTCTTTTCCTTATTTATTTAATATATCTATATCGGGTTAGGTTCTTACAACCTCCTTTCCTCGCAAAAATTTCATTCTCGAAATTTGTAATCTCTCATTTACCAACTCTACTACATACCCAAACGCATACCTGACTCTAGGAAGAGTTGGCAACCACCCACATAATAGCCCTGTCCCAAATACATACATACCCTCACTTATGGCGGAGGAATACCGTGGTTACATACATACACTGTTGCGAGAGCTCACATTATTACAAAACTCTCCCAAAGACTAACCACACAATACTACTACGATAACATAGCATTACATATATACATACATACCCATACCGACCCTACTATTGAAGCTACTACTCAGAACAACTGTGGATACTTCCAGCGTATTTCCGTCTCTAACTCCCAAGAAGCTTCCTCAACTGCGTGATTTTGCCACAGTACCTTCACTAACGGTATCTCCTTGGTACGTAACTTCTGAACTTTATGGTCCAGAATCTGAATGGGTATCTCCTCATACGCCAAAGCATCCCCAATCTCTAAAGATTCCTAACTAATCACATGCGAAGGATGCAGCATGTACCTCCTCAGCATGGATACGTGAAACACATCGTGGATCCTCAAGAGCGCTGGGGGTAGTGCAATCCTGTAGGCCACTGGACCCACTCGTTCTAGTACCTCGAATGGTCCGATATACCTTGGGCTCAGCTTGCCCTTCTTCTCGAATCTCATCACCCCTTTCATCAGAGCGATTCTCAGAAATATATTACCCCCAACCTCGAATTCCAACTCACAACGATGAACGTTTGCGTAACTCTTCTGCTGACTCTGAGCCAATTTAATCCTATCCCTGATCAAACCAACCTTCTTAGAGGCCTGCTATACAAGTTCGGGACCCAATATCTGTCGTTCACCAACCTCATCCCAATATAAAGGAGAACGACACCTCTGACCATATAATGCTTCGAATGGTGCCATACCGATACTAGCCTGGAAGCTATTGTTATAGGCAAACTCCACCAATGGTAGAAACTGAATCCAACTACCATCGAAGTCTAATACACAAGCCCATAACATATCCTCCAAGATCTGTATCGTTCTCTCTAACTGTCCATCAGTCTGGGGGTGGAATGCTGTATTGAATGCAAGCTTCGTCTCCAGTGCTTCCTGTAAGCTCTTCCAGAATCGAGAAGTGAATGTCGGGTCTTCATCTGAAACAATGGATACCGGTACCCCGTGCATTCTGACTATCTCCTGCACGTACAAACCTGCTAGCCTACTCAAAGAGTAGCTAACCTTCATCGGTACAAAGTGAGCAAATTTGGTCAACCTGTCCTCGATTACCCAGATGACATTTTGCTCATGTAATGCTGATGGTAACTCGGTGACAAAATCCATGGAGATATGCTCCCATTTCCACTTCGAAATACTCAATGGCTGCAACAGCCTTGCCGTCCTCTGATATTCAGTCTTTACCTGTTGATACATTAGACATTGCTCTACAAATCGAGCAATCTCCCGTTTCATGCCACTCCACCAGAAATATTCGCACAAATCCCGATACATTTTCGTATTACCCGGATGTACCGTATACAAAGAACAATGCGCCTCCTCCAGGATCGTGCTCTTTATCCCATCGTCATTTGGAATGCACAACCTGGTCCTAAACCTTAATACACCTCCTTCGTAGATGTTCAAATCTGCAGCCAACCCTTACTGTACTTTCTCTACAACCTCGACTAACTTCGCATCATTAGTCTGCGCGACTTTAATCCTCTCAAATAATGTCGGCTGGATCACCAAGCTAGCAATGAAAGCCTGATGATTACCATCCACCAATTCCACGCCAAGACTTTCCAGATCCCTTATGATATGATGTTGACCTACTACTGCATATATTGATGTGTGCTCTGACTTCTGACTCAACGCATTAGCTACCATGTTAGCTTTCCCCGGGTGATAGCTAATGGTGCAATTGTAGTCCTTGATCAATTCCAATCACCTTATCTGCCTCATGTTCAACTCCTTCTGTGTGAAAAAGTGCTGAGGCTCTTGTGGTCTGTGAAGATCTCACACTGTTCACCGTATAAGTAGTTTCTTAAGATCTCTAACGCGTATACTATTGCCACCAACTCTAGATCATGCGTAGGGTAATTCTTCTCGTGGTCCTTGAGTTGTCGAGAAGCATACGCAATTACCTTCCCCTATTGCATCAGCACACATCCTAAACCCTTTAGCGATGCGTCGTTGTAAATCACAAAACCACCATCCTCAGATGGGATGGTCAAAATCAGAGCAATAACTAGTCGATGTTTTAACTCTTGGAAACTCTGCTCGCACTTGTCGGTCCAACAAATCTCACACCCTTCCTCGTCAATTGTGTTAGAGGGCCAGATAACTTAGAGAATCCCTCCACGAACCGCTGGTAATACCTAGCTAGTCTTAGAAAACTTCGAACATCCTATACACTCTTTGGTTTCACCCAGTCAACCACTGCTTCTATCTTACCAGGATCAACTGAGATACCACCCTTCGACACAACATGGCCTAGAAACACGACCTGATTCAGCCAGAACTCGCATTTCTTCAGCTTAGCATACAACTTCTTCTCCTGCAGAATTTGAAGTACCAACCTCAGATGGTTTCCTGTGCTCTTTCGAACTCTTAGAATATACTAGAATATCATCGATGAACACCACTACAAAATGGTCCAGGTATTCATGGAAAACCCTATTCATTAGGTCCATAAATACCTCTAGACCATTAGTCAATCCAAAAGGCATGACCAGAAACTCGTAGTGACCATATCTGATTTGGAAAGCAGTTTTTGCAACATCCTCTGTACTAACTTTCACCTGATGATACCCTGACCGTAGATCGATCTTCGAAAATACCTGTGTTCCCTGCAGCTAGTCAAACAAATCATCTATACGAGGCAATGGGTATCAGTTCTTCACTGTTACCTTGTTGATCTTGCAGTAATCAATGCACATTTGCATCGACCAGTCCTTCTTCTTCACAAAGAATACTGGAACTCCCTAAGGCAAAACACTAGATCTGATAAAGCCATTGTCCAGTAGTTCCTGCAACTGCTCCTTCAACTCTCTAAGTTCAGCTGGAGCCATCTGGTATGGAGCATTAGAAATTGGCGCCTTACCTGGCAGCAACTCGATAGTTAACTCCACCTCTTGATAAGGAGGTACACTAGGTAATTCTTCTAGAAATACATCCAAAAATTCATTAACTACTCGGATATCTTCAAGTTTCAAATCATCCTGAGGTGGTTCCTTCATGCAAGCTAGTTATCCCTGACAACCCTCCAAGAGTAACCTTCTCGCCTGTATAGCCGATAGAATTTATGGCGTCGAACGCACACTCGATCCCACAAACTCATAATCCTGCTCCCCAGGAGGTCCGATCACTACTACCTTTCTACGACAATATATCACCGCATAACTAGAGAATAACCAATTCATCCCTAGTATGACGTCAAATCCACACATGTCGTATACTACTAGGTTCCCCGGTAGAAACCTTCCCTGAATAACCACTGGGCAGTTTCCCAACATTTTACTACAGATCGTTATACTCTTAGTTGGTGTAGCCACCGATAACCATTCATCCATCACTTGGGTTTTAATCCCACACAGTTTTACAAAATTAGCAGATATAAATGAATTGGTTGCTCTTGAATCAAATAAACAACAGCTCTATTTGAAGAAATAACATGGAACCTGTCACCACGTTCCTAGCATATTCTGCATCTGCTGGAGTAAAGGAGTACACCCTTGCCAGAACTGTGTTTGCCTGATAATTCCCCTGAGGCATCAGATTACTTCCACGGTTTTGGTTCTGTGCAGGCATATCACTCCTCTGTGCCTGATAGTTTCGGGATATGTGGATTTGCCACAATTGTAGTAGTTACCCCAGAACAGCTGACGGTCACCATTGTTCCATTTACGGCACTTGGCGCATGGTGCGGAGGATGGATCCTCTTGAGAACTCCGTCGTTCGGTATTTTGGCAATAACCCAAACTATAGTTCTTCTTCTTCTTCTTCCATTGTCCCTGTTGAGGACCAGTCTGAGAACTAGAAGATATTGGCCTGTTCCTCTGTTCCTGTACCACCTCATCTCCCTAGAGATCAGCCTCGACTATGGCAGCTTTATCTACCAGAACAGAAAACTCTCGGATCTACAACATCTCCACAAGCCTGCGGATATCCTTCCTCAAACCCTTCTAGAACCTCCGAGCCTTATCATACTTGTTTGAGACCAAGTACGACACGAAACGAGATAACTCAATATATCTGGCCGCATATCTCTGCATTGTCAAGGTTCCCTGAGTCATGCTGGAGAACTCATCAGCCTTCGCATCACGGGTGGAAGTTGGGAAGTATCTCTCGAAAAATGCCTCCTTGAAATGGCTCCAAGTCATACCAGATGGACCAGCCTTCTGCTTCTTAAGTAGACTCACTGCCATCCACCATCTTTTCGCTTCTCTTGCCAGCTGAAAGGTAGAATAGAGAACCTTCTGCTGATTAGTGCAATGTAAAACTTCCAATATCTTTTCGGTCTTTTGCACCTAGTTCTTTGCCACTATCGGATCTGGTTCTCTCGTAAACGTCGGAGGGTGCATACAGGTGAACCTCTCTATGGTACAACCTGTAGTAGTAGAAGAGTGCTCACGTCTCCTAACACTATGCCCGATCTCCCGCATAACTTGCCTCGTCAAACCCCGAGGCATAGAAGGAGACTCATCACTTGCAGTACCCTCGGAATCACTATCCAATTTGTTACCCTTGGGCTCCATTCTGAAAATAGAATAGGAATTGATTAGAATTCCTATATTGTACACAGTTAACACAATCATCGAAAACTAACCATGTTAACTACAACTGTCATGGGTCCAGGTCTGTTATACCACACTAACACGAAACCATCAATGGTTTGCCATGATTTTATTGAAATCGTCATTCTAGGAAAAACATAGAACACCGCCAATGAGTCCCCTATGACAACAAAACAACCCTCGACTTACTTTACCCATTTCCTACATCCTATACTCTGGTATGTACACATAACTACGCCTAACCAAGTCTACAAGTTCTAACAACCTAGTTTTTCTTTGATACTAAGCTATCACGCCTCGAACTCATAAATGGGTCCTATGTGTGATTATAGTAACTTAACCTGTCTCTGTATCAATTAAAACATACATGATACTAAGTTGAATGAGGGTTCGACCTCATGAGGTACGCGTACACCCTATACACATTCACATACATATCCATACTCATCAAATACGCAGCTGAAATGTTCTTTCTATACATACATTATACCATACCAGAGTCTATACATTACTAGAATATACGTTCCTAAAATACAATACATACTCTGGGTGTCTACAAAACCTAACAATGACAACCTAGTTACAAAACCCGTACTTACACAAGTACTCAACGTAGCTAACCGACACCCATGCTTCCAAACGCTAGGATGCTAGTTTCGGCTACTCAAAGGACTTGAAAAACATTTGTATATTCAGGGTGAGACACCTCTTAGTAAGGAAGAAAGCAGGTTATATCAGTGTGTGACATACAGTGTTATTTCAACATAAAGCATAACACGATATAGTTCTAGTATTTTCACAATTCAGTTCCAGTACATACGATACCAAACATACAGTTAGTGTCCTCACACTCAAGCATCTCATACCCTGCAATAACCGAAGCCTCACAATGATATCATGCTAATACGGTGTCCATTCACACCCATCGGTGACCAGCCGGAACAAACAAGTGATATTTCACACCCTCAGATATAGAGCCGCAAACTCTCGCCCACGATAATTAGCCGAGACATGGCATCAGCGTATGGTAATTAGCTGCCCCTAGCTGATTCGGCGTATGGTAATTAGCCACCCCTAGCCGATTTACAAAACCTAGAATAATTTTGGAACACATGTTCCTATACCCATTAGCATACGGTAATTAGCTGCCTCTAGCTGTTTTACAAAAACCCTGGAACATTTTACATACAACATTTCATTCCACACTTATTTGAGTATACAACAAATCATATTGTTTTCAATTCGAGAAATACAGTTTAATACAAATACAGGTATGGTCATCTCAATACTACAGTTTTATACTACATATGATTTTCCAACAGAAATAGAGATGATACCCGAAATCCCTGATTTTTCCGAAAACTATAACATAAAAATTTTGTATTTTTACTCGATAGATTTTTCAAAATAAGTAACGAAAACATACATACGATCGTAAACTACAGGTTTACCGATCCTGATTTCAAAAATAACTGATATAAAAAAAATGCCCTTACCTTTTTCCGAATATTAAAATACGAACTCTATGGCTCCAAAACTACGAACCAATTTCCCAAAACCTAAACATCCAAGAACTATACTTCACTATAATTCTTACTACTACATATATTCCAAAAACGAAACTGAAATCGGACCCTTACCTCGGTTTTGGGTCAAAACTCGAAAATCCTCAAAACAAGATTTCGATCCGCTATACTCGAAGACATTCTCCTCCTGATCCACGTAGTAACGTCGGATCGTTGATTCCGGCGATAGACGGCCCGAAATCCTAGAGAGAGAGAGAGAGAGTATCCGAGTTATATAGAGAAAGAGAGAGAAGATTTTGATTTCTTCCTCATTAAGCAAGTGAAAAAGATATTTATAAACCTTTAACCAGGCCAGCCTCATTGACGAGACGATGTCTTCGTTGACGAGCTGCAAAAGGAAATTCGTTGACACCAAGGTGGCCTCGTTGATGAGCCTAAGATTTCAAGATTCCCAAAATCTCTCGGCATCTCCTCGTCGACAAGCTACTGAATTTGTTTGCCAATCTAAACAAGAGAGACTTCGTCGACGAGCCCTGCAAATTTTTTCATTTTAAATTTTCCTTCTCTTTTCCTAATTTATTTAATATATCTATCTCGAGTCAGTTTCTTACAGGTATATAAGTAGTAGTTGAGATTATAGTGAAGTATTGTTCTTTGATTTTTAGGTTTTGAGGTTTCCGTGTCGTTGTTTTGGATTGATTCATTTGTGTTCCAGTTTTAGGGATTTAGGTAAAGGGATCTGTTTACATCAGTATATTTTTAGAAAATGAAATCACACAATATGTAGCTTATATTTATATGTACTTGTTGACTGCTTGTTTGCAAAGTTTTACCGGGTATAAATGCCGATTCTTACGGTTTTCACGATTTTACGATTTTGGTAAAAATGGGGCTTTTGGCATATGATCTCCAAATTTCTTAAACTACTTTCTTTGCACTAAAACTAAAGTAGGAGATGCTTGAAACTCTTAATAGAAATAGAAATGATATTTTACGAACTAGTTTATGTGAAATGTATATTTGACCAAATAAGTGTGACGTATGATATGAATTGATTCTATACTGATTTAAGATGCATGTATATGAACTATGGAGACTAAGGTTCCAAGTGGTTATAAAAAATTGCAGAAAACAGGTGTCGGTTAGATACCATGCCAAGTATAAGAAAAGGGTAAAGACGAGAGGTTACAAGCTGGTTTTTACCACAGTATGAATGAAAGTATGCATGAATGAGATTGTGAAAACACTGGAATTGCATAGGTTATTATATTTTAATGTAAATTATATATATGATATTGCGACCGCAGCTTGTCTCAATAGTATATGAAGCCCTAAAAGGCTTATATTATGTAGGCTCGGTATAGTTGCCAAAATAAAGGTACAGTGCAACCACATACAATTATTTTTCAGTGTGGGTATCTAGTAGTAGGCTTGGTAAGAAGTGCCACTGGTCAAAAGGGATCAGGGTGGTGATGGCCAAGTCAGACTACAGTATGTTATGATACCTGACAATGCCTGCACGAACAGGGCTCGATCAGTGTTTTCTTATCACACAATCCTTGCCACGAGGAGTTACTGGCATAGTTATGATAGTTTCAAACTGGACGATGTTCTAAATATGCATATATATGATTTAAAGGCTTTAATGGGCAAAGTCACAGGTTTGAGTACCAGGCGGAGGGATTGTACAGTGTATGGGCATGTACCCTATCATAACCTTGGGAACTCTCACATGTAATGATGCTGGGTTATACATTATCAGGAATTTATATATATACTATATATATATATATATATATATATATATATATAAATTACAGTATTGAGATTGTGAAATCTATGTAATTGCCTTCAAATAAGAATATAACTGTACAGTCACACACTAATGTAATATCTTCCTCCATACTGAGAAGTGTCTCACCCCAATCTTGCAACCTTTGTTTCAAGAGTTATAGGAAATCAGCCCTAGTCTTCTAGAGAGCCTGTGGAACGTTGGGTCTTGTTAGTTGACATAAGTTTTGTATGAGTTCTGGGTTTTTAGGTAGGATGGGTTTCTTTTTGGGGATGTAATATAATTTATGTTTTACGTACAGATGTATGTATGTAAGGAACAGTTAGATACTTTGGTATGTCTATTAAAATCCATATGAATGTTTATGTTTTCTATAATATATGTGAGTACTTATCATTATGAAATACCCGTATGTCCCTGTTTAGGGCGGGTAGTTATATATGTTATCAAGATTTGTACAGGATATGTATGTATAGTAGCACTCTAGGGCCATATTAAGGCCAGGGCGTTATATGAGTCATAAGGGGTTTTGAAAATATCTTATTATATAATTTATAAAATTAAAATAATATCATGAAAATCTCATTTTTACTCATATTTTTGTGAAATATGCAACGTAAAGATAAACTCATGCCACACAATTTTCGTGTTAAAATTATTTTCTTGAATAGAAATTAATGCTGTAAAATACTCGAGGGTTTAGAACATTTATTAACTAAAAAATAAACGCAAGTATATTAAAGATAAAATTGGTATAATTAAATAAATGTAAAAAAACTCGAGAAAATTTTATGAAAATAACTACATAATCAAAATTTACTTACAAATAAATTTGGGTATAAATTTTAAATAAAAATCTAAACTAATCCAATTTACTTACTTCTTACTTAACCTTATGATACGATCACAACGAATATCTCTAAAAAAATAAGATTGGAAAGAGTGGGTGAGTGAGAATTTTAATTATAAAAAAATTCTCCCTTCACCACTAATTATTTCACTCACTAATCCTTCTATTCCTTTCAAAATTTTTTGTGAAAAATGAAGGTTGAGAGTTTCCTATTTATAGGAAAATTTTGGGGAAGAAAATGAAATTTGTAAAAGTGTGGGGAGAGGAGTGAAATTATAATTTTTTTTTTAAAAATAGAGGAATGGGCAAGGAATGGACATGAGATGGGCATGGGATGGGAGGAATGGGATGGGGATGGGGGTATATGTGGGGAAAATTGGAGTGCTTGCCGACACTCTCATTTAATTAATTTGTAATTCATTTACTTAATTAATTAATAAATAATTTTTTTCTTTTTTTTTAAAATTATTATTATTATTATTATTATTATTATTATTAATAATTTTTTTTAAAGTTATGTTTTAGTATATTTTTTTCTAAAAAAGAATTAAGTTCGAATTTCAAAAACTCACGTGGACCCCTATGGTCTTGTGAGTCCCATACAACTTCGAGACCCAAGTGGGTCTTACGTAACTCCAATAGTTTTCATATGGTTTTATGGGCCCTACACAACTTTGAGACTCATGTGGACACGACTTCAGGACTTATGAGGGTTCCGCATAGGATAGCTATATTATTATTATTATTATTATTATTATTATTATTATTATTATTATTATGTCAATCAAAATATTATTTTATGTATATGTACTTATTTACGTGTACAAACAATATTTACCCTGTTTATCCTATGAAATTTCATTTTGACCAGGCTAACCTCCAGGGAACGACTGAGCCGCAATGGTTTCCGAGCACTCGCTAAAACAAGATCTTTCTTAGGCATCAAACATGGAATTAAGGATCTTATAGAAAAACACTTCTGTATTGATATTAACTTAATGACAATTTTTATTATTTTATTATTTTAATCGTATATATATTTTTAGGGTCATTATATCCTTCCCTTTTTATAATCTTTATAAAAATATGGAAATCTATTAAGTTAAAATGAGTACTGTATTTGTGCTCTTGGTTTGAAAGATTTGGCTAAGTCTTATTATAGGATCAAATTGGCAGAATATTGGTTTGGGAGACTGAAGTGAGAATCTTTGGTCTAATAGGGGTTGAAGTGGAAGAATCCAAAAAATATGGAAAAGGATTGAACGAAATATATATATACTATACATATCTCATAAATTACAATAAACAAAATGAAATAAAATCCGGCCTTTAGAGCCTTAGTTCAATGTTAACATCTATTGAAGTGCTAGCGGTGTCATCGCTATCTTCTTGGGTTCTTTCTTAGCAGCGTTGACCTTTTGTAATGTCGTCGGCTTTTGTCAGAAAAAGGGAGAGAACGCCCGTTTATTCAGCAAGGGAGGAAGAGCTGCCCTCTTCCCCTTATGGCCTTTGGTGGGGATGCTCGTAACGAGCCATCAGTGGCTCGTACATGAGTCTCAACGTGTATTGGATCTCTTGGAAATGGTGGAGTAGGCCAGCATTATCAGGAACCCTTAATGTGGTGACTGCGATGTTGCCATTGTAAGGGGTAAGGTTTATTGGTGTGATGTTAGTTGTAAGCTTCATAGACGGAATATTGTTGATAGGGACAAGGGTACGAGTGGTTGAGAAAATGGTGGGGGCACTGCTCTGGGCGATAGTGGTGGAAGAGGTAAGATAGATAATTGGTGGGGCAGTAGTTGAAATGATGGCCTCTTCAACTGATCCCTGCTTACGCCTACGGTTCTCAAACCAAAAGCATACATTTTTCGGCTCGATTGGACCATGTCGTTGGAGTTGTGCTGCAAGCAAGATAGCCTACTCCATAAAAGGGAGTTCCCCTTGACTACTGCGGAAGGCTTCCTTTAAAATATAAGAACCTGAACCGTGATATATGAAATAAATTAATAAAGAGAAGAGTAAAATAGTAATTGAGCAGGCTTCTTCGACGAAGCCAGAGTTCGTCAATGAAGACCTTTTTTTGCTCAGCGATGAAATGCAAGAGCTCGTCGACGAGGAGAAGCCGAGAGGTTTCGAAAAACCAGGAATCTCAGGCCCGTCGATGAAGCCACCGTCTCATCGACGAACTGTCTACATCGACTCGTCGACGAGGTTGGCTGAGTCAAAGGGTTATAAATATCTTGTCTACTACTTCTAAGCTAAGTAATCAAGAAATCATATATATATATATATATATATATATATATATATATATATATATATATATATATATATATCTCACACTCTCTCTCTCTCTCTCTCTCTCTCTCTCTCTCTCTCTCTCTCTTTAAGAACTCGAAATCCACTCTCTCTCTCTCTCTAGATTTCTTTGCCGTATGTTACTGAAATCATCGATCCGATGTTACTACGAGGATCAGGGGAGGATTCTCTTTGAGATTTATGAATCGGATCTTTGTTTCAAGCATTTTCGGGTTTTTACTCGAAATCAAGGTAAGGCTCGATTTTTATTTCCATTCTGGTAGTTTTGTAGGGAATGGAATTATGAGTATATTATGTACTGTGTTTTATAGGTTTTGAAAACTCGGTTCACTATTAGGAGCCGTAGAGTTCGGGTTTTGGTTTTTAGGGAAAGGTAAGGGGATTCTGTTTATGTCAGTTATTTTTGAAATCGGACTTGGCAGAACTGTGGTTCATGGTCCTGTGTGTGTTTTGGTTACTCATTTGAGAAAATCTAACGGATAAAATTATAGGTTTTTTATGTTACAGTGTTGGGAAAAAGGGGGCATTGGATTGCATCTCTGGTTTCATTGGAAAACCGTGAATATATTGTGATATATATTATGTTATGGGGATGGCCGTGCCTTGACTTGTTTAAACTGTATATTTTTTGGAAAATCATGATTTTAGATTACTAAATGGGTGTGGATTGTTGGGTTATATGAACATGCATGGTTGTGTTTTATTGCAATGAAATAGGAACAGAGTTCTAAATTGTTCCAGGTCGTGAAAGAGTGTTCGACTCTATATCAAAGGGTGTGAAATATCACCTGCCATGTTTGGCAAGAGTGTCTGGCTCTATATCCGAGGGCGTGAGCCTTACCGACTGATCATCGAAGGGTGTGGATCCACCAGTTGTACCAGTATGATGCCATGGGAGCCTAGGGCTACGCTATGTGCCGGGGACGCCGTGTAATGCGGGCCGGCTTCGGGCCGAAGGGTGTGACGACACCGGGTTACTTGATCATGTGTGTGTGCATGTGATGCACTATTCTGGAACTGTTTTGTGAGAATACTGGAATTGCATTGAACTGTGTATGTTTTATGTCATGATAACACTCATATGCCACACACCGATATAACCTGGATCTGCCTTACTGAGAAGTGTTTCACCCCTATCGTACGTACATGTTCTTTAGGTCCTTCGGATAACCGAAACTAGTGTCCTTGTGTTGGGAGCGTAGTGGTTGGCGTACAGCAAGAAGTACTTGTGTAAGTACTAGGACTGTAACTGGGTTATCATTTTAGGTTGTTGGCTAACACTCGGGTTGGTGTTTTTGTATCATGGAGCCTAGACTCCTTTTGTATAGACTCTGGTATGGTACAATGTATGTATAGAAAAAACAATATTGCTGCCTATTTGTCATATTTGTGAATGTGTATAAGGTGTACGGGAATACCATGGGGTCGGACCCTCATTCATTGTGATGTATCATTGGTGTTTTGTATGATACAGAGACATGTTAGGTTACTAATTCACCCTGGGTCCCATTACCGGATTCAGGGCGTGACATAAAATCTCTAGCTGTTCCTTGTTGGGTTTCCACTTTTGGATTGGCGATCTAGTGCTGTTTTCAGCAACTTGGGGAGTTGGGTGATTTGGCAGCATTTTCAGTTAAAGGAAACGAGTAATGAGACAACCAAAAGAAAAGTTAGGAAAATCTAATTTTTGCAAACCGAAATATGGTTGCTCGAGATGGTAGACAGCTGTGATGCTTAGAGTTCGAGGAGAGTAGACCCTTTTTATAGGGAAATGGCCGCGTGTCATGGAAATCGAGAGAGAGCGACGTGTGCTGCGAGAATCAAGAGAGAGCGACGCGTGTCACAGATATCGAGCACGTGACACATTTTGCAAAAATCGAGAGAGAAACGTGTGTCATGAGACTCGAAAGAGAGTGATGCATACCGCGGATATCGAGTGCGTGACACATTTTGCAAAAATTGAGGGAGAGCGACGTGTGTCATGAGATTCAAAGGGGGGCGACGCGTGCCATGAGCGATGTGTTTTGCAAAAATTGAGGGAAGGTGACGTGTGTAGTAGAAATCGAGAGAGAGCGATGCGTGCCGCAAAAATTGAGCGACGCGTATTGCAAAATTTGCGGAATCAAAGTTCTATGTAGGTTTTTACATCTTTATTAATGCTTTAATTATAATTAATCCCATCCTTAGATCATCACTTGGGTGGGTGGCCTAGTGGTAAGGAACCGGCCGTGTATCCATGTGATCACGGGTTCGAGTCCCCACTATGCCCAAGTGGTCTCATGCCTTGACCTTACTTCGGGGGTAAGTGAGCTATAGCCGATGATTTCTACCCATTAGGCTATTTTTTTATTTGTTTATTTATTATTAAGATACTTTGAGCCACCTATGTACATTTTTTTATAAGGAGTTCTATTCTAATATATATTACTGTGCACAACCCTAGTCAGAACTGGTTAATTTCCTTAACTATCTTGGAAGAAGATTTCTACAATAATTGAATACAAAATTAAAATTAAAGATTTCGCCAAAATCTATATTCCTAAATTAAGTTTGAATGTTTTGATGAGAACTGAATATGCAATGTAAAAATACATATTCATATCCAACTTGCACATGAAAAGGAATTTTGGGTCAATCTAGATTTTAGAATAGACCGTTTGTTCATGTCTATTTGTATGTGTAGTACCTCCAAACCCAGCAGGGTATAGTGCGCTACTTCTTATATTTTTAGTAAAAATAATAACAAT
The DNA here is from genome assembly GCF_029873635.1 of Malania oleifera. NCBI lineage: Eukaryota > Viridiplantae > Streptophyta > Magnoliopsida > Santalales > Ximeniaceae > Malania > Malania oleifera. The sequence continues at coordinate 102,128,272 of NC_080424.1, read as the reverse complement.
GAAAATAAATAAATCTCGGATATTATTATATTATTATATTTATGTATTTGATTATGAATATGAAAATTTTAAATTATTAATGCATCTGATCTAACAATTAATTATGAATCATCAATATGAGTACATGTTTCTATGAACATAAATAACATATTTAAATTAATTAACGTGTTTTCAATAATACTACCATTTTTCTTAGAGAATATAAGATTGTTATCTGTCCTTGGGAGTCGTCACATTAATCTCATTTCCTCTAATGTTACTATCTTTAAGATCCATTCTTAAACAATGATCAAATGTTATTTTAAAATCATAAATCTATTGTTAACGTATAATAATATAGCAGATTAAAAGAAATATCCTAAACTACCTAATCCTACTCAAATAATGTTTTATGCTTAAACTCTAGTAAAATCTATATGCTAGAGTATGCAGGACCTATATCCTATTCTCTGATACCAATTGTAAGGACCCGAACCTGAGTGGGTTTCTACATATAAATTTTTCAGCGGACGCACATAAATCTAAATTATTTTTATCGTTGGTCAATCTTCTTGATCCTCTCCTCCAATTCATTTGATAGTTGCTCGTTGATCCCCACACTATTTGCGTCTTCCACATTCTTCGCAGGGTTTGACTTTTCATCAATCTCCTTTAGGTTTGCAACTTTTTCGTGTGATTCATGATCTTCTTGTTGATGGCGGGGAACAAGTTCTCTATGACCCTTTTGCTGTAGGAACATATTGAACATGTCCTCCATCGTTTTCTGGGAAGCTCCCATGTTTTCCATTTTTCTTTGGAAGGCAAGGAACTCTCCCCTCGTCACACTAGAATGGTCACCAGGTGCGGAATGTTTAGACTGGGGCGATTGATCACCCGCAATAGGTTCTGACTTCGGACGTAGTCATGATTCAAAGATTGAAGATCGGAAAAAAGAAGAAGAAACCTCTCAGAAACGTTCCCACAAACGACGCCAACTATTGCTGGATGAAAAGTCAAATGACCTTTGAGGTGTTCTCCGATCACGATCACATGAAAAGAAAGAAAGTATGATCAACTTGGAGGACCCAAGGTGTATTCCGGAGGATCACTCTAATGCATAAGTAAGTGATTGACTTGAGAGGTTTTATGCAATAGTGAAATAATAGGTTGGAATGAGATGCCTTACCTCTTCATGGTGTCCCATTTTATATTGACGTGGTTTGACCTAATGGTGATATGCCATTTATGAGCGTTATTAAGGCGCTGACGTAAATCTTTATGGTCATTACAACGCTGGCATGAATCGCTCCAACTAAACAATTGACTTGGGTGGTTTCGTAACTGCCCTCATCAATGTAATGCTTTAGTCTTCTCTTGGTTTATGGTAGGTGTTCATTTGACAGCCGGCTTTCTTAATGGTGACATATTTGGGGTATATAACATATATATTAGTTTGAGCAAAATCTCACTCCTAATCCTTGACCATTCAGATGAATTGTTTATAACCACATCATCTATTCTATGATCTCCATATAATCTTCATAAGAAGCGCACAAAACAGTATAAAGAAAAGCATTAATTTTCAAGTTTAAATTTAATCCAACTATATTTATACAAAATTTACATCAACTTTGGATTGTAGATGGATTGAATTGGAGTAGAAAAGAAATGGAATGAAAATTTAAACGTAAAACGCGACGAAATTAAGTGATAAATTTAATTTCATATTTCTCAATTTCATTCCAATAAATATTTTTTATATTTAAACAAATCGAAACCTAAGGTACCAAACTCAAACTTGTCAACCTAAAACACTATATATATACACCACACATAGTGGGGGGCCTGTCACCACAAGGGACCATGGGCTCTCAAAATTAGAGCCACTAGACCCTAATGTGGGGAGGGGATGTCACCACGAGTCACGGGCCAGTAGTACTGTTAGCAATATTGGTCCATTGGCCATGTGCCCAGGGTGTGTGTGTTTGTGTTGCCCGTGTAGAGTAGCTTGTAGCTACCCTCCCTCTCCATTAACCGCCCCTGCCTTAACCTACCTAGCCACCATTTTTTTCATTTTGGCAGTTTCCTTAGCCAGCTGAGTCATATATTACCATGCTTTTGGGAGCATATTCCATGAATATTGGTAAAGTACTAAAGTTCTTCTTTGATTTCGTGTCCTACTGAGCGTTACTAGCTGCAATGCATTAGGGTTTTCAATAATATATACATACATTGTAATAGTGGCGCTTCATGCTTGACCTTCTTCTTCCATAAGTCTTTCCTTACATAAATTATGATTTTAATATTTGTCATATTCAAGTTTTCTTTTTATATTTTGTTCTAACTAGAGGCAGGTATCCACGATTGTCCTAACTTCATAGATGAGACACCTATTCCCTACTCATATTTCTAATTCCTCATTTGTAGAAAAAAAAAAAATAAAAAAACATTATAATCAGTTCGTTTTTTTATAAGTATCTACGTAATGTGAACGATTCAGCAAAATCCTTACTCTTGGTTCTTAGTGACAAAAGGAATCTTTAATCTTGGATCTTTCGTGGAGAGAGAAAGAGGGTGATTGACTTTTTACTGCAATATTTCGAAGAAGTGAGCAAAACATTTCCATTATTGCATCCTTTAAAATCTTTCTTCGAGTACTATGATGTTAAGGGATGAGATTAGCCTTGTGACGCAATGACAATCTTAACTTCTTTGGCAAGTGTTTTTAAGCAAAGAAGGGAAAGTCAATACTTTGTCGGCTTTGACTATTTAATTATAGTTGATATAGAGACTTAAGGACTCGGTTCAAAGAACTATATAGGATACATATAATATGAAGAATTAATAAACTATAGTTTATATGGATTCAAATTATAAAGTAAATTTTAGAATTTATGGTAGTTAAGTATTCATCCTAGTTAAGATTAGAAGTTGTAGTTTAATTTTAATTTTATTTACCTCCATAAAATAAGATTTGCCCTTGATTAGTTCATTAATTCGATTTCTATATACCGAAGTGATAATAATAAAGAGTCTTTCAACCCACTTTCTTTTTTCTTTTTACTATTGATTAATCATCGACCATAAAAAATTAATTTTAAGAGCAAAAATAAGGAAAAAACTTAAGAGGGCATATGCTATTTTAAAATTATGCATTTGCCCTTGCTTTGGTAGTACAATTATTGGTTACGGTGGCCTTGTGCCTTACCAACACAGGCAAGGCATTATGCCTCAACTTTGGGATGAAGAATTTAATTAGCCTTGTACTCTATTTTGAAGAGGCGGTGGGGCTTTGTTACTATTGGGAAGAAATAGTTAATTGCCTCTTGGATCAACAATTCTCAATGCAAGTATAAATGCATTTTTCTTATATAGACTTTTCCTATGCTCCACGCTATAAGGCAATCTTGTACCTTAGTTTTTTATTTTATTGAGATGTTGCCTTGCCATGCCCTACATAGAATTTGTTTGAAATATTTCATATTTTAATTATAGTTGCGATTGCTACAAATTCAACACTCAAAATTTAAAAAAGTAATTATTCTATAATAAATCGTTAGCAAATATATTAGATGTTAAAACGTATGTCCAATAGTAAATTTCGAAAACTTTTTCGGTCAGCTAAAGTAAATAAATTCAAACTAATTAGGAATTATTTTGAACTAGTTACAGAAAAGTACTTTTATAAAAAAAAAAAGTATTCATTTAAAAGTAGTTTTTGCAATTTTTTATGATAAATAATTTTTTACAAAAGTAGTTTTTTAAAAAGTATGTTTTTAAAAAAAAAAAAAAATCTGGAAAAGTACTTTTTAAAGCAAGTACTTATTTAAATATAAATCAAACACTACTTATTGATAAAAATATTAATTTAAGTATATTTTATAATAAAAAATTATTTATTAGGATGTTCTAAATGGAATCCTAGGGACCATTTGGTATCATTGTTAAAAATTACATAACTAAAAACTAAAAATTAGAAAGAGGAATTAAAAACTAGAAGCCAGCAACCTATCCAGTTAACATTTATAAAATCAAAATAAATAAAAAACTAAATTAAAAAAATACGTTTTTTCTTCTTTAAATCAAATAAAATTATTAAATAATAAAGTTACAAAATAATGCACATTAAAAAAAACTAGAATTAAAAGAAAAAAATATTATAATTATTTTATTTATTTGTTAAACTTTCAAAATTTACTTTACAATAAAATTTTTATTGGACATAACAATTGAAAAATAGAAAAATATTTTGCAATTGTCTTTATAATAATTTTTAAAAATTTATGTATATTTTTATTTCAATTATATTTAAATTCATATGATTATTTTTTTATAACTTTAATTTAAAAGTGCACAAATGTAGAGACCTGGAAAATTTAATTTATGAAAAAAATAAAGGAAAAAGAGAAAGAAAAGAAAGAAGAGAGGAAGAAGAAAGAATTTGAAGGGGGCATCAGCAGGGACTCGTCGACGAGTGCTTGCGCTCGTAGACGAGGAGATCCCGCGAGAGGGAATTTCAGACCATTAAGGGTTCGCTGATGAACCCATTGTTTTCGTCGATGAATGTCCTTCTTTGACTTGTCGACGAGCGCACGTGGCCAGGTATCTATATATAGGTTAGAATCACATTTTCAGCGAGAGAAAATTTCTCTCTTTCACTCTCTCTCTCTCTCTAGGTTTCGGCTCCTGACCCTTCTCTCTTCGATTTTGGCTTCGTTTTAGTCTGATTCGATGATTAGGAACCACCACGAGGATTTAGGGATGATTCTCTACAAGTTGAATGGAGTAGATTATTGATTTAGGATTCTTGGGCATCACTCCAAAATTAGGGTAAGTAAGTTGTTTCTAAGTTTTGTTAATTATTTAAGGGGTATGAGCTAAGGAATGTTAAATAAAGAATGTTCTGAGGTTAATTTGACTGGATTAAGGTTTATGAATACATGAGTTTTGCGCATACGCAGCATGCGTGGTTTAGGATCCCTGCGGGCTTATTTTCAAGAATCAAGTAAGAGGATAGATTAAGTTGGGTATTTTCAAAAAGTTAATTGTTTAATATAAAGTATTTGAGAAAACCCTAAAAATATGTTTAATAATATTTTTTAGAACAATATGCTTTTCCTAAACATATAGTAGAATACAGTGTAGTACTCACTTGTGTGGCATGAGTAGAAATAATTTTACTGCAGTTCTTAGCATGTTAGAATATTTTATGAATGCACAAAACAGACATGATTTGATAGCGATTTTTAGAAAAATTATAAACAGTGCATATATTATTATATTTTTAGTATATCATGATAATTCAGTCGGCTCAGATGTCGTGATTTTTAGTCAGCTTAGATGCCGTGATTATTCGGTAGGCCCAGATGCCGTGATTATTCAGCCGACCTAGATGCTGTGATTTTTCAGCCGGCTCAGATGCCGTGAACAGAAATGTAGAGACCCGAAAAATAAAAATGATAAGAAAAATAGAAGAAAAGAGGAAAATGGTTTGTTAAGGAGAAAACCAGCGACGATTTTTTGGAGTGCTAAGAAAACCGTCGACGGTTATTGTAATAACCCAAAAAAAAAAAAGAAAAAAAAGAAAAAAAAATAATGGTCATTTAGTTAGTATCAAAACAAAAGTGTTTCTCTGTTAGGATCCTTGATTCCATGTTTGATGCCTAAGAAAGACCTTGTCTAAGCGAGTGCTCAGAAACCATTGCGGCTTAGTCGCTCCCTAGAGGTCGGTCTGGTCAAAATGAAATATCATAAGATAAAACAGGATAGACATTGTTTATATACGTAAATAAGTACATAAAATAATATTTTGACTGGCATAATTTGTAGAAATATATGATAATATAGGTATCCTATGTGGGGCCCACATGAGTCCCGAAGTCGTGTGGAGGTTTACACGAGTCTCGAAGCTGTGTAGGGTTCATAAATCGTATGAGGATTATTGGAGTTACGTAGGATCCATTTGGGTCTCGAAGTTATGTTGGGCCCACATGAGTTTTCAAAATTTAAATTTAATTCTTGTTCAAAAATAAATAATAAAATAAATAAATACTAAAAATAGTTTAAAAGTAATAACAATGATAATAATGATTAAGAAAAATAATAAAATAATTAATTAACTAATTAATTAATTAATTAATTAAGTGATTAATTAAAAATTTATTTAATGGGAATGGTGGCAAGCACTCCCACATGGCTTCCATCCCCATCCCATACTCAACCCATACTTTACCTATCCCTTGCCCATTCTTTAATTTTTAAAAATTATAATTTTACCCATCTCCCCACACTTTTATAAATTTCATTTCTTCCCCAAAATTTTCCTATAAATAGGAAGCTCTCAACTTTCATTTTTCACAACAATTTTTTCAAGGAAGAGAAGGATTAGTGAGTGAAAGAATTTGTGGTATAGAGAGAATTTTTGAGTAAGTTCTCACTCACCCACTCTTGTGTTCGTGACACAAGGTAAAAGAAGAAGGTAAGTAAATTTGATTATGTTATTTTTTATTATTATTTAAAATTCATACTCGAGTTTATTTTGTAAGTAAATTTCAATTATGTTAGTTAGTTCCATAAAATTTTCAAGTGTTTATTTTTACGTATATTTAATTATACCAGTTCTATCTTTAATATACTTGCATTTATTTTTGGGTTAAGAAATGTTCTAATCCCCTCGGGTAATTTTTCAGCATTTCTTTCTATTCAAAAATAAATAAATAAATATTTTTAACACAAAAATTGTGTGGCATGAGTTTATTTCCACGTTACATGAGCATAAATTGTAATAAGATGATTTTAAAACCCCTTATGGTAACAAAAATTCAAAGTTACAGATGCTCGATACCGCAGCTTAAAGTTTAAACAGATCAGAGTGCACCCACGTTGTTTACAGAGTGGTTATTTATGTTAGTGGATTTATCCTGAATGCACACCTGGTTCCATACCAGGACTTAATAAATAAAATCTCACTTAATGTTTACGTACGTTGATTTAGTTTGGTCGGCCGGCCAGCTAAGTCCAGTCTTCGGACCGCACAACCCAGTTATGGGGGTAAACATGACTTACGACAAATGAGCCTAAGGGTAGTTTTTACAATATATGTTTATACATATTTAATTACGTGTACAAAGTTACTGATGATTTGAAGGAAAAATGTAAGTTTACATGAAAATGATCATTCTGGTGCTTAAATGACGATTTAAGGAAAACGTATAAGGAAAAGTATATGCATGTTTATCATTAAATATTTTTACAGTTTTAAAGTTAAAAGTTTAATTTAACAGATATAATATATGATTATAAAATTTTACTGTTGTAATTGATGGTAAAAGTTTTATGTAGAAATTCTTAAATTTATATTTATTCTAGAAGCAATTTGGAAGTTATAGTATTAAATATTGTTTTACGAAATTTTTAAAAGCTCATTTTGGCCACACACTAATAATAATCTTATTTACTTACTGAGCGTCGTCTCACTCCAATCATATTTTTATTTCAGATAACTCCGAAGAACATGCGGAAATCAGGCTTAGCAAGCATGCGGGTGGGGATAGAAAAATAAAGATTGATTATAAATATTAGTATGATGCTAAATATTTATACTTGTGTAATTTTTTTTCTTTTGAAATAAATGATTGTAATATGGATAATTAGCGCTCTGATTTAATAATAATTAAGTTTATTTGCTTCCGCTGTAAATCAATAGTAAAAAGTGAATATCCCAAACCCTTCGGGGTTAGGGTGTTACAGTTATATAGTTGCCGCTGTAAAGATCCAAAAAATTAAAATAATTAAAAATAATAATAATAAATAAATAAAATAACAGATAAATAAATAAAAAGAATAGTGTGAAAAAAAGAAAAAAAATTAAAAATAAAGAAATTAAATTAAATTAAGATAAATTAAATAATTAAATAACTAGTTGTTAAATTAAATATTATTGTATTGAATTTATAAAAAAAAATAATTAAAATAAGATATATATATATATATATATATATGTAAGTAAGTTTATATATATATATATAAGTTAAAGTAATATATAATATATATATATATATATATATATATATGATAAGTATAAGTTTAATATATTAATATATATATATATAAAGTTACTTACAGAATGAGTAAAAGAAGAAGAAAGAAGAAAGAAGAAGGAAGAAGGAAGAAGAAGAAAGAAGAAAGAAGAAAGAAGAAAGAAGAAGAACCTGGAGAGAAGCAGACACGCCCCCCCTCGGTCCTGAATATTTTTCCTGCGTGCCACTCCTCCGTCTCCGCTTCTCTCCTTCTCTCAATTACTCAGTGAGTTTGCGACGGATAGGGAAACGGAAGGTGCCGTTGGAATCTTGGTTCTGCTGCCGACATTTCTATTGAGCAGATTTTTCATGGGAAAGGTTTAGGCACTGCTCTTGGGGAAAGGTAATTTTTTCCCATTTTCTCAATTTCGCCGTTAATATGTGATTAAATCGACGAACGGAGACCACCATGGGGTCCTAGTCGTCGTCACCGTCATTTTGACGTAGGTAATTTGTCAATTGGGATTTTCTAAGCCTTACTCCAAAGTGAGAGTGAGATTTGAGAAATTTGGCAATTTGGCTAAATTTAAGGGTATTATTATTTATTTAGGAATTATGACCCTAGGAAGTATTAAATTAATATTTTATTCTTGAATAATTTATTAGAACTAGGAATTTAATTTTAGGGTCCGGGTGAGCGCCGCAGGTATTTTTCAGAGTCCCTGTTGGCGTAGTTCAAGAAACCAGGTAAGGGAAAAAATATATATTAAATCAGAATGTTTATGAATTTAATGGAAAAATAAATTGTGTTATATGTACGTGTATATGTTTCGGTATGGGTAAAATGCCAGCCATTTAAATTATATTTCTTTCGAGTTTAGGGTTGTTTATTAGATATGTATATGCAAAAATGAACTGATGAAAGTGGAAAATATTTTCAGGATAATTAAGTAAGAAATGAAAGGTATTTTCAGCATATAAACATTAAATGTTGGTTGGCCTATTTTATAGGCATTGTATGAATTTTATTGTTAAATTGTGTGGCATGAGTAAAATAGAATTTTGTGTGGAATTATGATATATATATATATATATATATATATATATATTTATTTATTTATACGAGATGCAAGATATACAGAAAATGAAATGAGCTTGAAAATGATATATGAAATTGCTGCATGTGAGTGTTAATGCAATTATGGAACCAATCACGGCTGAAAAGATGCCGACCACGGCTGAAAGGATGCCGAATCTAACCAATCACGGCTTAAAAGATACCGACCACGACTGAAAGGATGCCGAAGCTAACAAACCATGGCTGAAAAGATGCCGAACCATGGCTGAAAGGATGCCGAAGCTAACCAATCACGACTGAAAAGATGCCGACCACGGCTGAAAGGATGCCGAAGCTAACCAATCACGGCTGAAAAGATGCCGACCACGGCTGAAAGGATGCTGAAGCTAACCAACCACGGCTGAAAAGATGCCAAGTATTTATGAATTAAAATAAAAATGAGTATGAAATGAAAATGAAATGAAAAGGGAAATGACTAGAATAGAAATGAAATGTGAAATGTGAACAATGTAAAATGGGAAAGAGTCACTTAAAGTGAAATGCAATACAATGTTAAGTCATGAATATGAACAGATGTGTATGATTAAATAATGACAGAAAAGAATGATATATTATGATATTAGAAGTATGTATGTACGTAAAACATGTTATGATTGGGCGAGGCGTACCTTTTTCCTGAGGGCTTGCTGAGTAAGGCGAGTGCACTAGTAGCTACAGATGTGGCAGTAGCCGCATAACGTACTAGGGCAGAGGGAACCTACTTGTATGGGCGGGTAGATTTCCCTATCCTTAGGGCCTTTGTTGATAAACTTTTGTATGAACTGTGTGAGTACGAGATCAATTTAACACTTGAGGGCTTACTGAGTAAGGTGAGTGCCCTGGTATGCTTAAATTGTGACCTTTGGGTTGCTTAAGTATCAGAGCAGAGGGGTGCTACTTGTATGGGCGGGTAATCACCCTTATCCTCGGGTAATCTTGTGGGTTAAATATTTGCATGTGTTTGATTAGGATCAAGAAATGATTTCGGAAATTATGTTAAGGATTTTCAAATATTAAATATTATGTTATATATAAACTCATGTTGGCCACACACTGCTTTAATATATGCTTTCTTCCCTTACTGAGATGTGTCTCACCCGAATATGAATTTATCTTCTTTTTTTTTCAGGATTTCATCGAGATCGAGCTTAGAGAGCTCGAGGTTCTATAACATTATTGGGAATAGTAAAAGAAAATGGTATATTTATATGTTAATTATGATTTGCAAATATTTATGTTTTACATCCTTAAATTTTAAGTCTGTGGAGAAAAGAAAGTTGTGAACGTACTGAAATGTTTTGGAGATATATGTAATTATGGAAATGTAGGTGTTGGATGATTTATTATAGATTATAGTTAGAATTAATAAACTTTGGTATTATGTTATATGGAGATTATGATCATGTTTTCCGCTGCGTATGTTATGTTAATTATGGATTATTAGGTATAACGCGCCGGACCTGGGTTTAAGGGTTCGGGGCGTTACAGCCGCAGCCGAGTAAGAAGGGTAAACAGTGAAACCGGTAAGGTTAAAGACAAAACCGACGATAGTTTTTTAGGAGCCTAAGAAAATCGTCAATGATTTTTGCTTGGGATAAAATGGTATATAAGGGCCGCATGTCATTTTCTTGTTAAAAATTCAAACTCTCTCTCTCTCTCTCTCTCTCTCTCTCTCTCTCTCTCTCTCTCTCTCTCTCTCTCTCTCTCTCTCTCTCCTCATTTTCTCTCTCTAAACTTGCCCCATCGACGACTAGACTCTGTATTTTAGGGCTAGCGGCGATCCTCGTCAATTTGACCGGAGCAGAATTATGTTTTGAGGATTCTAGATACCACTCCAAAGTTGAGGTAAGGATGTTAAATGTTGATATTAGATTTATTAAATGAAGAATATGGGTTTAGAGATATTTAAATAATTATAATTGTGGGGTTAAAGTTGATTGAATTGGGAAAAATGTAAATTTCAAGGTTTTGGTGCAAAAGCTACAGACACGAGTTTAGGGTCGTGTTTCCTCAGGGAATGAGGTAAGAGTAATAAATAGTTGAATGTTTGATGTTTCATTGATTAAATGGAGTATGTGGGTTTGGGAAAATGTGAATGTGATATTATTATGGAGAATACATGATTTCAGGATTTTTGAGTTCTAAACACCGCAGGCGTGAGTATAGAGTTTTAGCAGGTCTCTAGATAATCAGGTAAGGGGAATAAGTTAAGCTAGTTAATTTTTAGGAATTTTTATCAATTAAAGTATAACATGTGTTTATGGGATTTGAATTTTACATCTATAATATGCTTGTGAAAATTCAGAAAATTTGGGTTATAGGAAAGTTTTACAAATGATATATATTATTTTTATATAGTAGGAAAATATAGATTTTCCCATAAAGATTATAGTATAAGAATTTCATTTAAAATTGTGTGGCATGAGAAATATAAAATATAGTACAGAGATTTAATACAAAGTTTTATACAACTGTTACAAAACCATAATTATATATAGCTTTTATAGAACCATGATTTACAGTTATTACAAGACCATGATATATAGTTATTACAGAGCTATAATTTATAGTTATTATATAGAATCATGGTCATTTCAGTTTATACAGAATCATGGTAAAACAGTAATATGCAGACATAGTATTATATAGTATCAGAATCTTGATGGACCACAGCAGATCACAGAGCACGGTACCATAGCTATACATTATAGATAGTGCAACCACACATCTCAGATAGAGTGTGGAATTGACAGTCAATTGTGCCTAGAGGAGAGATGAAGGCTCCCTGGCAGTCAGGTCCAGGTTGAGGAGGCCAATCGTACTACAGAGGTTATAGTTTGACTTAGCCTGGTAGGCCAGCTAGAGCTAAGTCTCACTCACGGGCCACACAACCCGAGCATGCGGGATTAATTCATGCATACAGTTATCCATCCAAGGAAGCTTTCACAGTTATATAAATAAATGTATATAGTTTTACAGAGAACATGAACTATCTATTATAATTAAAAGTATGTTCAAATAGAAAGCTTATATTAAAGGGTATGAGTGTGAGTTATGATGTGATTTACATTGAAATGTTATCACAGTTATAGTTGATTTAATAATTATGTTATTTAAGTAAAACTCATTTGCCACAAACTTGTTGTAACCTATTCCGTATTACTGAGAGGTGTCTCACCCCAGAATTCCAAACATGTCAGGTGATCCAGATAAACGTGCGGAGCGTGCTCCGAGATAGAGGGGACACTAGTGCTGCCCTAGTTGCAGGGTAAGTTTTTGAGTTGGGAGTTGTATTTGTGGGTATGCCTCTAGGACATGGGGTTTCTTTTGGGGAGATGTATGTGTATATTTTGGGAAATATTGACACTCTGGTATTGTAAATAAGGTTAAAGTGTTTTATGTCTTCCCGCTGCATAGGTGGTATGTTTTGTGAACAGGTATCCTTGGTACCACTTGAGGTCCGAGATGTTATAGTGGATATTGTTATAGGTATCAGAGTAATATTATATTGTTGTAGGAAATATATATAAGAAAATTTTAATAATTTTGGGGTTGTTACAAGTTTGGTATCAAGGCCTAGGTTTCTAGGTTCTGTAGACTTTAGTGCATAACGGGAAAATAATACCAGAGTATAAGAATGAATTTTGGTGAGGATAAGTAAAGGATGGACTAGGAATTTGGTAAAATCAATGTGAGGGATTAATATGAGAATTTAGGGTTTTGTCTTGTAGTTTGGAGACAGGAACTTCGGGGTGGTTTCTGTGTTTTTCTTGGGGTGAAGATTTCAGGAAAGCCATAGTAAACTATCGACAGTTTGTTTCTGAATGGTAGGACTGAATCTTAAACTAGTTTAAAGGTAGTATGAGGATATCTTAGTTAGATTAATGTAAGAATTGTATTATGAAGTTAGGATTCTCATATTATTCTCGTGTGATTGCAATATGTACCAGAAAATAAACTAAGCAATCTAGTGCTAGTAAAGTAAATCAATTGTAATATGTACCAGAGTTTAAATAACACAATTTAATTAACTAAGCATGCACCAGAAAGCAGTAAAGAGAAGTGACACGTAGAAGTGTTATCGAGGTTCAACAAATTGCCTACGTCCTCACCTTGGCTAACAAACACAAGGATTACCACTATAATGCTCACTTAAACGGGTGGAGCGGCTCCTAAACAACTAGGTTAATTAGCATAGGGCTAATCTCAACCTTTACACAATCCTTACCGGGCTGGATTACCGCCTTCTTAGGTCACGCCTGAAGATACAACAGTATTCTCTCAATCAAATGACACAGTGATTATGTTTTCATGTAAAGCATGTAACGACCTGCTCCTTTTTCACATATATATATATATTTTATATAAATAAATTATCATCACATCATACATTCCAACTCAGCAGGTCACAATCCATCTGGGCCCGTGGGCACCAGGGATATAACAAAACATACAGCAGAAGCCTACGCAGCAGAAAGCATAAAATCATATACATCTCATCATAATGTGCATAACACATACCAGAGTCACTACAATTTCTATCTCACAGTATATACATCTCAAAAATGAAATCTAGGGACAATCCCCACAAAACCTAACTGTCCCTACAAAAAACTTACCCTTCTAAAGAGGGCAAACAATTGATCTAGATCAGCGGGGCTTTTCCCGCTCTCCTATCAGGGGCTCCTGAAAAATGTATAAGATTTAGGGGTGAGACACCTCTCAGTAAGGGAAATAAACTAATACCAGTGTGTGGCAACATGAGTATTCTGTGTTCTACATATACCATACATAACATATTTAATACTGTTTATCAAATCTGGGAAAACATATGCATATCAAAACATGGCAGAACATACTGCCTTTTCATAAACATTTCTCATCTCATATCATAATAATAATAACATAAAAACAACCCTGGTAGGTTAGCTGGCTGTTGTCATGTATTACCCCCACATGACTGGGTTGTGTGGCCCGAAGGCGGGACTTGACAATGGTTGGCCGACCACTGCCAAGTCAAACAGTAGTCTGTAGGTCCGATGGGTCTATCCAGACTGGTCCGTACACTAGGGGCGATAACAGCACACTTCTTGAAAATAACCACATCGACCATCCAATCTCACACCACTCCGTACAGCGGCGTTAACACAGATATCATGATCACGAGAACCATGGACACATAGCAACGGTACCATGCAAGTGCTAGCCTAGACCAAGCCAACCAGGTTCTGATATCATATACATATACTAAAACCGTGATACATAAATATCTCATATCATTTATTTTCACATCAATCATATCATTTCACATATATACGTGTATCATGAAAATCATCGGCCCGTACGCCGGTATTACACATTTTAACATAGCACGGCCCGTACGCCGGCAAATCACATAGCACAGCCCGTACGCTGGCAAACCACATAGGACGGCCCGTACGCCGGTAAATCACATAGCACAGCCCGTATGCTGGAAAATCACATAGCACGGCCCATACGCCAGCAAATCACATATACATATAAAAATATCTCGGCCCGTACGCCGGTTTTCCATCATAGAAATTCATATCGTCCCCATTCAAAAAAAAAAAACAGTATTTCACAACATTTTTATACTCATGCCACACTAAACAAATTTTCTACGTATTCAACATATCATTATTTAAACAGTATTTTTCAAATATAAATCATATATATAAATATATTTATTTTTCCTGAAACCAGATGCTATATATATATACATACATTTTCTCAAAACAAAACTAACTTAGTTTATCCCTTTACCTGATTCCTGAAAAGCCCCTAAGAAAATCTTCCCCGTACCCACAAGGTTCTCAACTCAACACCCTGAAAATGAAAACTCGCAGAATTAAAGTTTAGTATTTTCGTACGTACAACATTTTCTATAACTACCACTAAGTCAAATTCGACTTAAAAAATCTTACCTCAACTTAGGGATGATTCCCAACGTTCCCAATCAACACCTTGGAACTGAAAATTTTCAGTATTAAAGTTCAGTATTTTTACGTGTATATCACTTTCTTCAACTGCCAAAAATCTAAATATTGAATATAAAGCCTTACCTTGGATTTGGGATGAAATCCAATTTCGTTTCTCTGACGATCCACTCCGGCAGACTTGTAGAGAATTTCGCCAGGAGCGTCGTGTGGTTTCGGTTTGTCGATCCGGCGTAAAACTAGCCCGGAATCGAAGAGAGAGAGAGTCGTAGGAGAGAGAGAGAGAGAGAGAAAGAGAATGAACTCAAAGCTTCTTAAAGAAGCTTGTGTTATTATATATATATATATATATATATATATATATATATATATATATATATATAATAGTAAAAATTTATTAAAGTGTAGCTTCTTGAAGAAGCTTTTATACTTTATATATATATATACACACACACACACACACACACACATATATATATATATACATGCTTTAATATATATATATATATATATATATATATTTGTTCCTTATCATACTATTCATTTTACTTGTTAATTTAATTAATTAATTTTATTTTATTATTATTATATATATATTTTTTTCCCGGTTACTACAAAGCAAATATGTACCCAATATGCGCAGTCATATACACATCAAAGATATGGATATAGTGTAAGCTCAGTGATACAAATAGTTGTGTTATCAACACTTAATATGGTATAATCAGTGAAATGCTCAAGAGTATTCAATACAAGCAATATTTTGGAATCTAAGCGAAGCACAGTTCAATGGCAAATCAATATTCTAAAGATATGAATCAAATAATCAAACTAGTTCAAGAAGATTTTCCTCAATGAAATAAGCACAATATTAGTTTGAAAATATTTTACTTGTTTGAAAAATCTTTACACAACAAAAATCCAAACTATTGGACACTTGCAATAATAATGCAAATATCCTAAGCTCACTTAGTTTATCCCAGTACAAGATTTATAATATCAAAGTCTGTGGGATAAACCTAAGCTAAACTCCCTAAAAATATTATCACACTCAATCAATCAAATGGGAGTTTCTAACAAAGTGTAGCAATCACAAGCACCCAAAATATGCTCTCACAATCTCAGAATATATCAAGGAAGTGAAGATTTGAGAGTATTTGGACAAATAGTGTATTTTGAAAAGAGAGAATTTTGGCTCATGAAAATTGCTAATTATTTCTCTAATATTTGCAAATGAGCCTATATTTATAGGTAGGGATAAAATTATAACCGTTTGGGACTTGTTGGGAATTATTAAAAAGTTTCAAATATTTAAAACACCATTAACCCAACTTAACCGGTTTTTACCGCAGTTAAATTAATTTTAACCCGCCGAGGATCGTGGTTCTGTTACCCGAACAGACATAGTAATAAAAGTTTTTAAATTCAATTCGGTTGTCTGTGTCATGCTTCGGAAACCCAAACAAAAGTCAGTAGCCTCTGTTCGTAAATTCGGGTGCCTGGTCTTAGGTTCAGTAGCCCAAACTTGTGTTGTAGTAACCCTAAAAAATAATACGTATTTTAATAATAAGAGGGAGAGAAATAAAGCAGAAACAGAAGGAGGCCGTAGACTTCGTCGACGAACGCGGGATAATTTTAATTTTAGGAAATTGCTAGGACTTGTCGACGAATACAAGGGTTCGTCGACGAGTGCAGAAGAAAATTCATCGATGAATATAGGGCTTTGTCGACGAGAAAATACCGAGCGAGGTTTTTGGCTGCTCTGAATTTCGTCGATGAATACAGGGTCTCGTCGACGAATTTAATGAAGGACTTGTCGATGAGGTGACGTGTCTCATCGACGAATCTGCCCCTATAAATAGCTAAAAACCGGATTTTTATTCATTTCTCACGCCACTCTCTCTCTTCTCTCTCTCTCCTACGAATCCTCTCCCTTCTCTCTTCCATTTTGACCCCGCTAGTCACCGGATCAAAGATTTGAGGCTACCACGACGCTCCTGGTGAAGTTTTCTACATGTCTGCCGGAGCGGATCATTGGGAAAACGAAGTTGGAATTCATCTCAAATTTAGGGTAAGGCATTGTAGTCCGTTTTTGGCCTTATGTCAATTATAAGAAATGATATAGGTAGAAAAAACTGATATTTTGTTCTGACATATGTTGTTTTCAGGGTGTTTTATAGGAGGCCCTGCGGGTGTTAGGCTAGTATTCTATAAGGACTTTCCAGTAGTCAGGTAAGAGAAATATACTATGCTAGGTGTTTTTAAAATATTATACAGTGTATTAAATGATGAAAATTATGTATTACGGTATTGTGTGGCTTTTGAATATGAATATAGTACGAATATATATATATATATATATATATATATATATATATATATATTATGATACTTTAACATTCTGATTTTACGATATTTCAGTACCACGATTTTATGAATCTCAGTACCATGATTACACAAATATCAGTATTATGATTATGTAGTTGCAATGTTATGATTATAAAGTTCTCAGATTTACAGTACAGTTTATGCAGCATCATGGTTATTACAATTATTTTAGGATCATGATAAATCAGATAGATATATATAGAAATATATTATATGATATCAGACCCTGTTGAACTTGCAGCTACAGAGCACGGTACCGTTGCTACAGATACTATGTTACTTTATGAGTGCAACCACCTATTTAGATAATACGTGGTAAGGTCGTTCACCTAGGCCCTTGAAGAGGTTAGGCTCCGCATCCAGATATGGGTTGAGGTGGACAGATCGACCTATGGAGTATAGTGATTTATTCCTGGTTGGTCAGTCAGGGTAAATCTAGCCTACGAGCCGCATAACCCTGTCATGAGGGGGTAAGTCATGACACACAGATAGCCACATGGAACATTTTCAGTTATTATTACGTATGTATAGTTTCACAGAAATAGGGAACATACTTACTTAGACTAGAAGTATTTTGAATAATAAACTCCAATACTGTCATGTCAAGCAATAGGGATAGGGGTGGTGTATTTTATCACTTATACTTTGTTTATATATTCAGTTAGACATGTTTATTTGATAATAGATTTCATAATATAGTAGCTCATTTGCCACACACTAGTAATAACATATTTCTTCTTACTGAGCATTGGCTCATCCCAGTGTTGAAACATTTTTCAGGTGATCCAGGTAGGCGAGCAGATCAGACTTGCAGATAAAGGGGAATCTGTACTGCCTTGCTAGTGGAGAGTGAGTTCATTTTGGGAGTATTTTTGTATACCCTAGCTAGTTAAGGGTATTTTGGGGAACAGACATATGTATATATATTTTGGAAAACATGAAGTACTCTGGTATTGTGTGGTGTGGTATTGTATATATTTGCATATGAATATGTTTATTCAGTTCTGCTTCTTGCTGCTTAGGTTTATGGTTGGGTTTATCTTAGTATGGTATCATAGTATGTTGAATGTTATGGTAAAAAAAAAATAAAAAAATTTGTTAATTAAGTAGGTCGTCACACGTGTGTTCGGTCGCCCGAGAGCCTAAGTCAACTGTTGACTTCTCAACAGTTCGGGCGGCAGAGAAGTTTTGAACTCTTGGGATTCGGTCCCCCGAGCTTTCTCAATTTGCCTAGTAATGTTTAATTTAAGCGCATTTTCAACACACTTGTATTTTGTATGATATGTGTGAGTGTTGGGACCTAAAGTCTTACTATGATCTTACTGAACTTACCATATATCCTATATGCATGATATACAGGTAAGAAAATGCATATCATATCTTAGTTTACAATTACAGACCCATATTACAATAATTGAATTGACAATACAAATTAAAGTCTTCAGGGTTTTCTTGTTACTTCAAGTGTTATTCCTTGGGATGCTCATTTAAGCTGCACAAATACTTGACAATCATCAAATACCTAAGTATTTATCATTATCAAAATCGGGTGTGACCTATAAGGTCAACAATATGCATATATGTTTTTAGGAATGCAATAGAACTTTAGTATTGTATATAAGGTTGGGTAAATCATGGTTCCCACTGTATAGTTGACATGCATGTATGGACATGTATATCCCTGATTCCCCTTTGGGTTCGGATTGATTTTGCTTATGTTTTTATGGTATCAGAGTTTTATTTATAATGTGAAATATATATATATATATATATATATATATAGTAGAATTTACGAGGCATTACAACAAAATAAAATATTTAATTTAAAAAAAATTATTTTTAGATATTAAAATTTTTTAGAACAAAAAAACAAAAAATCATCGAATTTGGTCTTAATTTCTTCGCAAACAGTAAAAGTGCCATTATTAGCGGCGTGCATATGCATTATATATATAAGTGAGAGGGACGTTGGCCCCAAAGAGGGCGGACCGCAGACGCAGCTTTTTGGTGCAACGCATTTGAAGTTTCACGAATGTGGAGGAAAGGGTGAACAGGAGAAGTGGAAGAAGGCGTCAACCCAAAATGAAGGACGCTGCCAGGAATCATGGGTTCCAAATTTCCAACCCCAAACTTGTGCATGCATGCAAGTTGTGTCCGTGTGGCGTGTGGCGTGCGGCGTGACTGAAATTTTTAGCGTGCACCACAAATTGAATCAAAAACTAGAAGTCTCGAGTCTTCCCAAGAAATTTGCAAAACCCACTTTTCGCTTTGCGCACCGGTGGAGGCAAAAAGTATGATTCCCCATAAGAAGCATTTTAAAAAGGGACACGGTACAAAAATATTTGATGCCGTTGAAATTGGAGGAGTGAGTCAGTTAAATATTCTTTTTAACAAATAGTTCTTTAAAAGTAGTTTATAATTATTTATTATAAGTATTTTTAAAAATATATATTTTAATATTCTTATTTTAAAATTATTTTTAAAATAAGTATTCATTTACTGGATCATTTAGAACTACTTAATTATATAAAATATTCAGACTTTAGATTTAAATTTGTGCAGGTTTAGAGAAAAATTTCAATATTGGACATTTGTTTTAGTCAAATATAAATTCAAATTCAAAATCTTTTCAAAAATGGAATAATCTTATGTTTATCTAAAAGTAATTTGAAATTGTTTACTAAAAATAACTCTTTAAGAATATTTATTTTTTAAAATTTTTTGAAAAGTAATTTTTATAATTAGTAATTATTTAAGTGTAAATTAGATTTTATGAATACTCGTAAAAAGATTTTTTTAGAAAACGATTTATTTTCTAAGGCATTTCAAATGAAAATTAAGTTTGAATTAATTATTATTTATTGATATAAGTTTATTATAAATATTTTGAAAAAATATGAGAGGAAGTGGGACAAAACTGGGTGACTTTGAAATTTGAACCCATGAGAGAGAGAGAGAGAGAGAGAGATTGGGACCACTGGACCATGTTGTCCTTAGGAAGGGCAACAGGGGTGTGCCCAATGGGCTGAGCTCCTAGGGGCCCAACATGTCCTTGAGTTCACACGGACCCCAAAGACACCCCTTATCTGTCTTCAGCTCCAGCAACCTCACATGGGCTCCCTCCATAAATACCCGTTCCCCAACATCGCTTCTCCTCATCACTCCTCTCTCTCTCTCTCTCTCTCTGCAACACTTTGTTTTCTCTGTCTCTGGTCTGGTCTTTCACACTTAAATCAGAATTAGCTGAGTTAATCCTCTTTCTCCCCAAAAATTGTAAGATGGCGGCCATAAGCAGGAAAACTCACAAGCTGCCCCAAACAGCAGGTCTGAAGCAAATCTTGAGGCGATGCTCTTACAGCCTCGGGAAGACTTCTACGAAACTGGGCTACGACGAAGAAGGCCACCCCGTCGACGTCCCGAAGGGGCATTTCGCTGTATACGTCGGCCAGAACCGGAGCAGGTACATAGTGCCCATCTCCTTCTTGACCCGACCCGAATTCCAGAGCTTGCTCCGCCAGGCCGAAGAAGAATTCGGGTTCGACCACGACATGGGTCTCACCATCCCCTGCGAAGAAGTCGTTTTTAAGTCTCTGACTTCCATGCTCAGATGAAAATTGGAACTGTGTCGGTCCGATCGGACGCACAGATCGAATAAGTAAAACAGCCATTGATCCACGTAGGAGCTGCGGGCATGCACCCAGCGCTGCTTGCTTCTTGGTTAATTAATTAGTTTTCCACCAAATTAATTAAAGTTAGTAGCTCTGACCAAATTAAAACCCGTAAACAGATTTTCTGGGTTAGATTTGTATATGTATCCACATTACGTAGAAATTTTCCTCGCGGTGGTACTGTAGGATTAATTAATTGTACCCTGTGAGAGGCTTAGCTTATAATCTTATATTAATAATTTCTGGGGTCTTCAATTTCCCCCTTTAATTTTTAACCTCTCTCTCTCTCTCTCTCTCTCTCCCCGATGCTGTGAATGGTTTGCAGCAGTACTGAACTAAGAAACAGGAAATATAAGTATTTCTGATGATTAAATAACAAGAGATATTCACAATCATCAGTGTGGTTCATAGGTCTTACTTCATCATTACACAATTTTAATGTTTTTTTGGTTTAATTTGGCTACTTAAGCAGACATTGAGGGGTTTTGGTTCTCGATCGAGTGCTTCTCGCAGCTAGCTAGCTAGCCAGCTTGCTACCTTAGCCTGGATTGCACGCAACGCGCTTTGTAAAATTTTTAATGGCAAAAACTACACATGCATTCTTTCTTCATACCACAACAACAACAAAATCACCTAAGTCTCACAGGCTATTATATAAATACTTTTTCGTTAATTTATGCAAATCATTTCTTTTGATAAATTCAAGATCATGCCCTCCCTTTTCATATTCAAAAAAAAAAAAAAGGAAAAAAGAAAAAAATCTACCCATGTATTTGATCGATCAGAACATTTGATCAGCTGTCATAAATCCTTATATATATTGTCATGAATCTGGGATCCATGAGATGCAGATCCATAAATGGGCTTGCATGTCCGGACCCAATAAGGCCCGCTCGCCACACCGGAAGGTTTGGATCGCCGCGGCGCCACCGGATTCGAGTAGGCGGTGGAGAAAAGTTACTGGTCCAAAACCAGATCCGACTTGGATCCGCATTGAATTTTTCTCATTATAATTATTTAATATTTATGTTGCTGGGGGCCCTTAGTTCCGCGGTGAGCAGGGGGAAGCGTTCCATCATATATCTGTTGGGAGATTGAGGATTTTCTAGGTAGCTAGCTAGCTAGGCCCTTTAATTAAATTTGTGGGCCGGAAAACGTAACTGACCGGAAGCAAACGGCAAAAATTCCGAAACCCAGATCCATCCGCCGACCATTTTAAATTGGTGGATTTTTATTAATTAAGTCGAGTTTTTTTAAGGATAAATTATAATTAACCTCGGACACACGTTCTTTTCGTTTTGATTCTCTTTGAAAGCTCATCGTCTTTGCGTTAGTTTAATCGGTTAATTATTGTTAATTACGATGACCAAATTAATAATTAACCAGTGTGGATATACATGCGTACGAGTTCATATATATAAAATGGTCGTGGCTGTTAGGCCAACTGCCCTTCATAAGGAGTCAACCAACTAGAAATTTTACCATGCATACATGCTGGGCGGGGTAAAAAACAATCGAATAAAATAATTCATTAGGAGTCAACCAAGTAGAAATTTTACCGCAGCTGCATACTGAGACAAGAATAATATTAGAGGGGTACGTGCATGAATATATGTGGATTAGCCTATCTAAAGGAGTTTTTTTATTTTTAAGAAATTTTTTTTAACTTTTTTGAATGGAGGATGCATGGATCGGGTACAGTAGTACACGTACCTTGCGTGACTTTGGAGTTAATAATAATTATGACTATGCATAATTTATTAATTACATGAAATGAAGGGTGACCTTGTCATCGTAGGTTTGAATAATTACCTTGTGTGAATAATTACATGAAATAATTATGACTATGCATAATAGTCTTTTAAAAAAATAAATAAATGTCATAAGGTTTGAATTGTGGGTCTGCCATATAAATTAAACATTTGAGAGAGAGAGTTGTGGGAGTACCATTGGAGATGATAGCTGCTAGCTAGGCAGGGAGATCTCATAATCTTTTGTACAAGAGAAAGAGTAAAAGCTAAAAACACTTTACAAGGTGTCGGGCAAGAGCCAAATCTTTCAATTATTATCATACGTGAGTAGTAGCATATTTTTCCAACGGTAGGGCCAAAAAATTTAGCAAGCAGAAAACTTCAATCAAAGATGGTCATGACTCATGAATGAATGCTCCACTTAAGCTGCTTCTTCTTCTTCTCCTCCTCTCTCTCTCTCTCTCTCTCGGCGCTTAGAATAGATAATGACATTGAGCCAAGAGGTGCGCATCTCATTTCTTTTCCTCTTGACATTTTTAAGATTAGAATACGAAAGCATCAATATATAAATTCTAAATTCTTTAAGTTGGGATGTCCTAAAATCGTAAAGCTTCTTCTTCACTTTTACTGTCCGACCAATCTATTTGGAATAAATGGAATAAAATTTGAATAAATATAATTCATTCCTATACTCAAAATGTTACGGGTAATTAGGCATTACTGTTAAAAATGAAGTTAAAAATAAAAAAAATCAACCACATGTTTAGTTAATATTTATAAAAGTAAAAAAAATTAAAACTTAATTTGAATAAAAATATCATTTTCATCTTTTAATCAAATAATATTATAAAAATATTGTTAAACTAATATAATTTTAAAATAATACACATTAAAAAAATACTATAATTAAAATAAAAATTATTATATTTATTTATTTAATTGTTATATTTTCAAAATCTACTTTGCAGTAAAATTTTATTGGACATGACAATTGAGAAATAGTAAATATATTTTGTAATTAGATTTATCATCATTTTTAAATTTAAGTATATTTTTATTTTAATTATATTTAAATTCATATTATTATTTTATTTTTATTTTAATTTAAAAATAATTAAAAATTAATTTTTAAATAAAAAATGAACCAGTCAGTTCAGAATGGGTCGAACTAGTTCAATTGGTTTGAACCAGGTCAACGGATTGATCCCGGTGAAACTGGGCTGACCTGGTTCAGGAACAAGGTTGTCACGTTAGTCGACTGTGGTGACACGTAGTGTAAGTATTTTTATAATTTTATTTTTTTATTATTTTTTGAATTTATTACAGTAAGGTAATGCCAATGTGATGTCACCCGCCACATGGTAGGCTACAACGGGCACTGGGTTTTTGACGCGAATTGCTGATGTGGTAGCGATCCGATCATTTAGAGAAAAACACACATTAAATGCCCAAAATCGCACCACGTCACCCCTCAAACGCGCGGTCCTGGTTGAGCCACGTGTCACCACTCACACGATAACACATATCCCATTATGTTTTTTTTTTTATTTAAAAAACCATATATAAATTTTTTTTTCTTCTTCTTCCTTTTTTCCTTTGTTCTTCTCCCAAACCTTCTCCACCTTTTCTTTCTTTTCTCTCTCCCGCAGACATCCCTCTCTCTCACTTTCTCTATTCTCTCTCTTTCTCATTTTCGATCATTTTCTTCTTTCTGATTTCTTTTATTTTCACTTTCTCAACCTCACTTTCTTTTCATTTTACAGATTCTACCAGTGGAAGAAGCAGAAAGAAATTTGATTCTTATTTTCCCAACTTAAATCCGGATCCTAAGATAAACCCATTTTTCTATCTTATTTGTTTAATTTCTTCCATTTTCCTGAGAAACAAACAAGGGTAGACCCGAGTTTGACTAACTAAACTAGGGCAGGATTTGGTTAAATATATTTAATAACTGGTTGGGTTTAAACTAGTTGGGCTCGGATGATGTTGGGCTAAACCAGGCCCAAATGGGGTCGGTGGCTTTGGGTTACTTTATTGGGCTTTGGAGTTTAAAGTCAACTAGGCTCAGGTCAATAGATTAATGAATCCAGGTCAAAGTTGACCTGGTTCTGGGGTCCTCAGATCCATGGTTTTGGATTCGGGTCAAATTGACCCGAGTCTTCAGGTCGGATCAAGGGGTATTCAAATTCAGGTTTTTTTTTTTTTGATCTAATTTTTAGGTCTGCTTGGGGAACTTTAGAGAACTTTTTGGGTTTATTGAACCTAGTTTGGTTGTTTGTTCAAACTAAAACTCAAATTATAGAATCTTAACTTTGAAATTAAACAATTTAAAATATGTGAGAAATTGAAACAAAAATTAAACTAATTAATTTAATTAAGAAACAACCTTTGTCTCAAAATTCTCCAATTTTCCAACTTGCTTTCCATTCGCCTGAACTCTTCTAAACTTCCACTGCCAAACTTTCCTCACTTTCTACTATTCAAGCCTTTTGGGCTTCTATTTTTCTTTTCTTCCTCACTCTCAATCACTCAATCTTGTGCTCACAATTCTTTCTCCAATTTTTTCTATAAGCAATTTCTCGCTTCAATTGTCTCCTCTCAAACAACTCTCTGAATCTCTCTATTTATAGGCTAAAGAAGGAACCTTGGTTTAAATTGATCAATCAAACTTAAAACTAATTTATTAATTAAATTGATTAATCAATTTTAAATTGTTAAATCAAATTTTAAAATCTATTAGTTTTTAATTTTGATTATGTAATTAAAATTCTCTTGTGTTTGTTTGTGCAGGTGCAAGCTGTGACAACCTAATTTTCTACCATTTTTTTTTCCAATAATCAGAAATAATAATCAATCATTTGTCAAATAACTCTGATACCATATATCATACATAACCCGACCTGGAGTGAGTGCCAGGTAATCAATCCATCAAACCTATTATCCATGCAGCGGAATACATACTATGTCTGAGTCTAGACTACAATACCATCCAAAATACAATACAACACCGGAGTGCTATAATCTCCACACACATATACATGTACATCCCCAAAATCCATAAGTACTCTAGGGGTTACCCAGCATACCCCAACTCTAACACTTACCCTGAATCTCAGGGTACAATAGTCTCTTCTACCTCGGAGTTCTCTCTGCTGGCTTGTCTTGGTTTCCTGAAATGTTTAGATTCTGGGTGAGACACCTCTCAGTAAAAAGGAATAAATTATTAAGAGTGTGTAACACATAAGTTTTAATATATCATCACATTCATTTAAATAATTATAACAACTGAGAAAATATACCGATATGTACTCATAGTCATATATATACATACATACATACATATAAGTATATATGTAAATCTCCTGAAGGTTAAACCTTCAGGAGATACAGAGACTTACTCCACCCTCCCCCCTGAATAGATTTTGTTAAATTAGATGAAATCCCAAGAGGGGGGGGGGTGAATTGGGTATTTTCAAATTCTTTGAATTTATTTACCACTTAATCCCTACTTGGATATTTAGCAATGAGTTCTTATTACCCAATTAATTGTGTGCAATGTTATTCAACCTACACATGCAACATGAATAATTTAAATATATTGCTGAAAGTAAATAGTAAAGGGAAGAGAGAAGACAAACGTAGTTTTTACGAGGTTCAGCCAACTTGGCCTACGTCCTCGCCTTGAGCAACCACTCAAAGATTTTACTAAAATCTCATATCCTTAAATTGGTACGGGGCTTCTTTTACAATCCATTGCTTACAAGAGGCACAACTCCCTCCTATTCTGCTGCTTACAAAAGATACAGCTCTCTCCTCAAACCTCAGTTCACACACCGAACTGTGAATACAATAGAATCTGTAAAAATACTCAAAAATAGTTCCAAACAAAAGCTTGTGAGTACAATTCAAATTTCTAATACATTTAACATATGATATAACTTGAAGCTCGAAATGTATGAAACGATACAATCGTTTATGTATGATATGTTTCAATACACAATTCTCTTTTTATCAAATCTCCCAAAATGTTTGTATGAATCAATACTTTGAAGAAACTTAGGTTAATTCTTTGAATAAAAAAATTGTTTTCAAGATTGCAAAGATTTGACACACACTTTGTCGAAAACAATATTTCTCTTAAGAGTTCGAAAACACACACACTTTGTCGAAAACTCAATATCAAGTTTCTTTAAATATATCAAAACAGATGGTGATATGAGATTCTTTAACAAAACTAAATGTAATAACCAAACTTCAAACCAAGTTGAAGCACAAGATGTATAATAGAGATCCTTTTATATTTTTTGAGGTGATTTGCCCAAAGATGATGTGTAGAAATTAGAGCGTAGGCAAACGTACAACAATAAGCTCAAGTATCTCAGTTTTTTTTTTCAACAAGATGTGTTCTTCGCTTTACATTGATCTTTTTGTGTTTAGCCACCATACTAGGGTTTAGATAATTAGTATTTATAGTGTCTTACCCTTAGAATTGATCTTAACCATTAGATCAACAGATAGCTCGCGTGTTTACACAATAAAAATTAAAATTTTAATCTTTCCAACGAGTTCAGACGTCTGAGGTCTAGGGCCCAGATGACCGAAGTCACTTTTATCCTTTGAAAAAATAGCCTGGACACAGGGTTAGACGACTGAGGTCAAGGTTCAAATGACCGAAGTGTCGAGTTCAGATGACCAAGGTTAAGATTTAGTCATTTGAGGTGCTTCTTCCAGTTTCTGTTTTTCACCCAAAAATATTCAGACGTCTGAGAAAATTCTTCAGCCAATCGAACTTAAAGTTCAGTCAACCGAAGTCCCCATTTTCTAAATTTTTCATTTCTAATTTAAAATTCTGCTTTGCTCTCCTTCTTGGGTCTTTTATAAAACATATTTTTCATGATTTTAAAAGTATTTCAAAGTCTATGAAAGTCTCATAATGATATACAAGAAATGCATGAATCCTAAAATCTTTCTAAGTTATGTTGAGCCTCAAATTAAATTATACGAAAATGTAAATACATGAGGTCTAAGTACCCATTCCCAAGATATGCTTGAACTTTGCCACTTGCATCTTGATTCTCGTACTCTTTGAGTTCCATGAATCTTGCCAAGATATGTGTGCTTTACTTTAAGGCTTCCATGACTCGTTATCCTTCCGTGCATGCTTAATATAAGTCATGTTCACAAACTCAATGCACAGATCAAATACCAAGTGATTTGTCATTATCAAAACCGGACTGGGCTGGTGGAGTTAACAGATTTCCTGCGTCCAACGCCTGCGTCTCCGGCTCTCTCTCTCTCTCTCTCTCTCAATTTCTTAACGAATTTGCCGTGGATCGGGAAATGGAAGGTGCCGTTAGATTCCTAGTTTCGCCACTAACATTTCTACGGGAGCGGATTTGTCATGGGAGTGACTTAGGCACTATTCTTAGGGTAGGAAAACTTTCCTCTAATTTCTCAATTTCTCTTTAAATCTGCCGCTAAATCGACGATTGGGCACCACCACGTGGTCCTAGTCGTGATTGTCGTCATTTTGACGTGAGTAAATTTTCAATTGGGGTTTTCTAGGCCCCACTCCAAAGTGAGAGCGGGATTTAGAAAATTAGGTAAATTGACTATATTTGAGGTTATAATTATTGATTTGAAATTTATGGCCCTAAGAAATATTAAAATATTATTTTATTTAGGGTTGATTTAATGGAATTAGGATTTTTTATTCAAGGTCTGGATAAGCACCGCAAGTATTTTTCGGGGTCTCCGTTGGCGTAGTTCTATAAGCCAAGTAAGGGGAAAAATATATATTAAACCAGAATTTTTATAAATTTAATTGAAAATGAATTGTGTTATATATATATATATGGAGTTCAAAATGTCAACCTTTAAATTATGCTTTCTGAGCCTAGGGTTGTTTTATTAGATACTTATATGTGAGATTGAACTGATGAAAGTGAAATATTTTTCAGAACAATTATGTAAGAAATTAAAGGTATTTTTCCTAGTATGTGAATGTTATATGTGGGTTGGCTTATTTTATAGGAAATATATATGAATTTTACTACTAAAAAGTGTGGCACGAGTAAATAGGAATGTTGTGCGGCAATATGTTATGTGTATGAGATGCAGGATATACGGGAAATGAATTGAGTATGAAAATGTTAAATGAAATATGCTGCATGTGAGTGTTAATGCAACCATGTAAAACAGCTGAAAAATGTTGGGTAAAACAGTTGAAAGATGGTGGGTAAAACAGCTGAAAAATGTTCGGTAAAACAACTGAAAGATGCTGGGTAAAACAGCTGAAAGATGCTGGGTAAAACAGCCGAAAGATGCTGGATATTAAATGAAATGAAATGAAAATTGAAATGAATGAAATGGAAATGAAATGTGAAATGTGAACAATGTAAAATAGGAAAGAGCCACGTGAAGTGAAATGAAATCAAATGTAAAAGATGGAAACATGAACAGTTGAGAAATGCAAAATAATGGCAAACAAAATAATGTATTATGGTATTATCAATATTTATGCTAGTAGAACATGTTACGTTTGGGCGAGGCAAGCTCTTCGCCCGAGGGCTTGCTGAGAAAGGCGAGTGCCCTGGTTGTATCGGGAGTAGCAGTAGGCTGCATAACGTACTAGGGCAAAGGAAAACTACTTGTATGGGCTGGTAGATTTCCCTATTCTTGGAAGCCTTTGCCGATAAACTTTTGTATGAACTATGTGAGTACGAGATTAATTTATCACTTGAGGGATTACTGAGTAAGGTGAGTGCCTTGGTATGCTTTAACTATGACCTTTGGGTTGCCTAATGTATCAGAGCAGAGGGGTGTTACTTGTATAGGCGGGTAATCACCCCTATCCTTAGGTAATCTCGTGGGTGAAATACCTTGCATGTGTTTGAATAGGATCAGAAAATAATTTCAGAAATTATGTTAATGATTTTCAAATGATGAATATATCTTATACACAAACCTCATGTTAGCCACGCACTATTTTAATATATTGTTTCTTCCCTTACTGAGATGTGTCTCACCCGATTACGAATTTATCTTTTTCAGGACCTCCACGAGATCGAGCTTAGAGAGCTCAAGCTGTTATAACACTTTTGAGGAAAAGGGTATAGTTTTGATAATATTTTGGGATGTAAACATTTTATGTTTTAAGTCTTTTGAGAAATGGATGATTGTGAAACACACTGGTGTTTGTGAAACACACTGGTGTTTGTGAATACTGAAAGTGTAGGTTATGTTTTGGAGATATGTATATATGTGAATACAGGTGGTAGCATGGTTTATTATGGTGTGTAGATAGAATTAGAAAACTCTGGTATTATATTTATTGGAAAATTATAGTTATATTTTCCGCTGCATAAATGATATTAGAATGTGGATTATCAGGTAAATGAATGAATTAGTAGCACTTCGTGCCCACGTAGGGGTCGGGGCGTTACAACTTCCTCCAGAATTGTCCTTCTGATCTCGTCGTCGTTTGGAATGCACAGCCTAGTTCCGCCGCTGTCATTTCTACCGGAGCGGATTGGTTGTAGGAGCGGCGTAGGTGTATCTCCTAGGGTTTGCTAAATTTCTACTTTTACCTCAATTTCTTGTAAATTTTTAAGTCTAATTGACAATCGGACACCACCACGAGAATCTAGGGATAATTATATATAAGTTTAGCGGAACAGATTTCTCGTGGGATCGTCGTAGGCATAACCCCAAAATTGGGATAAGGGGGTTATTAAGTGGCTAATTATTATTTAATTAATGTAGATTTAGAAATGTTAGAATGTTGGGCATTCTGAGGTTGAATTTGGATTATTGAATTCAGGACTCGGGTAAGCGCCGTGGGTGTAATTTTGGGACCCTGTAGGCATAATTTAGGAAACTAAGTAAGGGTGTTAAATATTAGTTCAAATATTAATTTGGGAGTATATGGAGCCTAGGGAAGGTTTTATAGGTATTATTTTGAGAAATGAGTTAATTAATCTGGGAAAAATGCGAATTGCAGAATTTGAGTTTCAGGCGCCAAGGGCGTAGGATCTGGGTTTTAACGAGACTCTCAATAAACTAAGTAAGGGGAATAAATTATAGCAGTACTTTGATATTATTGATTGAATAAATATGTGAAAAATAATGCTATGGTATTTTTCCTAGTGAAATTAATATGTTATGAATATTGGATAAAAATTGTGTGGCATATGATGCATATTGAAAAATGTGAAATATAATGATGAGTAATTTTTGAGAAAATAATGAAATGAGAATTATTGATATGTTAGTGGAAAATAAAGAAATGTGGTGTTTATATGTGAATAGAAATGATTTCTATGAAAATGATATTGTGTAAATTACTGATATGGGTATTTTGAGAAATGTTGAAATACGTGAAACACGATATATACCATTATGAGGTGATGAAATGTGTATAGAAAATGATGAGAATATTTTTATTGAGACGAATTGAGATATACTGATATGAGGTTAATGGTGTATAATGATATGAAAATATTGAAACATGAAAATGAGAATGTGAAATCTGAAACGTATATACTGAAATGTGAAAATGAGAAATATGAATACTACAATATGGAATTGAAATGTGATTATTGAATTGAGTATACTGACCGTGAATAATGGGAAAATATGAACATTGCAAAGTGCAACTACTGCAATAGGATCATTGAAATATGATTGATGAAATGCCAATACCGTATAAAAATTATGGGTATGTGGTAATGATAACCCTGATGGATGATAATGGAAATCCTAATGATGGGTTGTGATATTGAGTACGGTACCGTTGCTA
This sequence comes from Malania oleifera, assembly GCF_029873635.1. Classification (NCBI taxonomy): domain Eukaryota; kingdom Viridiplantae; phylum Streptophyta; class Magnoliopsida; order Santalales; family Ximeniaceae; genus Malania; species Malania oleifera. Next base: position 102,096,594 of record NC_080424.1, on the reverse strand, counting down.
GTGGTGTAGTACAACCACACGGACTCTTAGAGCATGTGACGTCATAGTTGACTGAGTTGTTTAGTAGAGTTGTTGTGCCCCTTGAGTCTAGATCAGGGCTATAGGCCGTCCAGTTGTACTACTGACGTAAGATATGAGATATGATATTTTGATCTAACCGGGTCGGTCAACTGCGGTTAGATCCAGCTTTCGGGCCGCACAACCTTGACCATGGGGGGAAGCATGGCGTGGAAAGAAAGATCCTCAGGGTAGCCATGAGTTACAGACACGATGTTGGTACTAGATACCAAGGATACTCATGAGATGGATAGTGAAATGGAAATGGAAAGTAAACGAATGATAAAAATGGGCTCAAATGAGAAATAACGGAAAATGAGAAATAGAGAATGATAAAATTGATAAATGGGTCTGTGTGAGTTAATAATATAAATAATTGAGGTGAAGTGAAACTCTCCATCCTAGAGCTTACTGAGTAAGGTGAGTACCTTGATAGGTAATAGATGTGATCATACCTGACTACATAACGTGTTAGGGCAGAGGGAAGCTACCTGTATGGGCAGATAATCTTCCTTTTTCTCAGGAACTTCGTGGGTAAATATGTTTTGGAAATGATTGAATTTGAGAAATGATTTTAAATCTTATAAAAGTTTGTGTTGTATATCTATATGAGTATGAGAATATGTTTATCAGCGTATTTTCTCATATGAAATGATGATTTGAAAAGTAAAGTGTGTTATAACTTAACTCATATTGCCACACACTATAAATAATTTATTCCTTTTTATTGAGATGTGTCTCACCCAAATTATCTAAATTTTTAGGGAATAGAGATAGGCTGGGTGATAGAGCTCCGAGACCATAGGGAGTTGAGACCCTGACACAGAGGGTGAGTTCTTGGACTAGGGGGGTGTGATTCCCCTAGTGTTGTGTTGTTTTGGGTATATGGTGGTAATGTATTTATATATGTATGTTGATACTCTGTGTATTGTATTCTGATTGTTATGTATATACCCATCTTCCGCTATTAGATTGTATAAATGAACTAACTATTTACCCGATACCCAACGCGAGTCAGGTGATATGGGTGATAACTGGGTTGTTGACGTGGCCGATTTGTGAATATTGTTGATGATGTGTGAATATTTATTATTGTAAAAAAACATTGGTACGAAAATCGGAGCGTCACAATTATTATGTCAGATGTTATGATGAAATAGTTATGTTTAACATATGAAACATAGTATATGATATCAGAACCCGGATGACTTAGTTTAGTTCAATTTTCAATAGCACGGTACCGTAACTATATATGTATTCAGATTATGATAGTTCTACCACATGCCGCAAGGGGCTGTGGGAGATTGGCAGTCGATGTGGCTTTAGTGTAAAGTTATAGACGTCCCCATGGTAGTTCGGACCACGGTGGAGCAAGCCCATTGTACTTACAGACTTATATTGATCTAGCATGGTCGGCCAGCCAGTGCTAGTTCCCGCCTTCGAGCCGTACAACCAAGTCATGCGGGGGTAATACATGACATCAGCTAGCTATCTATCCTGAGATTTATTTCACGTATTATGCAATGATATAAGATGTTTTACATGTATAGATATATAGCATGACATGTATACTACCTTCAAATATGTTTATTCAGTAAATTATCTGACAATTTTCAGAGATACGATTTATATACAGTATATTCTTATGACACATGAAAATATTTATGTTGTCACACACTGATATTAGTTTATTTCCCTTACTGAGAGGTGTCTCACCCCATCTCTAAAACATTTCAGGGAATCCAAGTAGAGGAGCGGATAAAGCTCCGCAACATTAGTGGTCGCCCGGTCTACCCAGCTAGAAGGGTAAGTCGCTATGCTAGGGTCAGATGGGTTTTGGGTAGTGACCCTAGGGAACTTTATGATCATTTTGGGATGTGTGTATATTTAGATGACGGGTTTGTAAAACTCTAGTATTGTATTTAGGCGGTTGGTTTGTTATGTATATAATGTATGTTTTCCGCTACTAGGGTATTAGTGATATATGACAGGTTTATTCCCCAGTATCCACGGGTTTGGGTGGATTATGTTTATGGTTATCATGATTATTGGCATGCTATTATGTAGGAAAAAAAAAGAATATATGGTAAATTAGGCAGGTTGTTACACAAGTTGTGTGAACTTCGCAACGTACGGTCGACCGAGCTATGGTCAAACTGTTGACCTTCGACAGGTTCAGTCGACCAAGCTGAATAAGCTTGGTTGGGTCAGTCGACCGAACTTGCTCATTTTGTCCAAATTATTTCAAGTTGATCCCCAAATTGTGCAAGTGATAATGGGGACATCTAATGTGTTTGTGCGTGGACCTAAAGGCCTTCTAAGGTCTTTGAGGACACCAAAAAAATTCGGGTCTATAAGGGTGCCCTAATGACATTCGATTTCCTATGGTCAGTCTACAGCCATTTTGAGCTTACAATTATCAACATGCATGACATGCAGAGATTATTATAAATCGATATAAATTATTATAGACCCAAATATAATAAATACAATTACAAATGAAGTATAAACAAGTCTTCTTCTTTTGCCTTTCATTTTCTCATTGAATATTCCAAGAGTATGATCTTTAAGACTTTCAGGCTTCCATCAATCCTTTCCCATGTGTGTGCACTAAATTAATGACCTGTTCAAGTACTAGGCACACACATTAGTAATACGCAGTTTGTCATAATCAAAACCAGATACTAGACTCAAAAACTCAATAAAGGCAATGCAGGCTTATGACCTTGAAAAATATTGGGTATGACTTTTTGGTCCTCTAAGCTAAAGCATGAAGAGCCAAGCTTAAAATAATTGAAAATCTTAAAAAAAAAACTTGGCTATGACCTTAAAAAATGAGAAGAAGATCAAGGCATAAGATAGTAACAGTGCATAACTCAGGGGGAGCTGTAATGATCCCAAAATATTTAGATGTAGTGATTTCAAAAATAAATAAATAAATAAAATTTATTTATTTATTTACTTATTTATTAATTAATTTATTATTAATTAAATATATAATATATTAATATAATATAATATACTAATATTATAATATAATATTTATATATATACATACATAAACCTTCCTTCTAGCTTCAAGAAGGAATTGAAAATTTCTTGAGAGAAGCAGTACGCCCCGACCCCCACTTCGTCTCCTTCGTTTCTCTCTCCCACTCTCTTTAATTTTTCAACTGATTTTCACCCGATCGAAAATCAGAAAATATCGCTGGACTCCATTCTCTGCCACCGACATTTCTATCGAAGCGGATTTGTAGTAGGAGTAACGTAGGTATATTCCCTGGGGCAAACTAAATTCTCACTCTTGCCTCAATCTTTGTTAAACCTTAAGCTGAATTGACAATCAGACACCACCACGAGAATGTAGGGATGATTCTCTACAAGCCTAGCGAGCGAAGTTCTCGTGGGGTCGTCGTAGGTATAACCCAAAATTAGGATAAGGGGGTTATTAAGGGGTTAATTATTATTTAATTATTGTAGATTTACAAATGTTAGAATATTGGACATTCTGAGGTTGAACTAGGATTATTGAATTCAGGGTTCGGGTAAGCACCACGGGTGTAATTTCGAGACCCTGCAGGCATAGTTCAAGAAACTTGGTAAGGGTGCTAAATATTAGTTTAAATGTTAATTTGAAGTATATGAAGCCTAAGGAAGGTTATATGGGTATTCTTTTTGAAAATGAGTTAATTAGTCTGGAGAAAACACGAATTGTAGGATTTGAGTTTTGGGCGTCGGGGACGTAGGATCTTGGTTTTAATGAGATTCTCAGTAAGCCATGTAAAGGGAATAAATTATTATAGTTAATTTGAGAAATACTGATTGAGTTGTTATGTGAAAATGATATTATGATATTTTACCTGAAATTTATTATGATATGAGTATCAAATGAAATTTGTGTGGCATATGATTTTTACTGAAATATGTTTAAAATTGGATTAAATGATTTACTTTGAGAATTATGAGATTATGAAATACTTATTGAAGTATATGATTTTTGAATGTGGTAAATGAGGGAAGTGATAAGTAATGGAACTTCTGAGAAATGATGAAACATGAATTATGGAAATATTTATTAAGAAAGATTGAATAAGGTGAAATGAAATATGTATACGTTATTATGAGATGAAATGAATATTGAATTTGTGTAATGTTATTGAAATGATGAAATGAGTTGTGAATGTTGAAATGAAAATACATTGCAATGTTATTGGTGCAATGAACATGGAAATATGAATATTGAAATGTGAATATGGAAAAATAAATGTTGAGTTGAGAATGAGAAAATGAGAATATTGCAACGTAAGTAATGCAGTACGAAAATTGAAATGAGAATATTGATTGTGAATGCTGAGAAAATGTGAAAATTGCAAAGTGCGAAAATTGCAATGGAATCATTGAAATGTAATTGATGAAATGTCAATACTTCATAATGATTGCGGGTATGTGGCAATGATTAACCTTGATGGACGGATATGGAAATCTTAATGATGGGTTGTGATATTGAGCACGGTACCATTGCTAGTGGTGTTAGTGCAACCACACGGACTTGTGGAGTGTGTGGCATGACAGTCGATTGAGCTGTATAGTAAAGTTGTTGTGCCTCCTGAGTCCAGATCAAGGCCATAGGCCGGCCAATCGTACTACAGAGGCGAGATATGTGATATGATATTTTGATCTAATAGGGTCGGCCAACCGCAGTTAGATCCAGCCTTTGGACCGCATAACCCTGACCATGGGGGGGAAGCATGACATAGTGAATATCCTCAGGGCAGCCATGAGTTATAGACATGGGTATGTTGATTACTTTAGACACTAATGAGCTAGATGAGAATGGAAATGTAATGAAAGTGAAAATGAAATGAAAATGGAAATGTTAAAGAAAATAAGGAAAGAAATAGTGTGAGTTAATAATATAAATAACTAAAGTGAAGTAAAACACACCGCTTGAGGGCTTACTGAGTAAGGTGAGTGCCCTGATAAGTATCAGTTGTTGCCGAACCCAGGTTATCTGGGTAAGAATACAAACGATATCAGGTTAGAGAGAAGTTGCTTGTATATATGGGTAAGCTTCTCTATTCTCAAGAACTTTGCCGGTAAACATGAGTTGTGTATGAATGATTTTGGAAACGAAATTAAAAGCTTTTAAATGATTGTGATGTATATATATATGAGTATGAAAATGAACTTGTATACTTTCTCAGATGAAAATCACTTTAATGAGTATTTTGATAGAACTGAACTCATATTACCACACATTGTAAATAATTTATTCCGTATTACTGAGATGTGTCTCACCCAAATTATCTAAACTTTTCAGGGAACAAAGATAGGCCAGGTGAAAGAGCTCCAAGACAGTAGGGAGCTGAAACCTTGATACATAGGGTGAGTTCTTGGACTAGGAAGGTGTAATTTCCATAGGGTTGTGTTGTTTTTGGGTATGAAATGGTAATGTATATATATATATATATATATATATATATATATGTATGTTGATACTCTAGGTATTGTATTCTAGTTGTTATGTATATACTGTCTTCCGTTGTTAGGTTGTATAAATGAAATGACTATTTACCCGGTACCCAATGCGGGTCGGGTCATATGGGTGGTAATAGGGTTGTTGACGTGGCCGATTTGTGAATATTGTTAATGACGTGTGAATATTTATTATTTTTTATATATAAAATTGGTATGAAAATCGGGGCATCATAGTTTGGTATCAGAGCCTAGGTTGCTAGGTTCTGCAGAATTTTGTAGATGACGGAATACAATACCAAAGTATAGGAATGAATTTCGAGGAAAATAGGAGATGAGTAGATTGAAATGTGAGTTAGTGATTGTTAAAGGATGATGTGAGAATTTAGGATTCTATCTTGCGGCCTAGAGACAATAGTACCGAGGTTGTTTCTATGCTTTTCCTAGGGTACGATTTCAGGAAAACCATGGATACTATCATTGAGTCTTGTTGTTGAGTGGTACGACTGAATCTTAAATGGTGATTAAGGATGTGGAGATAAATGGTCATAGAAGAATAATTTATGAGTTATTGTAGTGTATTGGTTGTGTGATAGCAATTGTATGCTAAGACTAGTTGTTCTCTTTACAGGATAAATACAGGAAACAATAGCATGAGTGCGGGAGGTGGTGGAGTAAGACCTTCTAGTATGGGTGGCGTAGACTCTGACGCGATATTGCTTAACATCACTCAGCAGGTGATGGTTGACATGACCAAGAGTTTAGGGGAGCGGGACTGCATGATCGAGTAGTTCACGCGTATGCGACCCTCATCTTTTGCTGGAGGAGCGGACCCACTAGTAGTTAAGAGTGCTATAATCTCCACACACATAAACATGTACATCCCCAAAATCCATAGGTAATCTAGGGGTTACCCAGCATACCCCAACTTTAACACTTACCTTGAATCCCAGGGTACAACAGTCTCCTTTACCTTGGAGCTATTTCTCCTGGCTTGTCTTGGTTTTCTAAAATGTTTAGATTCTGAGTGAGACACCTCTCAGTAAGATGGAATAAATTATTAACAGTGTGTGGCATCCTCCAACATATAGCATAACGCGTCTGTAACCCATGACTGTCCATTTCTCACATCATATCTCATTTTCACTGTCTAACTCATGAGTATCCACCAGTATAAAATATAATACGTGTCTGTAACTCATGACTAATCATTTCACTTTTCACTTTTCATAAACATTTTCTAGCTCATGAGCATCCACCGATGTAAAATACACTATATGTTTGTAGCTCATGGTGGTTCATTTTTTGCGTTTGTAATGAGAAACCATCCTGAGGATAATCACATCGTCATGTATTCACCCTACATGACCAGGTTGTGTGGCCCGAAGGTTCGACCTAACCGCGGTTGGCCTGCCCAGTTATATCAGAGCAGGAAATGCGTCTGTAGTATGATTGGCCTACCCAATCCTGAAGTAGACCCCAAGGGGTAACACAACTCTTCATAGGCCCAATCGACTGCCTCTCCACACGCTATGCAAGTCGTGTGGTTGCACTAACAATGCTAGCAACGGTACCATGCTTTGTATACTATGATTCATTGGGGTTCTCATTTCCACATTTTTGTGCTCACATTTTATCATTTCTATAATTTTCATCATTTCTTAATAATTCTCATCTCATATCTGTATATATATATATATATCTCATGTCAACATTTATGTGTAAGCATATTCTGTATATCAAAATTTATCATTATTTCTTAGTAAAATCACATTTGTATATAAATCTCATACCATCACTATATATATATATATATATAACATAACCGAGTTTTCCATAACTTCACATCTGAATAAAAACATATCTGGGTATCTCATATTATCATATCTCTATATCACATATTTCAATATTAACCACACTCCCACTAATAAAACTGTTATTTCATATTCCTCATGCCACACAATTTTTTTAACTGGTAATCATAATATAACAAACACAGGGAAAATATTCATTTCATAGTATTCCAAAACTATATACCATATTTTCATTTTCATATACGATAAATCAACCAGATCATTTCCCAAAAATATCTATTATAATTTATTCCCCTTACCTGCTTATTGAGAAAATTTCTACGAAGATCCTAAAACCCAAGCTCACGGCGTTTCAGGACTCAAAACCCTGAAATCACATTTTCCCAGTTCAATCAACTTAATCTCAAAATTACAATTATTTCAACATTTTCTAGGCCCACACACTCCCAATAATTAATTAAACTTTAAAAATAATTAACTGATATAATTTAATTATCCTTGTCTTAACCTTAGAGTGGTGCCTAGGTAACCCAAATTAAAAATTTGTTCCGATTAAAATTGACGAGAATCGAAACTAAGACCTTGTGGTGATATTCGATCGTCGATTTGATTAAAGAATTGAGAGAAATTGAGAAGAAAGAATTTACCTTATTTTAGGAATGATGTCTACAATGTTCTAATCACGAATCCACTCCGATTAAAATGTTGGTGGACGAGAATGAAATCTAGTGATATTTTCCGTTCTTCAATTGACCAAGAATCAGGAAAGAAATTGAGGAAAGAGAGAGAGAGTGATCAAGGAGAGAGAAAGAGAGGGAGAGTGATGCCTGAATTTCCTTCTTAGGAAATAAACCATCTGAAGCATATATATATATATATATATAAAATATTATAATATATTATTTAATTAAAAATTATTATTATTTAATTAATTTATTTAATTATTTTTTTTTTTTAAATCCCTACACAAGCATGGAGAAGTTAGCCCACTAGATCCCTTTTTAAATTTTTTTTTTTTTTTTTCATTTTCAATGTAAAAAAATTTTTTTTTTTTTATTTCCATGTATTCATTTTATTTTTCAAGGATTTTCCAATTTTCACCGTATTACTACATTTTTACACACCCATGTACAAATTCAAAGTTGGACTAGGAAAAGACCCAAATGAACACTAAAATTAAATCTAAAACTCCAAATTATTTTATATAAGTCTCGAAAAAAATGGAATGTCTATAGAACTATTTCTAGATATCAAAATTCTTGGTAATAGATTACCAAAACAACTTAAAACCATAAAATTTGGTTTCAATTTTTTTCAATCAATTTTTTCACAAACAATTGAAAAACCGACAATAGAAATATAAGACTAGCAATATAAACAAACATGTATTTATAATTTTTTTTTTTTTTAATATAAAAAAAAAAAAAAAAAAAAAACAACAATACTGAATTGTTGAAAATTTTATTTGTGAGCTTGTCTCACATTAGAGAAATATATAGAATGAAATATGTTCTAGTATGCAAGAACATAATAGAATTAAATCCCTATAACTTTATATATATATATATATATATATATATATAATATTATTTTATTATATTCTATTCTAAAATACAAAATATCAAATTATATATATTTAGAAACCATATCAAATTATGAAAGATACTGAATACCAATTTTCATTTTATTTTCATACTGCAACTTACAAAAACTTCCCTACACGAAAATCCATTATTAATACTATTATTAATAATTATTATTATAAGAAGATTGAGATTATTCATTTGAAAATTCCTTGCAACTGTAATAAATTATATATTACTAGTTTGATTTTTCTGAGCCCCATGCAAGGGCCGCCAGAGTTCAATTTCTTCATATTGCATTATTTAATTTCTCCCATTTTGGAAGATCCTGAGTATTATTTAATTAAAATTAAAGAAGGTTTAGGTCATTAGGAAGAACTACTGTAGATGGATTTAACTAGTTAATTGATTAGAAGAAGCGAGCTAGGGACCCATCCACATCCTTCATTGAAAGGGAAAGATTATAGAGTTCACATGTCCAATAGTATCCACTTTAGACTCTGTAAGATTTAAATCTTGACAAAAATTGCTCACGGTTCAATTTTAAGTGGTCTTTCAATTTGTTCTTTCCCGTCACACACGATTCTTTCATTGATCTTCCTGTCTTTTCATTGTTTTATATATATATAGAGTAATTGAGATTTCGAATTTTACATTTAAATTTTAAATAAAATTTAATATAATCTTATTATATTAAATTTAAATTTGTGTAGATTTAAACTCAACATCTTTCCCAATATATCTTTAGTTAATTTATAACTTCTAAGATATTGCATTATATGTTGAGTTATTTCCTTCCATGTGGAGGAAAGCCCAAGTGGGCTTTATTAAAAGATCAAAGTCCAGCCCTTTTAGTGTGAAAAACTTAAAGGAAGTTGTAAAAAAGATAGGGGAAAAGAGAGGAGCCGTCACTTCTCAAAAGAAAGAGAGAAAAATATGATTTTTTCTCATGCTACCCAGATTTTATCAAGACTCCGATCCCGCTTCGTTTGTGGTCCGATCAAGCTGAAATTTGGAGGAGAGGTTCACGACTCAAGGAGCTACAATCTGAACGGTGGAGATCGGATTTGGAGCTCAAGAGTTTGGGGTTTTGCCCATGAACAGTAACCGCGAATTTGGTATGTTCTCTCCAATTCTCTTTGTATTTACCAAGATTGTAGATATCTTGATGAGAGATTTTTGTATCCTCTAATTACCATTAGAAAAGACTTTGTGTACCCATTATTTGATTGATAGTGGAGATTTAACTAGACTAGGTCCCGTGGTTTTTCTTCCTCACACTGGGGAAGTTTTCCACGTAAAAAAACTGCTTTTGTTCTTGTGGTTTGGTGTGATTGATTATTTCTATTATTATTATTTTCAGGACATATAAAAGTAGAGATACACTATATTTTCTTGCATATAGGAAGAAGAATTATTCCGTTGTGGTTGTTTATTGATATCTCTCCCAACAAAGTAGTATCAGAGCCCGGTTTCCAGATTGTCAGGTTGGCAGTTTTAGTTATTGAAGCAAATACTAGTAGAATGATTAATCTCAATGGTTTAAATTATCACATATGGAAAGGAAAAATGAAGGATCTTCTTTATGTGAAAGATTATTACCTATCGGTATTTAGTGCTGAAAAACTAGCAAAAAAGTCTAATGTGGAATGGACTTTGTTACATCGACAGGTGTGTGGGTATATCAGGCAATGGGTAGATAATAATGTTTTGAACCATATTAGTGGAGAAACAAATGCACGTTCTCTATGGCATAAGTTTGAACAGTTATATGCTAGAAAGACTAGAAATAATAAGTTGTTTCTGATTAAACACATGATGGCTTTGAGGTACCTAGATGGGACTCCTTTATCAGATCACCTGAATACATTCCATGGAATTATTAATTAGTTGGCTGGAATGGGTATTAAGTTTGATGATGAAATACAAAGGTTATGGTTGCTTGGTTCATTACCGGACTCGTGGGAGACGCTCAGAACTTCATTGTCTAACTTCGCTCCAGAAGGTGTAATCACAATGGATATGGCCAAGAGCTGTTTGCTAAATGAAGAGATGAGAAGAAAAACACAAGGGTCCTCTTCACAGTCAAAGATCTTGGTTACAGAAAAGAGGGGTAGAAGTAAGAGCAGAGGTCCGAAGAACAGAGATAACAGCAGAAGCAAGTCCAACAAGTTTGCAAATGTTGAGTGTCATCACTGCGGGAAAAAGGGACACATCAAGAAATATTGAAGGCAATTGAAGAGAGAAAACAAGAATGAGAAAGGGAAGGGAATGAAGAATGGAGATGACAAAGATGGTAATGATAGAGTTGCTACTACCACTCCTGTAGAATTCCTCATTGTTTATGATGATGAGATGATAAATGTGGCATATCATGAGACCAGTTGGGTGATTGATAGTGGTGCCTCCATTCATGCTACATCTCGGAAGGATTTCTTTACATCCTATAGATCTGGTGACTTTGGAATAGTAAAATGGGAAACGATGGCTTGGTTAAAGTCATTGGAATTGGGGATGTGTATCTGAAGAAAAATAATGGCACGAGTTTAGTTCTTAGAGATGTGAAGCATATTCCTAAAATTTGTTTAAATTTGATTTCTGCAAGTAAACTTGATGATGAAGGGTACTGCAGCAATTTCAGTGATGGCTAGTGGAAGCTCACCAGGGGTGCTATAGTTGTGGCTCGAGGCATGAAGCACTCTGCATTGTACATTCTGCAAGCAAAGATCTCCAACGACATTATTAATGCGATAGAGGATAATGGTATAGCAGAGTTGTAGCACAAGAGACTGGCTCACATGAGTGAGAAAGGATTAGCTCTACTGGGGAAGAAAAGTCTACTATGTGGACTGAAAAATACACTTTTGAAAAGGCGTACTCATTGTTTTTCAGGGAAGCAGAGCAGAGTTTCCTTCAAGAATTCCCCTCATTCGAGAAAGTCAGAGATATTGGATTTAGTACATTCGGATGTGTGTGGCCCTATGAAGACGAGAACACTTGGTGGCTCCAGATACTTTGTGACCTTCATAGATGATCATTCAAGGAAGTTGTGGGTATATATCTTGAAGTCAAAAGACCAAGTGTTGGCTGAGTTCAAGAAATTTCAAGCCCTAGTTGAGAGACAGTCTGGGAAGAAACTGAGGTGTATCCGTACTGACAACGGTTAAGAGTATTCTGGTCCATTTGATGAGTATTGCAGACAGTAAGGTATTCAGCATCAAAAGACTCCTCCGAAAACTCCTCAATTGAATGGCATAGCAAAAAGGACGAACAGAACACTACTTGAGAGAGTGAGATGTTTGCTTTCACAAGCCCGGTTGCCAAAATCCTTTTGGGGGGAGGCATTGAGCACTGTAGTTCATGTGTTAAATCTTACACCATGTGTTCCTCTACAGTTTGATGTGCCAAACTGAGTTTGGACAGGTAAGGATGTTTTCTATAATCATCATGTTTTTGGGTGCAAAGCATTTGTGCATATTCCAAAAGATGAAAGGTCCAAACTTGATGAGAAAACGCAACAGTGTATATTCCTTGGCTACAGTCAAGATGAATTTGGATACAAGCTTTATGATCCAGTTGAGAAGAAAATTGTGAGAAGCAAAGATGTCGTTTTTGTGGAAGATAAGACGATTCAGGATATTGAGAAGGCAGAGAAACCTATGTCTCAGCAGGGTGACAGTTTAACTGATGTGGATCTAGTTCCTTTGAAGAATTTTTCTTCTCAAGTTGAGGATGATGTTCAAGATGACCAACAAGTAGAGGTGATGTGGATGTTCCCTTACAGGTTCAGGGAGATGTTGAGAGTGATGAGCAATTGATAGTGCCAGAGACTCCACCAGAGACTCCATCCAGGAGGTCAGCCAGAGACCAACATCCTTCCACTCGGTATTCAGCAGAACAATATGTGTTATTGATTGATGGGGGAGAGCCCTAGTGTTTTGTCGAAGCCATGGAAGATGAACACAAGACAGAGTGAGTTGAGGCCATGCAAGATGAGATGCAGTCATTGTATGATAACCAAACCTTTGAGTTAGTGAAGCTGCCTAAAGGAAAAAGAGCTTTGGAAAACAAGTGGATTTACAAGAAGAAGCCAAATGAGTTCTCTTCACGACCACGGTACAAAGTTAGATTGGTTGTAAAAGGGTTCGGTCAGAGAAAAGGTATTGATTTTGATGAGATCCTCTCTCCAATTGTAGAGATGTCATCGATCCGTACAGTACTCAGCTTAGCAGCTAGTCTTGACTTGGAAGTTGAGCAGATGGATGTGAAAACTGCCTTCCTTTATGGTGATTTGGAGGAAGAGATTTATATGAAGCAGCCAAAGGGTTTCAGAGTGAAAGGGAAAGAGGATTATGTGTGCAAACTGAATAAAAGCCTATATGGTTTGAAACAAGCACCGAGACAGTGGTATAAGAAGTTTGAGTCTGTTGTGGGGGAGCAAGGTTACAAAAAGACAACTTCAGATCACTGTGTATTTGTTCAGAAATTCTCTGATGATGATTTTATTTTCTTACTACTTTATGTGGATGACATGCTAATTGTTGGCAGGAATGCTTCAAGGATTGACCAGTTGAAGAAAATATTGAATAAGTCATTTGCTATGAAGGACTTGGGGCCAGCAAAGAAAATTCTTGGCATAAGAATCAGTCGTGACAGGAGTGCCAAGAAATTGTATTTGTCGCAGGAGGAGTACATTGAGAAAGTGCTTCAGAGGTTCAATATGGACAAAGCTAAAGTGGTTAGCTCTCCTCTTGCTACCCACTTCAAACTAAGTACAAAGGTATGTCCTTCTAAAGATAAGGAAATGGAAGACATGGAAAGAGTTCCTTACGCCTCAGCAATAGGAAGTTTGATTTATGCAATGGTTTGCACAAGACCAGATATAGCCTATGCAGTTGGTGTAGTTAGCCGATTCTTGTCAAATCCGAGAAGAAAGCATTGGAATGCAGTGAAGTGGATCATGAGGTATCTTCGAGGCACTTCCAATTTGAGACTTGGTTTGGGAAATAGACAACCATTGTTAGTTGGCTACACAGATGCAGTTATGGATGGGGATGTGGACACTCATAAGTCTACTTCGGGCTATTGGATAACTTTTGCAAGTGGGGTTATAGCTTGGCAATCGAGACTTCAGAAGTGCATTGCTCTTTCTTCGACAGAGGCAGAGTTCATTGCAACAACTGAAGCGACTAAAGAGTTGTTATGGGCAAAGAAGTTTTTGAGAGAACTTGGTTTCGAGCAGCAGAGGTATGTGTTGTTTTGTGATAGCCAGAGTGCTATTCATCTTGCTAAGAATTCCAGTTTCCATGCAAGATCATAGCACATTGATGTACGATACCATTGGATCAGAGATGCGTTGAACGATAAGTTATTGGAACTTGAGAAGGTTCACACTAATGATAATAGTTCTGATATGTTGATAAAGACACTACCAAGGGAGAAACTTGAAGTTTGTTGTTCGATCGCCGGAATGGCTATTCCTGCCACATAGTCGGAAAAGGGGAGATTTGTTAGGTTATTTCCTTCCATGTGGAGGAAAGCCCACGTGGGCTTTATTAAAAGACCAAAGCCCAGCCCTATTAGTATGGAAAACCTAAAGGAAGTTGTAAAAAAAGAGAGGGGAGAAGAGAGGAGCTGTCACTTCTCAAAAGAAAGAGAGAAAAATGTGATTTTTTCTCATGCTGCCCAGATTTCATCAAGACTCTGATCCCGCTTCGTCTGTGGTCCGATCGAGCTGAAATTTGGAGGAGAGGTTCATGACTCAAGGAGTTACAATCTGAACGGTGAAGATCAGATTTGGAGCTCAGGAGTTGGGGTTTTTGCCCATGAATAGTAACCGCGAATTTGGTATATTCTCTCCAATTCTCTTTGTATTTGCTAAGATTGTAGATATCTTGATGAGAGATTTTTGTATCCTCTAATTACGATTAGAGAAGACTTTGTGTACCCATTATTTGATTGATAGTGGGGATTTTAACTGGACTAGGTCCCGTGGTTTTTCTTCCTCACACTGGGGAAGTTTTCCACGTAAAAAAATTGCTTGTGTTATTGTGGCTTGGTGTGATTGATTATTTCTATTATTATTTCCAGCACGTATAAAAGTAGAGATACACTATATTTGCTTGCATATAGGGAGAAGAATTATTCCGCTGTGGTTGTTTATTGATATATCTCCCAACATTATAATCAAAGAAAATAATGACCTTATTAATCAATATATATTAATTCAGTGAAGGATAATTAATCATGAATTTATAGATAATTTGATGTATAATAAATAATGCTTCTTGATCAAAGGTCAATTCATCAATATTATAATTTCATTTACCTAACATGTGGAAGAAAAAACTATTTTAGATTATTTTGTTAGATATGGTAGGAAGAAAATGAAGAGGATTGAATAAGAGGAGAAATGTACAATAGAGGAAAAAGATGAGAAGAAAGAAAACACTTGTTCTTCCTACTAAGTTGTTTGGTTGAAAAAAATAGTTGTGAAGTAAATAAGATAATCATAACTTGATTTAAATTGTATGCAATTGGACATTTTTATTTTTGCCCATTTTTTAATGGAGTTCATTCTACAATTTGATAGATTGATTTTGAGAAGGGTTAAAATTAAGGTTAATTTAATTCACATCTTCTTTCTTTTATAGGTTTTCATTCTACCAAAATGAAGTTAATATTCTTTGGTCATTTACATGACGTATGATATTACAAGCATTTGTAACGTCAATACATTAGGTCAGTGAGCCTGAAATCTAGGTTGGCAAGTTTGGGGATGATGTACTCTAGAGATTAACAACTGCAATTAGTGAGAGGAAATTCTTAAAATAGTGTCTTTTGATGCTTAACTCAACATATTAGCGGTGGAAGATCTAAGCATATGAGTGCATTAACATTCTTGCCCTAGGTTTTTTTACCAATTTATAGGGTACGAATGGATTTCAATTAGGAAGGTAGGCTGCTAATATGGGGTGAAAATGTTGCTCCAATTGTTGAGATTAATTATTTACGAATGTTTCTAAAATCATCACTAAAGTCTCATTTCTTCTTACAGCATATGCCAATAACTTGCACGAACTAGTGTTTCTTGAATTGCTAATCCTAAATTGACTTGTATTAATATTCGCCCACAATCTAGGTCTATATTTCATTCTACCAAATTGTTGAACTCATTTGTTTGGTGAACCTAGTTTCCTATGCTCCTTACTAAATTAATTGTCGAAAGTCGTTTATTCATGATATATAGGTTATTCGAGTTTAATTATTGTATCCACATCAATGTTTGAGTAGAAGTGTTAACTTACTGATTTAGCACTTGATTCTTGACTGTCATGAGTTGGGGCATCAAGAGTCAAGGAGATGATGGGCTGCAATGCTTATAGAGGATCTTGATAAAGCATAAAATTAAGGGATTATTACAAGTCAATGAGAATTAAAGACTGATATAATGATAATTAAATGGGTGATAATGTTTTTGCAAATCCCCTAATAAAGACCCACTAATTAAGTTGATGTGTAACTTTGAATATCGTTAATGATTCCTCTTAAATGAGAAATTTATGAGAGGGAGACCAACACATCTATAAAAATGACACTTCGGAGAAGAGTAAAGACTCTCAAAAACATTCAATCTAAGATTGTTCTCATAGATTTCATACCTTCTATTTTCCCGACTTATGCATTAAAATGACCCTCCCAAGCCATACACCTAGTCCTCAAAGTTTCTTTTGTTCACTTCTTCGGGTGGCCAAGGTCGTGAACAACAGATAAACTATCAATTCAAATTTTAGCAATGACAAAAATCTAGCAACAACAATATGAAGTTTCAATATAGGATTACTTATTAAAGCTAAGAACGATGTGAAAGAACTAGTATCCTTACAATTGAACCATGAATATAGAAGATATATTTTGGTGTAATCGAGCATCGAGCATTGTGTACATGACTTGAGTTGCAGGAGATATGAAAGTTGATTACCTAATGAAAAATCATAGGACTATGCACATTAAAAATATATGAGAGGAGGGGAAATGAAGAGAACAATATGCTAGCGTATCTCAAATGACGATGGTGAGGGCTATTTATAGGATAGGAGAATTTGAAACCATAAAATGAATTAATAAAATGACTTAAATAGATTTCACTTCAGATTGTTAATCACCTTCTGTAATTAGATTTTAAGTGATTTAAAATGTTCGTTATCCATTTTCAATAAAATTGTTTCATAACCCTATATATTTAAAAAATTAATTAGTTGCCTAAAATGTGAAGTGTATGAGACAACATAACCAAATAATCTTTTAACGCAAAGGATCCTACAATTTAATCTATGTATAGATAAAAATTTAATGTTGTTTGTTTCAATATTTTTTAAATTTCTCTTACCGTGTTTTTCTTCATTATTTCATTATATTTCCTTTAACATAAATAAATCGTTTTATTTCTTTAAAGTAAAATATATCATGTGTGTCATAAATATAATTTAATGTTCTTTAAATAATTTTTTTTTTTTACTTTGATTTTTATGCATTTTTACTTTTATTACCATTACCATGATATCATAGTTTAGTTCAGTTTTTTTTTTTTTTTTTTTCATTTTTATCTTGGCTCCTCCAATCATATATAAAATTCCAAAATCATCTCTGATCATGAACAAACAATATTAATTGTATCGCTTATTTTCATTGCATTAGCTTGACAAATTTAAAGAAGATCAAGTTGCAGACAATGATAAATTTAACTCAATCTGGAGTGTCTATTTGAGGAAGCAACCAAGCTTAAGCAAGCATATAATTAACCAACAAGGCTTTAACACTAAGTGCTTAAAATTATACGATGGTCCACCTTGTCATCTAGGGTAGCAAATGCATCTCATCATCATGATTGCTTAGCTACATTTCTAGCTTTGATTTCATCCCAAAATTACAAATATATAAAACATGCATGTACACTAAAAAATTCAAATTTCTATTATTTAACTATTTCATAGTTATATACTGACTTAAGCAATGCTAAAGGGTCATAACGTCAAGGCCGCATCTAATTGATTTTAATTTTTTTTTTTTATCAAATTTACGATATCAAAAGATTTGTCCATCTAAATGATGAACTGGCCAGCTTGCACAATGACTTTCGTTCCAATTTCCTACATCACAAATCAGATTTGAAATTTGAAATGCACTTCCAAATTAAAATGAATATTGAGCTGTAGGGAGAAGATTGAATTCATATATATGTAGGCATAAGGAAAACTGGGGCTTGGTTTTGATTAATTAAATTGCTAACGTATAAGCGAAACTTGCGGCGTTGACAGAGAGGATGAGTGATGTACTCATCAGTCCACTGTATATAAATATTAAAATGAATAAAACGAATGGAAGAGTGAATGATATGAATACTACTAATTAATTAATTAGTGGTCGTTATATATAGCAGCGATAATTAATGTGGGGTGGATTCTTCAGATATATCAAGTCAAATCAAATCAAATCAAGGAGGTCTCGTAATAGCACTACGTACGTACGTCAGATCGATCTTGGTTAATTATTTTCTCCACAATTAAAGCACAAGGCTGGCTAGCTTAATCAAGCTGCCTATCCTACATAGCCATCCACAATGGAATGCATTGAATATTAATCAAAACTTCATTTCTTAGTTTATTTTGTGCAATGAGGAAGAATGAGTTACTTTTTTTTTTTTTTTTCTTTTTATTACATAGGAACTTCAACTCATAACAAGCCCTTTGGACCCCCTAGTGTAGCACTAAACCTACGTATTAGTGTTCTCCACTCTCAGGTCTCACTAATTAGGATAAAATCCGAATGCGAATATGACTTCTGTGCATCAATTGGATGTTCAGCCAATTCAACTCTCAAGACACATCTCTATTACCATCCACGATCCCCGCCCATTGGCTCACAGAGAACAGAATGAGTTAGTTACAGATAGTAGAAGAGGTACAAGTAAACCTAAAATAATTTAGAATGAAGTAGTAAATAAGAATTCAATAATTCTGAATCTATCAAAAGAAATGGTCTTTAATCACATAAATTAACGAAAAATGATTCATATATTTGATCCCACCTAGTGAGACTTAAGATCGATTTGATTTTATTATTATTGGCCACGTATTCATGTTTTTATATTTTATATATATTATATATATATATATATATATAATAAATTGATCTTACATTAATTACCTTTTTTCCTAGGGTAAGAGATTTTGATGATGGATCAAACATTAATTAAGATAATTTGTGAGAGAGATTTGATATGTTTTTGAAATCATATTTTAGAAATTTAGATTAAAAGTTGTTTCCCATGATAGTTACATATGGCACAAGATATGATGATCATCATTAGAATCCATAATTCATGTGCATCTTCATTAATGGATTATAATACTCGCAATATTCAAATCCCCATCCACATATGCACACAGTTTTTTTTTTTTTTCTGTCAATCAAGTGACGATGTTTTTATGACTATTTATTTGAATTTCTAATTATAAATTTTAATTAAATTGAAAATTACTGTAATTTTGCATGAAATTTTTTTAAAATTTTGCACAACTTTTTAAAAATTTAAACCTCCAAATTTATTCTTCTAAACAAAGGGCGAGAAGAGATTAATTTTAATTAATTCATATTTTCAAGATTTATTTGTGTGTGTGTGTGTGTGTGTGTGAGAGAGAGAGAGAGAGAGAGAGAGAGAGAGAGAGAGAGAGAGAGAGAGAGGGATGTGGCTGCCTAGGCCTAGCTAGAGGAAGTGTAGATGGGGGGTTTGTTTTCTCAAACCGACCATATCTTAGAAATTCAAAATTAAATCATATAAAATATAAAAATTCTCAAGTCCCAGTAGCCAGTAGCGTTGAAGATCCGGAAGTTAGCTGTATTGTATAATTAATAAATAAATAAATTAACAGCTGCATGGATGATAATATAAATTAGTCATCTCTCCCATGCACGTACGCACTTAGCAAGCTAATGAATCGACCCATGCATATTGCCGATGCTTAATTGCTTCTCAATTAACTTTGCTTAATCTGACAACCATGCCTCTTTGATGGCGTAATAGTGACGTCCAAGAAGATGCTCCTGACGAGGGGATCTTCATTCGTGGCCAGGAGCGTTGGTTGGGTGGTGGAATAAACCAATATTAAAATACTTGGTAAAGACTCGATCAATTTCACATCTTAAAGCAGTGATGTTCATTTCAAGAATCACCTTATCAACGTTTAAAGATAGTTTGCAAGAACCCTCCAGGTGTGGTTCAGGTGGTAGTGCGGGTTATGGGAGTGTCTCTCACGAAATCAAGTGTTTAAATTCTCATAAATTCGTTTCCGTCCCTGGATTCCTGAATTTACCCTTCCTTTAAAATTGTGGGGTTAACTTCAAGGGGCGCAGGATTAGTCACGTGGACCGTAAAATGGGCACGTGGATACCCGGTGCGTAATCCAAAAAAAAAAAAAAAGATAGTTTGCAAGGATACTATTGACTCAATACCTTCTTCAAGGGTGCTATTGACTCAAGACCTTCCTTAACTAAAAAATTTATTGATGGTGATTCTAGTAGTCTTTCGAATAAATCTCATTCCTTCTCTTTCATCACTCATGCAAGGACATTGCGACAATCCTCATCACAACCAATATGGGATGGGAACTATGGTAACACAAGTCAACAACCTCTCCTTGCTCAAATACACAATGTTCTTGGCATGCTACACTATAAGGCACATCATGAGCTCAAGATCTCATTGGGTAATATGGAAAGAGGTGGCTTACACAGATTTTAAAGGTGGCACACAACTCCTTAAAACTCTTTGCTCCCACGTTTATGATTATGGAGATCCTAATACGATTGACTAGAATTGTCACTGGAATATGATCTTCTAGTTGCCTAAAGTCCCAACATACGCAACTAATCTTGACGAAATATAGCCTTGTTAGAATCCTTGTAGAAAAGGAATTCGCCGAGGTCAATTTGGTCATTGGAAATTAGTGAAGGAGTTCTATATTATGAATCTAGATAATTAGGAATGTTGAATGCATTGATGAAGATTTTTAAGAAAGAATTGGGCTTATTAACTCCAGATAAAAAGATCGTGGATAATTTGTATGATATGCTTGAGCTCTTACTAAAATAATCAAAAAATGGATACACATAAATATAAGAGGATAATGAAAATGGATTAATAGAGCAAACAACCTCCATCGAATCCCCAAAGCTTTGCTCTACTGATTCCTAACTACTCCCAAAAAGTTATATTGCAATTTTCAACTATTGGGACGTCCGAGAGCGAGGGTCTTGGGAAGGCAAGGGAATATGATATATGATATTGAAAATTTTGATTTGTAGTCACTACTAACCTATTATTTATATAGGTGCGGTTAGAACATCTAAATATTACTACTCATTTAATTGGTTGCTAGACTAAACCTAAACTAAGGAACCAGTATTCTCGGTCTATGCTTATACCAAAGTTGGGATCGGGAGTACAATTATGCAAGGAGAAGGTATTCGTACCCCCTACACACCCGTTCGGTGAACGGTACTTAATTAATTATGTATTATCCCCAAGTTAAATTTAATAATCTTTAATTAACTCATTTTAAAAATAAATAAGTAAATAAATAAATGAACAAATTAAAAGGAGATTAAAAATCTGGGTGTGATTTGGGAATGTCTAATAAGACCTCCAAACAAAGGGATCTTGTTAGATAAACCCCCCCTCGGAGCTGATACAGGTGTGGTGTAAACTACCTCATTGCATTTTTTTTAAATCATAGATTCACACACAAACAAAAACTGGGAAAAAATTATCAAATTATAAGGAAAAGGTCCTTTAGAAATATCCCCAAATTTTCAAAAAATTTTCATAAATTTCAAAGGATCCTGTGAATCAAATAACACCTAATAACATCATCTTTAACAACTTACTTAGAAGAACAATCATAATGATACTCGGGCCTTTAGCAATCTGTTATCTAGAAGGAAAATCATACATGCTAGGACTTGGAGTTTTATCTTTTCGCTCTATCCTGTGTGCATCCTACTTGGCAAAGGAACACCAATTTAACCGCTTAAGCATCGGTTCAGTTGGAATTTGATTTGTATACAGCTTAATGTGAAAATCTTATGTTGTTGTCTGCAATTGATTGTGGCTTTTAAAGCCATCTTCAGAATCTAATCCCTCTACCATTAGCAACTTTCTAGTATAAATGAATATCACCCTTTCCTTCCTGGTCCATTTCACACAAGATTTATGCCGCCAGACAATGTCCAATCACTGATCATAGTTGACTAAACAACTTCATTTCTATTGTATTTTCTACCGAAAAATCAAGACACGTGTTTATTGCATATTTGTCCACTCAATGGAGCAAGATCATGGTTGACTTGAAGTCAGTATACCAGGACTTAGACTTGTCATAATTGCAATCCGTGTTTTTCATTGAGGATATTTTCCAACTATGTTTTGATATATAATGTGTGCCACCATAGGTTAAAAGTTGAGTTTTAAAAACTTTTTGAAGCAAGAAAAAAAAATCTAGAAACCAATTTGGTAGGAAAATGATACTTTACCCTGATTTAAAAGTGTAAGCCTGTGCATTAGTTTGGTATTGAAAAGGAATTGGATGATTAGAATTCTAGGGAATTTTTAGAGGCTCGTATAATTTTTACTCAAACTAATTACAAAGTTATTGTGAGAATTTCGAAGTGCCTTTTATACATTTGATCTAACAGGCAAAAGATTACACATCCTGGTCTGATGATGTCCTAGCAGGTAGGGTCCTTGATGAGGCTAACCATTGGTGGTTATCTATTTATCATACACCTAGTTGATTGTTTTCAAAAGAAAGCAGTACTCAGAGATCCAAATGGAGTTATGGTTTCCTTCCAACTAACAAGCTCTCATATTTGACATCTTGAGAGATTGTGAAAGGATAAAATTTGGGCACATGTCTGGGGTTGTAACAACAATGAAAGAAATATTTTTTATGACAAACGAGGAAATAAGAAATATCGATATGCTTTATTGAGAAATGTTGAAATACGTGAAATGAGATATATATTATTATGAGATGAAATGTGTATTGATATGATAGGAATGAAACAAAGAATGATGAGAATATTTCTTATGTGATGAAATGTACCAACATACTCAAATGTGAATATTGAAATGTGAATACTGAATTGTGAATATTGGAATGTGAAATACTGGAATGTGGAAATGAGAACCCTGATGGACTAGAGTATTTCTAAAAGTAAGATACCGTTGCTAGTGGGATGATAAGTGCAACCACACAGTCTCGTGGAGAGTGTGGCGTGACAGTCGATTGAGCCAATGAGAATGGTAGTTTTGCCCCCTAGGTCCAGACCAGGGATAGGAATGTAACGACCCTGACCGGCCACATGGGCTCGGAGTACTACTTTAGTGACGTCAGTGTACCTGATACCTTATTCATCAAATATAAAACACACATACGCAACGAAAATAAAATATAAAATCCCCAAATTACATTACCAGAGTTCTAACTATCTTTATACACAAATATATTCATTTTCACATAATAACATCCCATAAAACTAAACAAAAATAAAATCTTTATCTACACACTACTTACATAAATTTACACTTCTAGCCCCGTTCCTCTAGCCCGCTAGACCTGATCTCTAGGATTTCCTGAAAAGATAGTTTGTAAAGTAGGGGTGAGGCACAACTCAGTAAGGGAAAGACTAAGTTAATGTCAGTGTGTAGCCAACATGCATTTAGTGTATAGAAAATAACTAGTTCACTAAGCAGATAAACACATTTATGAAAACATTCTTATTTTACACTCACACACACAATTAGCCGAGGATATGGAAGATTACCCGGCCATACAAGTAACTTCCCTCTACTCCAGTACCATTACTACTATCAGGGCACTCACCTTTCTCAGTAAGCCCTCGAAGTTATCTTATTAATTAACCGTATTCACATAAGTTAACAGATATGCATATAAGACACTCCCTGTGAAAAACACGTCATTTACTTCCCCATGGCACAGATTGTGTGGCCCGAAGGCTGGACTAAGCCTGGGTGATTAGCCCAAACAAAGTCAAAAACAACTTCCTCTACAAACACATCTGTAGGCATCCACAGCAAAGCTGCAGGTCTGACGCCCTTACTTCAACCTCACATAGGCAGTCGGCTGGACCCCCTACACTTCTATCCAGACAGTATGGATGCACATGGTATAACTAGCAATGGTATCGTGCTCACAATACACTGGTCTCCAGGGTTCCTAAAGCATATCATGCTATTTAGAAAATAGAAATCATCATTTAAAATATCAATTCACATATATTTCTTGTTATTCCAAAAATCTGGCCCTCGGCCACAAAATACAATCCGGCATATAGCCATCAATTAAAAATAACACCCGCCCATTAGCCGTTAGTTCAAACTCTTGCATTTTATAAACAGTTCTAGTATTTTCACAAGCATTTCGAGTATTTCTCAAACAATTCAGTATTTCACAGACAATTCAATATTTCAAAATCCCAAATCCAGATATACAATAAGTCATACAAATTAAATCATCTTCCACACAATTTTTCACATTTTAACATAGTCATATAAACAAACCAGCTTTCCACCGTTCATTTTATTCAAAAATATCATACCATATATCTTAGGTTTGTAAAATCCATTTCGAACGGTTGGTTTTCAAAATAGCCTTTAAATTCCCAAATGAATAAATAAATATATATATATTTATATAAACAAAACAATTAAATTGATTCAAGTTTCATAAAATTTCTGATTTAACTTAATCCCCTTACCAGATTTTTTAAAAAGCCCGATAACACCCCAGCCTACGCCTCAAGTGTTCAAAAACCCCTGAGTCCTGAAATTCAAATTTCACCATATCATTCGTCACAATCCCTAGAGTAACTTTCCCTAAAATTCCCCTAGGTTCTGAATACCTAGCCTAATAAAAGTCTAAATTATCAAACTTACCCCCGATTTAGGATTGGTACCCCGCAACTCCATTTCGAAAACTCGCTCTGGCTAGATTGTAATGAATCTCCCCACGAGTCTCGTGACAATTTTCGTTCGTTAATGAGGCTTATAGTTTAAGAGAAATTATTGTAAGTTTGAGATTTGGCCTTACCCCAAGAGATATGTTTATGCCACTCCCACGACAGATCCGCTCCAGTAGAAATGTTGGTGGCGGCGAGTAGAACCCAACGATATTTTCGGATTTTTGATCGGTTGAATATCAGAGACGAGATGGAGGAGAGTGGAAGAGAGGAGACGAGAAACTGAAGGACGCTTACTCCTCTACAATGCGTGAATCTTGAAGGATCTTTTGATCCTTCAGGAAGGTTAATATATATATATATATATATATATATATATATATATATATATATATATTTATAATATTATATTATTATAATATATTATATTATTTAATTATTAATAATAATTTAATTAATTAATTTTTAAAATTTAATTTTAATTTAATTTAATTATTTTTTTAATAATAATTTTGTTTTTTTTTAAGGATTACTACAAGGAAGGCCAATTGTACTACAGATGAATTGATGGATTTCTTATTTTCATCTAACCAGATAGGCCAACCGCAGTTTAGATTCAGCCTTCGGACCCACAATCCTGACCATGGGGGGAAGCATGGCATGGTGAATATCCTCAAGGTAGCCATGAGTTACAGACGACACATGGATGGGTTACAGTGGATACTCATGAGCTAGATTGTGAAATGAAAGAGTGTGAGTTTAATTACATAAATAATTAGGGCGAAGTAAAATTCTCCACCTAAGAGCTTACTGAGTAAGGTGAGTATCTTGATAAGTATCAGTTGTAGCCTCACCCGAGCTAATTGGGTAAGGTTACAAACGATATCAGAGCAGAGGGGCGCTATATGTATGGGCGTGTAATCTCCCCTATCCTCAGAAACTTTTACTGATAAATATTGGTTGGTTGTGTATAAGTTTGAGAAATGGAATTAAAAACTATAAAATATTGTGTTTTATATCTATATAATTATGGGTACATATTGGTGTATTTTCTTAGATGATATAATCACTTAAATGAGTATATTATGATATAACGAAACTCATACTGCCACACATTGTAAATAATTTATTCCGTCTTACTGAGAGTTGTCTCACTCAAATATCTAAATATTTGAGGAAACTGTGACAAACGAGTAGATAGAGCTTCGAGATAGAAGGGAGTTGGCACCCTGATAGACAGGGTGAGTGTTATGAGCTAGGGATGTATGATTTCTCTAGAGTATTTTGTTGATTTTTGGGAATGTGTTTAGACATGTATGTATATATATAGATGGTTAAAACTCTAGTTTTTTGTATTTTGGATGGTTTTAATATATTGACTTCCGCTCTAGGTTTGTGTATATGAGATTTACCGTTTACTTGATACCTATTTCGGGGAGGGTTGAAGTAGTATCAGAGTATTTGACGTGGCCAATGTTTGATTAATATTTATTATTTATTGGGAAAAAATGGTACAAAAATCAGGGCATCACAAATGCCCTATCGATATCCGAACTAACGCAAAACTTGGTCAAGGAGATATCACTTGACAATATGAAAACATATGAGTGGCTTGGACTCAAAGATCATCCCCTTGCACAGCTCAAACGACTCATCTCAATGAGTGACTTGTATAAGGAGCTCCTCTTGACGTGTCACATTTGCAACGTCCATACATCAATTTTAGCGTACATTAGAGGTTTGTCTATTACTTGTCTTTTGTAGATGTCAGCATTCGTTTCACGGGGGATGGATTCACATCATCGCAGAAGACATAGCTTTCGTAATCGGTGAACTCATTTAACTCTTCAGCAGTTTCCTGCTCGATGTTATCCCCTCGCCTAACACATATTGTTAGTAATGGCATATAAATTAGCGAGAACATCAGCGTTCCTAGACTAATCATCTATGTGATAAATAGGAATTCCATATGCTGGCGGCTGGAACGGCAATCCCATACCACTATTCATTTTCACATTAGTCAAATTATCCCCACCAAACTCTACACTCTTGTATTGCCCATCCATCCCACACAGTCATTTTATAATGAGGTGTTGGTTGCGTGTCTCCTTCCACTTCAGCAACGTGTTCCCCAGGCATCAACATTTATGTATCCTCAGAAACACCAACTTATGTATTTAATATTTGAGAAATGGTCTCCACATATAACTTCATAGTATAAATATTTGGGCAGGAGTTGTACGTGTGCGTCCAATGCAATGCGCTAACCATAATCATCTATTATAAGAACAAATTCAAAGAACATTGTATCATTTAACCCCCGCATAGGGTATCTTGCAGTCACCCGCAATGCATACCGGGTTTGAATCAATATGCAAATATTTGTATATTTTAGCATATAATTTGTTTAGTTTTGCCCTCTTGTTAATTAGAATTTCTCGAACTAGCTTAGTGCTATAACCAACATCATCTACTCTTGTGATAATTCCTCCCCCCCCCCCCCCCCTATGTACAATAGGATTATCACTGAAACACTGTTTGAGCTTCCTGCCATTTAGACTTGACCTCCTAAAATAATAACAACCTATAAGAAATAAAAAATCGTATCTTTTAAACTTCGCTTGATTGAAAAATAATTTTTTGGTATTACTTTGAAATCTATAAAGAAAACAACAAACTATTTTGAACAGTTAAACAAATTTGCTATTATTTAAATTTCCATTACGAATCTTTAAAAAATAAAAATTTTATACTTGTGTTCTATACATTTAGACAATTAATTTTATTTTCAAAATAATTTTAAATTAAAGATTATCATTAGAATAATTTTAAAAAAAAATTAGAACACCATGGTTTTTAGGGAGACAACTTCAAGAGATGTGGTTCTTTGGAACACCATGGTGTTGGGATGTTGTCACAATGGAGGAGGGAGTGAGGTACTTGAATTGTTTGGGCTGATGGAAGAGGAGAGGGTTAAACCAAATCACATAACCCTTCAGTGAATTTTGCTTGCTTGCATTTGTGAGGATCTAGTTGAGTTGGGGGAGAAGTATTTCAATTCAATGGGCAAAGAATCTTTGATTCTTGTAGAGAACATGGACACTTGAGGTTGGGAGAATGGACTGCTAAATAGCTTAATGAGTTGAACCCATGAGTTCCACCAGTTCCATTACAATTTGAAATATTGGACAGAGCTTGAGAATGGGCTGCCAAATATCTTAATGAATTAGAGCCTTCAATTTCAATTTTAGGAACACCAATATCTTCCACATTCATGTTAAGTATGGAGATATAAGTCGACAAAGTAATCATAAATGGAGTTGTTGGAGTCTTAATTTACAGATCGTAGTTATAAAATATGAGATCGCCATGCTTAGGGTAGACACCAAATCATTACAATTTCTTCTCCCACTCTTATTCTAATGTTCTACATCTTGACAACTAATCTTGCTTCATTTAAATTATTTTACTTCTCTTTCTTCAATTTTTTGTTCTTATAATTAGGTAGAGATCATAATCTAAATGTCAATGGAAGACCTTTTCCAAAAACTAATTAAGTAATTTATACCTATTAATTGAGTTATGACTCCCTTTTTTAAATGATTAGAAAACGTATGCTAATAAATTACAATAGTATATAATTTCTTTTTGCTAAAACAATTATTGGATAAAATCATTTCATTTTTACTTCCATAGGATTTTTCTATCAAAAAAATCTAAATTTTGCCCCTTCAACTGATCAACCACTCCCATAATTAGGAAGGATCTGCAGATTAAGTAAAGAAGTAGTTTATTATAAAATATGCAAAAGGCAAAAAAAAAAAAACAAATTCTGTTTATAATTTGACTCAAAAGGAGGGAGGTTTTCTGTGAATTTTTTATGACCGCCAATCTTCTTATATTTTCTAAAATTTATACAAGATATTAAGCATGCTATTATTATTATTATTATTATTATTATTATTATTATTGTTGTTGTTGTTGTTGTTGTTGTTGTTGTTAATCAGAAGTGTTGAAAGGATCGATATATGTAGAAAATAGTCAGTCAAATTAGAATAGTAATAGGTTGGATTAATATACATAAATTTCTAAAGTTAATTAGTTTACCTTCACCAGTTCACCTTGGAGGCACAATTCCATTATCTAAGATCAAAATAATAGACCTTTTAATTGCTCATTGTCGGCACCCCAATTTTAACCAGACTGTTTTTGAAAGACCTGGTGCAATAAAAGTTGACTTCGAATCCCGAAAATTGGAGTACCCTACTTTAAGAGTCTAGTGTTTTTAAATTGAGTCCCTATGTTGTAAATTGAGCCCTGGTATTTTAAATTGAGTCTCGAGTCTTTAAAGTTGAGTCATTTTACTTCAAAACTGAGTCCCGGTATACCCATCGAGCCCTGGTATTTTAAATTGAGTCCCCGCATTTTTTAACCAAGTCCCGGTATGCCTACCGAGCCCTGGTATTTCAAATTGCGTCTCGGTGTTCTCGATCGAGTCTCGTTGTTTTCTATTTGAGACCCAGTGCTTTTAGTCGAGTCCCGGTGTCTTTAACTGAGTCTTGGTGTCTCGGGTTGAGCCCCAAATTTTTCCAAGTTTTCAAATTTTTAGGAGTCGAGTCGTATAATTTTTAAATTGAATTTTTACCAAGTCGTCTTTCCGAGTCCAGATCCTTCCAAATTTTGGGAACCGGGTTTTGAGTTTCAAATTTGGGTTTTTCTTTTTAGGAAAACAAAAATGGCCAACAAAAAGAATAATAAGAAATTTAAAAGAATAAGATACAAAAAGGAAAAATACCAAGCAAATAAGAAAATACATAGAAATAAAAGTTAACCGTGGAGCCTTCAACAGAATTGGCACTTGCGTGCGAGAATAAAGGAACAGAACAGCCTAGTTTCAGTTATAAAGAATGTGATCCTGGCGCCAACGAACTCTCAATAAACAGAGAGCCTCAACCCAACGCAGAGAGGCAGGGCACTTTCCATATCTCTCTCCTCCCCCATTCTCTCTTTCCCTCTCGCTGGTAGCACCTGCAACTCCCGAACACGCACCACCAGCTGCAACCTCTCATCTCTCCCGCCAGATCCTCCAACTTACTCACGGCATCCGACCAGCCACCAGATCTGACCACTCCTCACCAGCAGCAACCAATCCTCCACCTCACTCACAGCGCCCTGCGAGCACTCCCCCATCTGCTTTTCCCTCTCGGCCACTCACGCACCAGAACCAGCAACATACCTCCATTCATGACCACCACTTCAACTCTCCCCTGGCCGAGACCTCCAGCCGGCCCACCCTCAACCATTCTCTTCCTCCATGGCCGAAGCCTCTCTCGTCCTTCCTCCACAACCACCACCCTTGCATTTCTTCTGAACCCAGCCCCGATTCGTAACCTCCATCTGTCACAGCCATCAGACCATTGCTCACCATTCCTCTCGCATCTCATGGTCACAACCATCCCGGCCGACCTGCAAATAACCGAGAAGGGAAGAGAATTGCTGATGTAGAACCGCAGCTTCCCACGCGATTTTTTTTTGCCACTCTGCCAACCTCCATCCCACAGTCTCGAGCAGCAGTTCCCTTGTCGGCATCTCCGTCTCGCACGGCCGCCGGCAGATTCTCCACACAGATCTCGCAGATCCAACAGAGATTTGTGCTTAACGACTCTTTAACAATCAGAGCAGCTTCTTGTGGAATTGAGAGTCCCGGTGAAAGTCCTCTCAGTACGTTGCAGCAGCCGTCGTCACCGACTGATTGCTCTCTTCCATTGGATTCTGCCATTTTGTTAACTGCTGCTCTTCCAGTGTAGACCCTGCAATTTCTCGTTTCTGTTATGACTTCTGAGTGTGTGATTAAAGTGAAGAGTAAGCACACATAACTGCCACACACACACTTACCCCATGTTCGCACACCGCTACAACAGGCACCAGTAACTCACACAAATACACACACTCACACTCACCTGCGGATACCCTATGAAGACATTGTTGAGTGCACCTTTACACAGACCTGCACACACTCCACCTAAATATACACCCACACGACACTCACTTCACGGCTTCACTCCACTAACCCACATAAGTTATGCAAGCCAGCCCTCGCCACAGCCGTTTTCAGTATTTCGTCCTTCTTACTTGGTGCTGTCAACTCATTAGTTTCTGGTTCCTGTGGTGTGAAAATTGCCACGTACGCAAAGGCTTTTATTGTTGCATTCCGGTTTGGTGCAGCCATGGGTTTTCTCCTTGCTGCAAAGGATCTCTTGGTGTTTTACATTGTTTAATCTCTTCAAGCTGTACTATGGTTATGACTGGGAAGGCGTTTTGAGACTATTACTGGTTATGGTCTTGGCGCTTCTTCCGTGGCTCTCTTTGGGAGAGTTGGCGGGGGTATCTGTGCTAAGGCTGCTGATATTGGATTTGATCTTGTGGGCAGAGTAGAAAGAAGCATCCCAGAAGATGACCCAAGAAGTCCTGTTGTGATTGCTGACAATGTTGGTGACAATATTGGGGATATTGCTGGATGGTCTCTGATCTTTTCGGCTCATATGCTGAATCCTTTGGTGCGTCTCTTGTTGTTGCTTCCATATCATCCTTTAAAATCATCATGATTTCGCTGCCATGTGCTATTCTTCGCTTATTAGTTTTGTGGGTATTCTGGCCCGTTTGGTCGCCACTCTTTTCGCAACTGATTTCTTTGAAATCCAGGCTGTCAAGGAAACTGAACCATCATTGAAAAAAACAACTTGTTTATTTCCACCATTCTTATAACTGTGAGAATTGGAATTGTTAGCTGGATTACCCTTTCACCCTCATTCACAACCTTCAGTTTTGGTACTTAGAAGGCTGTTAGGAACTGGCAGTTGTTCCTGTGTGTGGCTATTAGTCTTTGGGTAGCGGAGCAGGAGGATAGGTCATTGATAAATAAATGGACGCCTCTTATTGAAAATATGTAGAGGAATGGATAGGACCAGATAGTCCGCGGATAGGTGGACCTTCACCCACTGCTACACGCACCCACTCACAAATGCATGCTTGCCACCCCTTACATACTCATGCGTGCATGCGTTCATGTACCCTCCCATGTGCGTGCATATACATGCACGCAATTTCTCACGTACACATGCACGCATGCATTCCCACCTTCACACGTACACATGCACACAATACTCTCATGCATTCACACATTCATAATCACACATACACGCATGCATGCACATGCATTCACACACTCACACAAGTACATTTGTACTCGTTCATACATTCTAACACTCACAAACATGCAACACTTTCATAAATTCAAACACGCTCTCACACACTCATACTCATATAACCATACACTCATGTATGTACATTGTAGTCTTACACACACGTTCACCTGCTCATGCACGTACATGCATGCAACATACACATTCACACAGTTACGCACATGCATGCTACGATCATTCATGAACTTGCACTCACACCACCCATGTGCACGTATACACATGCATGCAATTTCACATAGGTGCCCCACTCATGTTCCCGCGCGTGTATGCGGGCGTTCACACATTCATGCACGTGCTCTTTCATACATGCACACACATTCATGTACGTACGCATTCATACACATGCATGTTATGCACGCATACACATTCGTGTACATGCTCATTCATGCACGCATGCACATTCGTGCACATGCTCATTCATGCATATATGCGCGTTCACGCTCGTGCTTATCCATGCATACTGACAATCATGCATTCGTGATCACGCATGCATCATGCATCATTCATGCACGCTAACACACGCCTGAATATACACAGTCCACGTGTAAGGCAACGCGTGTTGACACAATAGTCTCGACCAAGACATTAAATTGGTTTTTCCCATACCAGTCAACGTTTGACCGGCTCTCCTCCCCAGAACCGGTGCATGCCGATTTTCTCCATTTCACATGTATATTATTATCTAGATATTCAAAAATTCACAAAAATCACAAAATTCTCAAAAATTCCAAAAATATTTTCATACTTTGATTTCCATTGATTTTATTTGCGTTATTTTGAAGTTCGGGAAAAATATTGAAAAATCACAAAAAAATGTTTTCACACTTTCAAAAATCACAAAAATATTTTTAGGTCCATAAAATCATTTCCTTCTCGAACAAACTTCAAAAACCTCCCGGAATAGTATTTTCCTACTTAGAAAAACCTACAGCTTTCAAAACCACCGGGAGCGTATTTTATATCTTATTTTTTATTTTCATTGACTCTTCCGAGTACTAGATTACCCCGTATCTGAGGGAATACCTATATAGTATTTTCATTCTTCTGATTTTTGAAATGGAGTAGTTTTGGAAGGCTTATTAGATTTATTTCGAAAATAATTTTTGATTAATATGATACCGTTCGTAAGAATGGGCGCGTAGAGGGTGCTAATACCTTCCCCTCGCGTAACCGTACTCCCGAGCCCGACTCTGGTGACGCAGACCGATTCTACCCCCAACGGGGTAGCAATCAAGTGTTCTAACCGCACTTCAAAAGGTTAGTGGCGACTTCATCACACATTATTTTTCCACAACAATATCTTTTTCAAATCACACATCCATTTTTCCCTATTCGCAACCGAACCCACATTTTTGTGCCAAAGAGCGATTTTCTCTAGCAGGGTCCGGGACGTCGCAACATAAATTTCCATTATCTAAGATCAAAATAATAGACCTTTTAATTGCTCATTATTTAATAAACAAGTCTTTCGCTATTTCACTTTTCACAAACTTGCCAACTAATTTGTAAACAACTCCATTATTAAGGAGCTCACGGATGAATGAACAAGTATTAATTTGGCACACTTGTGGTTCATAAGTGGGGATTCAGATTTGTGCTTTATATGAATATTAATAAAATTAATTAATATCATAATTTGATTAGTTTATTATGTAAAATTTTTGTTGATCTTTATGACATGTTTTGTCAATTTTTATTTGTAAGATTGTGATTTTATACAGTTTTAAAAAATGCAAGAGGAATTTAATTTTAATAATAAAATCACGAGATATCTCCTTTTCCCTCTCAATTTAAACCACAAATAAATAAATAAAATGTATATATATTCCTTAAAATATGTAACACACCACATAAATTATAAAATATATTACACAAAAAAAAGTTGCATATAATTGAAAAAAAAAAAATTAGAATGGCTCTGAACATTCACATCGGGAGCAGGAGTCATAATTTAAGCTTAATTGCAAATATGTTGGGTCAGCCTCACTCAAAATTTATTGATGAATCAATAACCCTTGTGTGAATAGCAGAGTGCCATAATAATATGATGAATTATGTGCTATCAAACACAAATCATATAATATAATTTCATACTATCAAACACAAAATTTCTTATACATTCATTATTTATTCAAATAAATTTAATATGAGAAAATTCAAACATGAAAAGACCCTAACCGCAAATTGGGGATTCCCAAAACAAATGCTTCAAATCACCAAATTTACTTCAATATAACCAAATTCAACATATAAATTGCCAATTTCTACTACAAACTAATACAAATTCCAACTCAAATTTCATAATCTTATCAAAATAAGAACAAGGTTTAATGTAGGAAATTATACATCATCACCCTTCTTTGCGTACTACCTTCTCAATGTTCGGATAGTACTTCGTGGTGATAGAACATTTCGATTGTACAATACGAACCCAACGTTCACCTGCAACTTCACAGATTGTCATATCGCGGCCTGCTCCTCTCCGTTCTCTTCCCTGCTCGGCTTCCTCTACGAATTGCATAGAGAGAGGAAGAAAAGAAATATCATAGCAAAACACGCTACTTGAAGTAGCGTTTTTTGGCCGCCACGCATCCGCAGGTGAGCTCTTCGAGAATATTAAAAAACGCACGATGGTCTAACATTTTTATGGACGCATCAATTGTAGGAATAAAGTTCTTGAACTTTTTTAAAAAAATTTTAATTAAATTAAAATTAAATTCGGGGATAAAAAAAACTCCATGTTTTTTTCCTCTGTTATGATGTTTCTTGGTGCTGTGTTGGGGAATTAGAACAATTGTAACTCAAGTCTCTGGCTTCAGTCTGTAAAATTGAGTTTTATATTGGAATAACATTCAGATTTTACCTCTTAAGAAAACAAATTGCTTCTCAATTAAGTCATTTCCTCAAATACATTTAAAAAGAAAGTTTCCACCGTCATTGTTACTGTTTGGCAATTAATGAGCGGTATCGTAGGGCAAGGCATGTGAAAGTATATATATATCTTATTTTTATTTATTCAATATATGTATACATTTGCACGGAAAGGATAGAAAAACAAATAAGAGTCATTTTTCAATTTTTCTATACTAATGTTGGAAAATTATATTGGAAAATGAAAAATAAGGTAGCATATTTGTAATTCTTTGAAAAATAAAAATATATAAAAAATAAAATAAAAAATATTCTCCATAATCTAGCACGCCTTAAGTGTGCACTATGATTATGATTGAGTTAATTAATTTCACTGATAACTTTTAATGCTTTTACTTGTAAAAATTAATAATAATTTAGAAGTTAAAACACATGCATAACGTGAGGAACTCAAATGGATCGGATCATTACATGATCCCAAAATTAACATCTAACCTAATAGATTTGTTATAAAAGAGCTAGCTAGAACTATCTAGTTGACTTTGGTTGACATTTATTTATTTGTTTGTTTGTTACGCGAGTTCAAACATAGGATATCTCATTTTCCACCCCATCCTCTGCGAGTTTCATGCATATATAATATATATGAAGTTAGGGTGTGTCTAGATCATGTTAGGTTAGAGTAACCAACCCAAGGACCCTTAATCCATATTTCAGGCAACATACTCAATATAATTATCGCGACATGCCCCCAGCGGGCAGTTGTCTCCCGAGACTAGTGAGAGGTCATAAATGTTGAAATTTGAAATGGAGTCACCAGTAACCTATTATTTACCTAGGTACAATTAGAACACCTAATTACTATTCATTTGATTGATCTCTAAATTAATCATAAGCTAAGGAACTAGTAATCTCGGTCTATTTTTGTCAGAGTTGAGATCGAGAGTTCAATTATGCAAGGAGAAGGTATCAGCACCCCCCGCGCACCTGTTCGACGAACGGTACCTAATTAATTATAAATTATCCATAAATTGAATTCAATGATCTTTTATTAAATCCTAAAAAAAATAAGTAAACGTCTGTGTTGTAATATGGATAGGATAAATACGAAGCACAACGAAATAAATACAACAAGTAAATGAAGCTTAACTAGAAAACATGAAATAACAAGCACAACAACAAGATGTACATGGTTTGGCAAAGCCTATATCCACAAAAGCAATTGACACAAAAATTTCACTAAGAAATTTGAAAATACACAATACACTTCACAAAGATCTCTCTCATATCTCACAATACCCTCAAATAGCGATAAATAGACTTTCCTTTGGAGGTTTCCCTCCAATTACCCAACCACCCCAACGTTCAAATTCAAAATTTGAATTTCTTCTCACAGCCCAAGCGCACTCATTGACAAGAACAAGGGATTCATCGACGATTCAAAGAAGCCCATTCGTCAACAAGTCTATCCTCTCGTCAACGATTCTTTAACTCTTAAATTTTTTGGCTCTTGGTATCTACTCGTCGATGAGCACAGGGAATTTGTTGATGAGTCTTCTGCTGCCAATGCAAGAAGACCTCTATCTCATGTTTTCCTTCCTTTGTTTGTGATTCCCACCAAGTATAAGAGGCACACACAAATACAACAATCTCCACCTAGGCAATTATACGTCCCTTAGGAGATCCCAAAAACATCTGATTGCTCCACCTTGAACTTGAAACACTTGGTTGGTACCGTCTCCTTTCTAGTACTTGGAGACATGCACCAAGTCCAAGCAATGGCTTTTGAACTTCCCGATGGTAGCTTCAGTTTCTACCATCAACCCCGATACAGTTGTAGATTCAACACTCGAAGACTTCGCTCTAGGCTTCCAATAAGACCTTCCCACAATAGTAAACATAAAAACTACTGCAAGTCTTATATCACCAAAGCCCCCTTCGTAGTCTGCTTCAACAAAACTAACAACTAACGGCCCACTTTGTTGCCTACTGAAACACTCCATTACACAATCAAGGAGGACCTTTGACATATCCCAGACATTACAGCCCATCCTTGGATACCGAATGGTAAACATTTCACAACGATTTTCCCCAGAATCTCCCTAAGATGGCAAACAAAGTCTCCCTGCAGTTCCGTCCACAAAGCCACCCTGAGATAACACCAATCTCTTTGCAGCTCTGTCCATGCGAATCAGCAAACCAAGACCCATCTTGGTCGTACTCAACACATTCATGTCAAAAACTTTCAATAAAGTTCCCAACTGATTAGCCTCAATTAAAGCATTTCTAGCCAATAACATGTTATTCACATACAACAGATACATCACTTCATACATCACTATCACCCTATTCCCAACTAGAAGCCTCACCAATTTATACCTGAATGGTGGTCTAATAGTGCACATGGATCCACCATGATCTTGCTGATTTCTCGAGCTGAAATTCCTTGCAATACGACTAATATCATTGTTGCCCTGAGTCTGTTGTTTTACCTACATCACATGCCCATTCATATCGTGATACTGTTGAACCGAGATAGAACTTCCCGCATTTCTACTCTAAGTCCTTAACTCTACCTAAATAACATGATTGCTACTGTTGCAGTTTTCTAGCATTAGTTTCTCTTCCTTTACCTGAGTACGCTACCCTATGACTTTAACAACAAAAGTTATGTCTTCAATCACCCTTTTTTTTTGTCATAGGATCACCCAACTTGCACCCATCTTTCATATAACCCAGAAAAATGCATTATTCGGACATAACGCCAAATCTAGATCCTCAATCACTAAAATAGTGCTCCAGAGGACATTCACTCACAAATGAGTAATCTACCACAAAACCTGCCCACAATTCACTTGCAACTTTCCCATCTAGCGATACCTTTGGCGATCGGTCACACAAGAAATGCGTCATACTCACTAACTTCACCAAGAAGTACCCTGCAAGCCCTACATATAATCTACCCTGCTCAAAAAACTCCTTGAACAAAACCAGCATACTTAGTCCTAATAGCTGACATGAGGATTTCTCTCTTGGTTTAGTACTCCACCTCAACCACAACACCTCAACATTAGGCTTGTGCCACATGAGATAAACCAAGACCTTCTGCGATACATTCACGAAAAACATATGTCTATCCTTTGATGCTATCATCATCGGTCCCCAAACATCTGAATACATGTTGTCATCCATATGCTTCAACTGCATATGTCACAAAGTATCTGATTTAGATTCAACAGTTGTAACTCCACCTACAATGGTAACACCCTGCAGTACATAGATATTTCCTGCTATTTTTTCTCCTTTCATCACTATCGAGTTGCCTTCACACACTTTCATTTCTCCTTTTTCAGACTTGTAACAAAATCCATTACAGTCTAAAGTACCCAATGAAATAACATTCTTTCTTAGACCCTCAACATGCCTTACATCATATATGGTTCTTACAACATCATCATGTATTTTGATTTTGACATTTCCAATACCAAGTATTTTTGCATAAAATTATTTCCCATCAAAACACAACCAGTATTGACTGACTTATAGGTGTCACACCATTTTCTATTTGTTGTCATGTGACAAGAGCATTCGGTATCTAGGATTTAAGAATCACCCATGAGACACTCCGAACCTAATGAAATACATAGCATATCCCCATCATTGCACTCTGAATCTTCTTCCACTACATTTGCAAATTCTGACGAACCTTGCTGATTTTCAAAATTCCCTTTCTTCCACTCCAGACATTCCAATCTTATGTGCCCAATTTTACTGCACTTAAAACATTTCACGTCCTTCTTCTTCTTCCCGGACTGCAACCGAGATTTGCTTTAGGACTTACGTTTCCCATGTTCTTGCTTACTTTTCACAACAAGTCCTTCACTATGTGAAGCTTCATTGCTAATCATTTTTCTTTGATGAAAACCAAGCAATGCACTTGTCACCTCTTCCAAATTCAGGCTATCCTTGCACCATGTAAGAGTTATAACAAAATTCTCATAAGTTTGAGATGTAGATAGGGAATTTAATAGCATCAATATTTTGTCTTCCTCCTCGAAATTTACATCAACACGTGCCAAATCACTCACAATTTGATTGAAAGTGTTGATATGTCGATCCAAATTTGAACCCTCGAACATCTTAAACCAATACAACCTTTGCATAAGAAAAAGCTTATTCAACAAGGATTTAGACATATACCGGCTTTCTAACTTTCACCACACAGCCGCTGGAGAATCCTCCTCCATCACATGATAGAGAACTTCATCGTCCAAACACAAGCATATTGTAGAAACGACCTTTGCTTCCAATTCTTCCCATGTTGCCTCATCCATTCCAACCGGTTAAATTCCAAGTATAACCTTAGTCATTCCTTGTTGCACAAGTATATCCTTCACTCTCCTCTTCCATAAACCAAAGTTTCCGGTTCCATCAAATTTGACGAAGTCAAATCTTGCAGAAGATAATCCCGAAGCCATATCAACAATCGCTCTAATACCAATTTGTTGTAATATGGATAGGATAAATATGAAGCACAGCGAAATAAATACAACAAGTAAATGAAACTCAACCAAAAAACATAAAATAACAAGCACAACAACAAGATGTACGTGGTTCGGCAAAACCTACATCCACGGAAGCAATCGACACAAAATTTTCACTAAGAAATTTGAGAACAAGCAATACACTTCACAAAGATCTCTCTCATATCTCACAATACCCTCAGATAGGGAAAAATAGACTTTCCTTCGAAGGTTTCCCTCCAATTACCCAACCACCCCAATGTTCAAATTCAAATTTTGAATTTCTTCTCGCAGCCCAGGCACACTCATCGGTGAGAATAGGGTGGTGCAGTTGATGTATTCTCAATAAGGGGGTGAATTGGATATTTAAAATTTATCCCTACGTTTGACCAAACATTTGTCATATTACACAACCTATAGTTTGTCTATGTAGTCTCAAATGCACAGATAAGTATAATATGCGAAAATTTAAATCATGCGCATCATTCACACAACAACATACACGTGCAGCAATATAAATTGCGAAAATATAAATAGACACACGATATGTTATCGGGGTTCAGCCAATTGTGCCTATGTCCCCGCTTTGACTCACAAGCATAATGATTCCACTAATGCTCACTTAACGGGTGGAGCGGCACCGATTACAATCAGGTCAATTCACGGGGCTGACCTCAACCTACACCTTATTAGGATAGTGCACCTCACTTTCCTAACCGGGTCTAAACCAATCTAGGACTATTCAACAAGGCTAGTCTCCCTCTTCAGGCCCACACCTGGAATACAACAAATATGAAAATTTTCGTACAAACAAACGCTTCTTAACATAAGCAGATATGTACCACTACTCATAATATAATCAATGCACCTCAAGAATGTATGAACTATAAGCTTGGTGCTCTACGTGTGCAATCAACACTCAGTCTAATGATTATTCTCAAGCAAGCACTAGAGTGTTTAAACAGACTATTCTTTGAAAACCAAGTATATCAAATCTCAATATTAGATCAGTGTTTCAAAGATGTTAGCAATAATATTCAAACAAATTCAAAAATATTTTCTTCAATATAGCAAGCACAATAGTTGTTTGAAAACGAGCTTGAAAATAATTTTTTTCATACAAAATATAAGCTTAAGGAATCTTGCAATATCAATACAAAGACCCTCAAACTACTGAGTTTTCCCACACAAGATTTATTTGTTAAAATCAGTGGGAACAACTTTAGTCTAACTCTCAAGATAAAAAATCAAACAATACAAACTTCAAATGAGAGTTGTGGGCTTTTTAGAATGGAGGACAAACAATCTAGAAACTCTCACAATACTTAGATAATCAAGGAATAAGTGTACAAGAGTGAATGAGAGTAGTATGAGCCAAATAGGTTTTAGAAATTTTGAGAGAATTTTGACTTAATGATTTTGCTAATTCACCCTTAATTTTGCAAATGAGCTTGTATATATAGACATAGGCAAAATTATGATTGTTGGAGACTCAATAGGCATTATTAAAAAAGTTTTAAAGTTGTTTAAAGAAAATAACGTCATTTAACCACTTTAACCTCAGTAAAAAAATAAACAACCCAAGAGTTTTTGGGTGCCTGACCCAAGGTTCAAGTGCTCGAATAGACATAGTGTAAAAAGGTATTGTTCGAGGTTCAGGTGCCCGAAAATGGGCTCGGTTTGCTAACCGAGGCGATTCCTCAAAAACACCGCGGTTCAGGTGCCCGGTCTAACATTCGGTTGACTAAACTCACAAGTTCAGTTGCCCAAAGCTATTTTGAACGCTAAGGTTCGGGCACCCGGATTGGTGAAAAGTAACCTGACACAAGTTCGGTCGACCGAGGAAGATGTGAACAATATGGTTCGGTCTGTCGAACATAGGTCAACATGTTAACTCGTCCACAGTTCGGTCGCCCGAGGTGTTTTGAACACCACGGGTTTGGTCACCCGACCTCTCATAGATTTGGCGTTTATGTTCATTTTTACTTCAATTAATTCCTCTAATATTTTAAGTGATTTTGGGGACATCTTATATACTAGTGCTAGGACCTAGGGTCATTCTAAGGTCTTTTGAGGACACCGAAAAAATTTGGCTTCGATCGACCTTCAGTCAACCGAAGGGTGATCCCTAAGGTCTTTCTAAGGTCTTAAGCTTATAGTCCAACATGCATGATGCGATGATTATTACAGACGTTTTCTTAATTAAGATTACAAACCCAAATAGAATTTACAACAAATAAATATGTCGGGGTCTTCCTTTTCTTCAAGTTACTGCATGCTACCAATGTGATCCAGTTTAGTATGATCCTACACACAAACTTGAAAGTCATCAAATACCAGACTATTTGTCATTGTCAAAACCGGGAATGACCCATAGGGTCAACATAGGGGATTTGTCAATGAGTCAAAGAAGCCCACTCGTCGACGAGTCTATCCTCTTGTCGACGAGTCTTTAACTCTGAGATTTTTTTGGCTCTTGGTATCTACTCGTCAACGAGCATAAGGAACTCATCGATGAGTCTTCTGCTGCCAGCAGAAGAAGACCTTTATCTCATGTTTTCTTTCTTTTGTTTGTGATTCCCACCAAGTAAAACAGCCACACACAAATACAACAGTTTGAAATGGAAATTAAGTTGTGATTTAGGAATGTCTAATAAGACCTCTAAATGAGGGGATCTTGTTAGATAAACCCCCCTCAAAACTAATACAAGTGAGGTTTGAAATACCTCATTACCCTTTTCAAAATCATAGGGACACAACCAGGAAAAAGTAAGGAAAAATTTTCTAATTTGGAACAAAAAAGTCTTTAAAATATCCCAAGATTTTTTCAAAATTTATAAAAAAAAAATTCAAATTTTGAAATTTTTTTTTTTAAAGACTTTTGCTCATTTATTTTTGACTTAAAACAGCTCAAAAATATTTTTCTTAATTTTTTCAAATTTCAAAATATATTTCCTAATTTGTTGCTATTTTTTCCTGATTTTTATCTATTTTTTCCATATTTTTAAAATTAAAAATATAAGAAAAATTACAATTACATAGAAAATAAAATGAAATAATAAATTAATAAATAAAATGAAAAAGGATTCAGAAAAACCAGATCGATTGAACTGGTCTGGCCAGTTGGTTTTGGGTGGGCCAGGTGTCCGCCTATGGTGGGGACACGTGGCAGCCTCTTTTTTTTTTTTTTTTCTAAATTTACTATAGTAAGGTGACGTCAACATGACGTCACCTACCACGTGTTAGCCACCGATGATTCTTTTTTTTTTTCTCTTAATTTAATCTAGTAACATGATATTAGCATGGCGTCACCTACCACGTGTTAGCACTCGATTGGTACTGAAAGTTTGACTCGGATCGTTGACGTGGCAGTTCTTCGGCCATCCAAAGAAAATCCAAATCAGATGGCCAAGATCGCTCTACATCGCCCAAAAAATACTTGGCCCAAGCTATGCCACATGTCACCACCCGTGTGGTGACACGTGTCCTACTATGCCATGAATATAAAAAATCCTTTTTCAATTCCTTTTTTTTTTGTTCATTTTTTCCCGTCTGTTTCTCTCTCCTCTTCTGCGATTTCTCTCTCTCTCCTCCTACTCTTCTTTTCTTTTCTTAGTTTGCTCACTCTTCTCTCTCTTTTCTTCTCTTAGTCTCTCTCACCTCTTTTCTTTCTCTCAGTTCTCTCGGATCTTTTACTCCCTTTCTTTCAATCTTTCTCTTATCTCACCTCTTTTCCTTCTCTCCATTCTCTCGGATCTTTTTCCTTATCTAACCTCATTTATGTGTTTTTATTGCAAATTCGAGACCAGAAAGGAGTGTTGGGATTGTTTTAGTCTTATTGGGGACGCAGATAATAGATATTCACCCTTTTTTTTGTTTGACTATTTTTTATATGATATGGCTAGCTTTTTCTTTGGGATTTTCTCAGGAACCAAACAAGCTCCCAGGTTTTGACTAGGGTTGGGTTTGGTGAGACTTGGGCTTGACCGTGGTTTGGAGCTGGTCAAGGCTTCTGGTTAGGTTTGGGTTGACTCTGGTTGGGTTCGGTAAGACTCAGGCTTGACCAGGGTTTGGGGCTAGTTAGGGCTTCTAATTAAGTTTGGGTTGACTCTAGTTGGGTTTGGTAAGACTTGGGCTTGACCAGGGGTTTGGGCTGGTTAGGACTTCTGGTTAGGTTTGGGTGGACTCTGGTTAAAACTAGTTGGGTTGGTTTGGGCTCTAGTTAGG
Organism: Malania oleifera; assembly: GCF_029873635.1. NCBI lineage: Eukaryota > Viridiplantae > Streptophyta > Magnoliopsida > Santalales > Ximeniaceae > Malania > Malania oleifera. The sequence continues at coordinate 102,052,744 of NC_080424.1, read as the reverse complement.
TTAGGGTTGGATTCTGGTTAAGGCTGGTTAGACTCTGATTAGGGCTGTTTTGGGCTCTGGTTAGGGCTAGTTTGACTTGTCCTTGACCAGGGTTTTGGTCAAGTGGGTTTTATTTTAAAACAGTGGACCCCTCTTTTTGAAAGGATGGGCTTCGGGTTTAGTGAGCTTATTTTGAAAAAATGGGATGGTCCTTTTTTGAAAAAAACATGTGGACCTAGGTCTTTTAAAACATATGGGCTTGGGTTTTTTTATAAGTACGAGCTTCGATCTTTTTAAAATATGGGCTTGGCTTTATTTAAAATATAGGCCTAGGTTTTTTTAAAATAGTGGTCTAAGTCTTTATATATATATATATATGGGCTTGGGGTTATTTAAAATTATGGGCTTTGGGCCTCCTTTTTAAAAACATGGGCTCTTGGCCTCCTTTAAGCTTCTTCTAAATCGGGCCTGGGGAGATTCGGGTCTTTTGACACAGTGACCTCAGGGCTTTTCCAAAACTAGTTTCCAAAACATAGTGACCTCAAGGCTTTGCTAATAGGCTTCTCGTTTACTTCAAGGTTGGGCTTGGTCTCAAGGTTGAATTGCATGGGAAAGGAGGGTCACAATCTAGTTTACCAAGACTAGTATGCTACTGAGAATATGGAAGTAAAGAAAAATACATAATGGAATACTAACCTCAGGCCTTCCACTCATTCAGTTCTTCGTATCCAAGCTTTCTACCCCTCGAGTTTCTCCTTTTCAGAGTGTTGGTATTTGCTCTTATCTTTTGTCACTTGCTCCTTGGTTCTGACGACCCTTCAGGCTATAGAGGATCTTTGGTCCTATGATCCTTCAGCAATTGGACCCTTAGTTTTCTTAGGAAGGGCATAGCTGTAATAACCCCAAAAAGGGTTATAAAAGATTAGTGGAATGATTCCCAATATATATATATAAAATTAAAATTAAAAAAATTAATTAATTAATTAACTAATTAATTAATTGGATTTAAAAGAAAAAGAAAAAAAATTAATTAAATTTATTTTTATTTTTATTAATAAAATATATTATTATTAATATTAATTAAATATATTATTATTATTATTATTATTATTATTATTATTATTATTATTATTATTATTATTATTATCTCCTGAAGCTGAAAGAGCTGCAGGAGGCTGGGGAAATGCAATCATGCATTCGTCGGCGCGGGGCTTGCTTGTCTTTCTTTTCTTTTCTTTTCTTTATTCTCCTGTGCGGCCTCTAAACTCTCTCTCTCTCTCCTCTCATTCTCTCTCCCTCTCTCCTCGATTTCGTGACGAATTTTCGTCCGATCGAAAATCTGAAAATACCACTAGACTCCATTCGCCGCTGCCGTCATTTCTACCAGAGCGGATCAGTGGTAGGAGGCAGCGTAAGCATATTCCCTGGGGTAAGCCATTTTCTCCATTTTCTTTAATTTCTTGTAAAATATAAGCCCAATTGACGAACGGACACCACCACGAGAATTTAGGGATGATTCTCTACAAGTCTAGCGGGACGAAATTCTCGTGGGGGTGTCAGGCCAAAACCCCAAATTTGGGGTGTTGGGGTTATTAAGGGGCTTATTTTTAATTAATTAGCATTAATTTAGAAATGCTAAAATATTGAGCATCTGGGGCTGAAGTAGGTTTTCTGAAATTTAGGGTCCGGGTGAGCGCCGTGGGTGTAATTTTGGGACCCGCAGGTAAAATTTAGAAAATTAAGTGGAGGTGTTAAATAATAGTTTAAAAATTAATTTGTGGTATATGGAGTCTAGGGAAGGTTAGATGGATATTATTTTGAAAAAATAGATTAATTAATTTGGAAAAAAATGCAAATTGCAGGAGTTGAATTTCGGGCGCCAAGGGCGTAGAATTTGGGATTCTAGGGAGACTCTCAGTAAGTCAGGTAAGGGGAATAAATTATAGCAGTGTTTTTAGAATTATTATTTAAATGAATATGTGAAATTGAGCATATGATATTTTGTCTGAAAATTATTATGATATAAATATCAGATAAATTGTGTGGCATTTGAGCAATTGTAAATTGTGATATTTTGGAGTGTAAAATATAATAATGTGTAATTTCTGAAAAAATATTGAAATGAGAATTACTGATCTGATTAGTGAAAAATAATGTAATATGGTATTATTATATGAGTAGAAATGTTTTGCCTGGAAAATGGGATTTTGTGAATTATTGATATTAGAAAAAAATGAAATGTGGTATTTAATTGTGAGTGGAAATTATTTGCATGAGAAATGAGTATTTTGGGAAAATGTGAAAAATACATGAAATATGATATATGATATTAAGAGATGATGAAATGTGCACAGAAAATGATGAGAATATTTATATTGAACTGAATTGTGATATACTGAAATATAATTGATGAAATGCCAATACTGCATAATGATTGCGGGTATGTGGTGGTAAACCCTGTTGGATGGTTATGATATTCAGCACGGTATCGTTGCGAGTGGTGTTAGTGCAACCACACGGACTCTTGGAGCGTGTGGCGTGACAGTCAACTGTGCCATTTTGTAGGGTTGTTAGGCCCCCTGAGTCCGGATCAGGGTATTAGGCCAGTCAGTCGTACTACAAACGCGATATGTGATATGATATTTGATCTAACCGGGTCGGCCAACCGCAGTTAGATCCAACCTTCGGGCCGCACAACCTTGACCATGGGGGGAAGAATGGCGTGTATAGAAAGATCCTCAGGGTGACCATGAGTTACAAACGCGATGTTGGTATTTGATACCGAGGATACTCATGAGCCAGAAATTAAAGTGGAAATTAAAAGTGAAAGAATGATAAAATTGGCCAAAATGAGAAATAAAAGAAAGAATAGAAATTGAGAAATAAAGAATGATAAAATTGAGAAATGGAACAATGTGAGTTAACAATATAAATAATTAAGGTGAAGTGAAACTCTCCGCCTGAGGGCTTACTGAGTAAGGTGAGTGCCCTGATGGGTATCAAATGTGGCATACCCAGCTGCATAACGTGTTAGGGCAGAGAGAAGCTACCTGTATGGGCGGGTAATCTTCCCTATTCTCAAGAACTTCACGGCTAAATATGTGTTGGAAATCATTGAATTTGATAAATGATTTTAAAGCTTATAAAAGCTTGTGTTGTATATCTATATGATTATGTGTATGTGAATATCGGTATATTTTCTCAGATGAAATGGTGATTTGAAAAGTGAAGTGTATTATAATTGTACTCATTTGGCCACACACTGTAAATAATCTATCCCTTCTTACTGAGATGTGTCTCACCTAAATTATCTAAATTTTTCAGGGGACATAGATAAGCCAGATGGTAAAGCTTCGTGATCATAGGGAGCTGGGACCCTGAGATTCAGGGTGAGTTTTGACTAGGGAGGTGTGGTTCCCTAGGGTTATATTATTTTTGGGTATGAGATAGTGTTGTGTATTTATGTACGTTAATACTCTGGGTATTGTATTCTGACTGATGTGTATATATTGTCTTCCGCTGTTAGGTTGTTTAATAAAATACTTTTTACCCGGTACCCAATGCGGGTCGGGTCGTATGAATGATAGTAGGATTGTTGACGTGGCCGATTAATGAATTTATGACATAATTATTTATTTATTATAGAAAAAAAATTGTACGAAAATCCGAGCGTCACAATAGCCCACCTTCCTCTCAAACAGTATTCCTTACTATACTCTCAATTTCTCTACGAGACTATGGCCTCTCAATTGCCTCTTTTTTTTTTTTTCCCCTTAATTACTTCATCTCAATTTGCTTCCTCTCTCTGTTGTTTCTACGTGTCTTCTTCCCTTGCGGAGACCCCTACTTATAGGGTTAGGCCTTGGCCAGCATTAAAATCAAATCAACCCTCTTAGGTAGTAAATTGCCCCTTTCCAATTGCCACTTTCCTTGTGTTCTACCTTCCCATGCGCATGCTTTCCTTCCTATAGAAACTTCCCATGCCCAGTAGAGGCCTTCCGAATATTCCCTGTATATATCTTTTTATTGATGTATTTCCCTATATTTCACTATATTTGTATTTTTGCTATATTTGTATGAACATTGAAATAAATGTCTAATTTTTTTTTTCTTTTGTTATATGAGGCTCAGGTCAAAATGGGGTGTCTACAATGATTAAAGTAGCCAAGAAAGAGGCTTAGTCCTATTAAATGGGATATGTTGGCTAGTCCCTCCCTCCCTAACTAGCCCCAACCAAGGGGGGGAAGAAAGCCTTCATGAGGATGTTGATCTTCTTCTTTGCCACCCTAACTTGATCTATTTGATCATTCATCCGAGACTACCTTTGTAATGACCCAAAAAATTAAGACTATTAAAATAATTAGGAAGGATAATAAATGAAATGGATTAATGGATAATAAGGAAAAAGGAAATATTTTAGAGGAAGGAAAAGCAAGCCTCGTCGACGAATGTTCTGTCTTTGTCGATGAGTGTCCTTCTAGAGATCGTGGACGAACCCCAGTCCCCTGTCGACAAAGAAATCCTGAGAGAGTAATTTCAAACTTTGAATTTCATCAACGAATGTATCTTCTTGTCGATGAAGACCCTTCAGTGGTTCGTTGACGAACTCTGCCTTCTTGTCGACGAATCCATATGGCAATAGCGTGTATAAAAAGGGATAAGGAAGCTTCATTGCGAAGAAAATCAATTTTTTCTTTGTTTCTCTCTCTAAAAATCGTTCTCTCTCCCTACTCTCTTAGAATCCAACCCAGATTCAGCTCGAATCGCTAAACGCAAGTCACTACGGTGTTCTAAGGAAGATTCTCTACACATCTAGCGGATCAATTTCTTAAACTGAGCTTTTTAGGAAATGCTTCAAAGTTGAGGTAAGGGTCTGGATTCTCAGTTTTGGGTTTTTATAAGTTTATTTAAGGTTATTAAGTTGATAAAATGTAGAATTAGTAGCTTATTTGGGACTTATCTCATCTAACTAGGGTTTTTGAACCAGGATCCGGGTGAGCATCATAGGTGTTAGTTGGGTTACCTGTTGGTGAATTTCAAGGATTTAGGTAAAGGGGAAATTTATATATTAAATCAGGTTTTCATGAATTAAAATGGATTATGTTTAATTTATGTATATATGTTTTCATATGGGTATAAAATGTTAACCATGTAAATTATTGTTTCTAAGCTTAGGATTACTTATTTAGCTACGTATATGTGAAAATGAACGGATGAAAGTGGAAAGTATTTCAGGATAATTATGTAAGAAATGAAAGTATATTTTCAATAAATAAACGTTAAATGTTGATTTGCTTATTTTATAGGCAACATATGAATTTTATTGCTAAAATGTGTGGCATGAGTGGAAAGTAATGTTGTTGAATGTATGTTATATGTATGAGATGCAGACTATGTAAGGAATGCAATGATAATGAAATGTATAAGGATGATGTTGTTTGTGATTGATAATGCAACCATGAATACAATGACAGCTAAAAAGAGCTATAGACTAAACGATGACAGCAAAAAGGAGCTGTGTTAGCAGATTTTAGTACATATCTATGTTGACTAACTGATGTACAGCTAAAAGAAGTTATAGTACGAATGAATGAAATGAAAATAAATGTAATGGAAATGTGAATGAAATGGTTATGAAATATGAAATGCGAACGATGTAAATGTTAAAGGTTACATAAAGTGAAATGTCAAGAAATGCTAAAGTTATGAACATGAACAGATATGGATGATTTAATAACAACAGACAGAATAATGTAGTACGGTATGATCAAGTATTTACATTAGTAGAACATGTTACTTTAGGGTGGGACAAACTCTTCACCTGAGGGCTTGCTGAGAAAGGCGAGTGCCCTAGTTGTATCAAATGTGGCACTAGGTTGCATAATATGCTAGAGCAGAGGGAAACTATTTGTATGGGTGGGTAAATTTTCTTATTCTTGGGGGCCTTCACTGGTAAACTTTGTATGAATTGTGTGAGTATGGGATTAATTTATCACTTGAGAGCTTACTGAGTAAGGTGAGTTGCCCTAGTATGCTTCAGTTGTGGCCTTTGGGTTGCCTAAGTATCAGAGCAGAGGGGTGCTACTTGTATGGGTAGGTAATCATCCCTATCCTTGGGTAATCTCGAGGGTTAAATCTTTTACATGTGTTTGGTTAGGCTCAGAGAATGATTTCAGTGTTTATGATAACGTTTTGCAAATGTTATTAAAATAATATTTATGAACCTCAATTTGACCACACGTTGTTTTAATATATATTGTTTCTTCCCCTTACTGAAATGTGTCTCACCCGATTACAAATTTATCTTTTCAGGACCACCATGTAAATGAGCTTAGAGAAGCTTGAGGTTGATAGCATTTTTGGGGTTCTAGATAAAGAAAAGGGTATAAACAATTGGATGATATTTTGGGATGTAAATAAGTTATGTTTTATGTTTTATGTTTTAAAAGTTTTCTGAAGTATGGATGATTGTGGAACATTCTGGTGTTTGAGAATACTGAATATTTTTGGAGATATGTGGATATATGGGAATATAGGTGATGAATGGCTATTATGGATTATAGATAGAATTAATAAACTCTAGTATTTATTATTATGATTGAGGATAATAGTTATGTTTTCCTTGTGAATATATTTATTTGTTTATTGAATATCAGGGTTTTTAGGAATAGCGCACCGGACCGAGTTTAAGGGTTTGGGGCGTTACAACCTTACCCTAGAACATTTCCTCTTCTCTATCTATACACTTGATATCTCCACTTGATTGACATTAATGATACAATTTTCACCTCCCTTCCTTAATTGCACCCAACAAACTTCCTCCTTGGGGAATGAGGCCATGCTTGATCTAGGGAATGTCATTAATGGGGTTGAGGGCTAACATCGTTGATCAAAATTCATGGTTGGTGGCGATGTCGAAAGGCTCAAACTAGATCTTTGATGCGAAACCTAGGCAAAGAAAAGACATTAATTGTGTGTGTGTGTGTGTGTGTGTGTGTGTGAGAGAGAGAGAGAGAGAGAGAGAGAGAGAGAGAGAGAGAGAGAGAGAGAGAGAGAGAGAGAGAGATAGAGGATTTAAGGAAATTAGGAGGTTGGATTGGACATGCATGGAAGTGGCCGAGGACAAGAGAAGTTGGTTAGGGCCAAATCTTAGGAAAGACAAAGCCTTATTGCTTGCTGCTTATGCTAAAATATTTGTTTGTACCTATCTTGTTCAATCTTAATTATTCAATTGAGTATACACTATTGTTTACCACTTTAATTTGCTACTTAATACTATGTGAAATTAAGTTTGCATATGTGTTATTAGATTCTTTATTAGATGATCTGATAGAAAGTCTAATGCATTATGACTCCATGGTTTATTTACATGTTTATTGTTGATGTATTGCAAGATACTCATCAAACATGTCTATTATGTACTGTCTATTTCCTAGAGATCTTAGTATACGAAAGAGTATCTAGTTTCTTTCTTTGCACTTGGAACTTACACTTCATTGAATGAACTTGTTTTTATATTTGTTAAATAAGTCCATGATTATTTGATTTACTTGACCAATATAATTCATACTTTAACCTAAACATATATTCCTTGATTTTTTTACTCACTTGAAATGCACAACAAGAAAAATGGGCTCTAGTTATGGATCAAACTCATTGCAAAACTTCCCTTTCGTTGTCGAAGTAAATCCAATGAGGAATATGTACTAAAAATTCATTAGTGCTACCTCACCGCAATGACAACAAATGTTGTCGCTAAATCTATTACTAATTTCGTCATTAAAATATACTTAGTGACATACAAGTCATCGCTAATTAGTTATAATGATGTGACAAAATTAGGAAATTATCATCACTAACAAATTCATTGTCGTTTCAAGAACATACATTGCTAAATTGATGATACTTTACCCAAAAAACTTTATATTACTTGGATCTAATTTAACTCCATGTGTTGATTCTTTGTAGTTTTCTTCTATTGGTTGTAGCTTTGTAGCATACTTATCCTACATCTGTGTATAAGAAAATTAATTAAAAATTAGTATGGACGAAATAACATACTAAGGTATAGAAAATTGAAAATCAATAGAGAGATGAAATCAAGTATAGAAAATTGTAAACAGGTGGGCATAAAATCAACCAACTAGCTTGAATTCACACAATTTGCTATATGTCGAATGGGAAAATTAAACACGTAGATAATAAAGGTTTGACTTAGAAAATGACAATTACATTAATGTTGCTTGGTCTTAATACAAAATGCCCATTTACTAGTTTTGTTCCCTCACTCGAATAGATTTTATTTGATATTTAAATGTTAGTGCACTTTATTATTCCATTGTTACTTTTAGGTGATTTGAGTAAAGATTTCGAGAATATTCTTAGCAACCATTGATATAGTTTCATGGAAAAGACTATCATTAGATAGATTCAAATTTTCCCCAAATGTAGTAACAAATACAAATATAAAAAATGTATGTATGACTAAAGTAATACAAATAAGCAACAATAAAAGAAAATATGAAACACATTAGAAATCTTTCTATTGTTCACTAGAATGGTCCAAATTTTTCACAAAGAAAGTAGTCATCTCATTTTTTTTTTTTCCCTTGGAAGTCCTTATTCCATTGTCCCTTCAACTAGTTGTCAATCTTCTTGTGAGGCTTTTCATTATTGGGCTTCCACATCTAAGAGTATGCTTCAATGAGGTTGGCTTGATAAGTTTCCTCATTTTTAATTTTAGCTTGATCTTAGAGATCTCTCGGACTTGGATGTGCACAATCATATCTTGCAGTAACATACCCTTAAGCATGTATTTTAGTGTCATTTTGTATTCCATTAAGGAAGGAGGTAATTTTTTTTATTTTGGGTTCAACATAAATGCTTTTTTTGTTCTTTATCCCTCCCTTAGGCACTCATATGCTCTCTAAAATTTATAATAATTCCAATTTTTCATTCATCATGTTTAAATTTAGAAAGTCGTCAATTGTGAACTTCTAAAATCTAGCATCAGTCTTTGATTATATACTTCTAAATGTCATGATTCAATACCTCTTATAATTTACAACTTAGAATATAATTCATATGCATGATACAATTCATTAGATATTTAGTTAAGAATGTAATTCTTGTAAAAATAGTTGGCATTGTCTTACAATTGGCTAGAAGCAATCAGGATAAACCTCATCATTAGTTAGGAATTAGGTCTACACAAATTTTGGAACTTCATCTCTTATATTTGGTACCACCAATAACGTTCTAACATATATATAGTATCATTACAAAATTTAGGTCTAAATCCCAATATTTTATTAAGCAAGTCTCAATTTAAGATGGTTGAAAAAATAATACAAAATCAATTATGGTGGTGGAGTAATTAGTATTTAAAAATAAAAAAATTAAAACAAAAATAGATAAAGTAGGTGGAAAATATATATACAGAAACATGATAGGACACTTTCTTTAAATTGAATTTTTTTTTTATAAAATAGATTGTTATTCATTAGTCTTCACGGCTCTATGGTCGAAAATATGTTCAAAAAGTTAAATGCTTTTTGTAAGTTAAAATAAATGATACCTAATTACTAGATTTAAATTAATTGGCTCCTAGTTCTATATTAAACAAAAAACTCGTAATTTTTTCCATTAAAAACAATCATTAAAAGGTTATTCAAATATAAAATCTTAAAGTACGATTAAATTTGAATTTGAAATAAAATGGACTTGAAGTTCACGTGCAATTTAAACATTAAAATTCAGTCATTCATATATGCTTTTTAATATAGGATAAGAAAATAATGAGAATTTTTGAAATAATCCGTATAAACTATAAAGTTACACCTTACACGAATAAAATTTGCAAATTATACAAAAAAAAAAAAAAATTGATAGACAAATAAAAAAATATTAATTGTTATTTAGACTATTGCAATTATTTTTTTTTTTTTTTTTGTGATTGTTATTCCAAAGTTCTCAATTATAAATTCAAATAAATAATATAATTATTTCATCATTTCATGGCAGCTTGAAGGGACTGCACTTTTTTTTTTAATGGAAAATATAATAATAATAATAATAATAATAATAATAATAATAATAATAATAACACCCTGTATTCCCCCAACTGGAATAAGCTCAGGTCGATGTCCATAGCTTATAGCATTTAGTTTGTTGTGTTAGTGACATACAATTTAAGACACCATAATATTTTTTGAGGCAGGACTTTTTAAAGTGTTTGGCATCCCAAAGTACAGGGAAATTGAAGTTTGTCATCACCTAATATTTGTGAGGCAGAAGCCCAACAAATTTTCAATTTAAGATGTATCCTTCTTTGTTTTGAAGGATAGCTGGTATTTTGGGCTACAAGTTGGGGCTATTTCCTTTGAATTATTTAGGTCTTGTTGGCCTAGTTAGGCGCCCAAGAGGGAAGTGGGGTGGATTAGGTGGTTTTTAAAACCTAAACCAATTCAACTATTTTTGTTGATCTGCAATGACGTAGATTAAATTAATCTCTACCAATGCTAGTAACCAAGATAGATCGGATGAGAGTTTGAGTGTAGTGAATAGAAAAAAAATTATTTGAGCTAGTTTATGGTGTAAAGCAATTATAACAAACGACAAAACCATGAAGGAGAGAGAGATAGAGTAGCACACAAGATTTATAATGGTTTGGTCACCTAACCTACGCCCACTTCTCAAACGAACCTGTTTGAGTATTTCCACTATGATCCAATACTAAATGCCCTTAGTATCTCATAACCAAGACACCTGCCCTACCTTACGTTGATTGGCAACAACGCCAACAACCCATGCCTCAACACCAAGGATAAGACAACCCTAATAAGGACTACACAGCCCTCACACCACTTGGTTCCTTGGCCAGTACACAATTTTGTAGCATTCAGGATAATGCAGTTTGACCAGGATTACACAAACAATAAGACAAGGGATAACAAGAATAAGAAAAATAAAACCTCCAAGGTCTTTTCTAGCTCACACGGAGCCTGAATTTCAGAATCTGTGAGCTTAGAGAGAGACTTAATGAAGTCCCAGCCTATTAGGAAAATACAACATTCAAGCCCACGTGAATCAGAATTACAATGAACAGTATTCTTAAAATGATAGCAGTGCAAGCTTCTTCAAATGTGTGTTGTTTGATTGATTTTCTTCATTGTTATCGAGCGTCAATATAAAGAGTGTTTTTCAAGCTCAGCTTCGATCTTGAAATACTAGCTCTCACGAGTTTTATCTTCTATGGATATGGAAACTTCCAAGTTGACAAGTCAAATTCTTAGCTTCTTCATTCAAAATATGAACGTTGAATCTTTTTTTTCAAGGCGCAATCATAAGATCACAATGATAGAGTAATATGGGAAATAATTAAAATAAAAAATGGATCAGTGAGTTGTAGTCATGTGTCTTAACATAGACGAATGCCACAATGTGTGCAGTGCATCTGTAGATACATTACAATTTGCATTTGTGACTGCATCTGCAAGTGCATCTGCGATCACATCTATAAGCTCATCTGCGCTTGCATCTGTAAACTCATCTGAGCATATTTTTATTAATGTTAATGATAATCAATTGGACATGGGTTTTTTCACTCACCAAAATCTAACTCCATTAGTTCTTCACCTCTTAGAGTCATGCTTAAAGATAGAAGATTTTGAGAACCAATTATTGAGAGATTTGAAAAACTTGCTGGTTCAAAGAGATATTACCTCACTAACGGAGGTAGACTCACCCTTATCAAGAGTACTCTCTCAAATTTCCTGGTGTACCAACCATATGTCCCTCTTCCCGTCCCATGCTTGGTGGCCAAAAGACTCAAAAGATATTCAGAAAAGATTCCTCTAGGCAAACACAATTGAGGGGTTCAAGAACCACCTAGTTCAATGAGGGGTTGTCGGGCAATCTATTCAAATTGGAGGCCTGGGTTGCAATTCTCTCAATGTGTTCAACAAAGCCCTCCTTGGTAGATGGCTAGGGAGGTTAATGAATAAAAAAGTCTGTATTGGGGAAAAATCATTGCTTCGAAGTACGGCCTTGACCACGATTGATGAACTTCTAAGTTAACATGCTTGTAACATAGGGATAATGGAGTAATTTGGGATATTCCCTTTGTGAGAAATGACCATGATGAGTGGCTTGACAACTTCTCTGAATGTTTTTGGCTACTTAGTCCTTTTAGTAATACCCCAAGCGAGCCCGAATGGACCCTTGACAAAAAATGGCTGCTTTTCAGTCAGCTCATATTACAGAAAAGCTGAATAAAGTTATTAAAGCCAAAATAATTTCCCATCGAAACCCATATGGAGATCTCTAGCCCCAACAAAGGTTGCTGTCTTTGTGTGAGGGGCAACTCTAGGGAAGATACTGTTAACAACCTATAAAAAATGGGGATAAATTAAGTTCATTGATGTTTTTTGCATAAGGCAGGCATTGTGCCCATTGAACATATCCTCCTTCACTGCCCATGGATAAGAAATTTCTGGATCTGGAGTTGGTCACTGATGGGTTAATGCTATGACAGTGGAGAATGAGATCTGGACCTAGAGAGGCATTTGCTCAAGCAAAGGCCGAAAGAAAAAGTCTTGACCCTGATCCCCCTTGCCATTTTTTGTGTTGTGGAGGAAACAAAACAGAAGATCTTTTGAAGGATCAGCTACATCTATGTGGCTACCCCGCTCACAAATTCTCAAAGATAGATGGCTTACCACTCTTACAGTCTTACTATCTGGCTTAGAGGTTTATACATGTTAGACACTAGCACAATTCTTGGATCTTTAGATACCTTGTATCATAGTGAGGCTTTTCCTTTTGGCTCTTTTTAAAACTTGGGTGCCACCTCCTTGCAGCCCTTTTGATGAATTCTATCTGTTGCTACAATGAAAAAAATATATAATTTAGGAGAGCATGGATGTGCATGAATAACCTTTTTCTGTATGCATAGTAATTTTTTTTTTTTAAAAAAAAAAACATAGGTGGAGTTATTTACCAATGAATGAGAATTTTCACTGTGAAATAGGCATGTCCTGCTACTCTTTAGGTAGCCGCCTTGCCAGCATGACTAATATACAACTGTAGTAGCATGTAATTTCCCTGTTTTTTTTTTTTTTTCCTTAAAATAATTTCTCACAAAAATAAAAATAAAAGTGTTTATAAAACAACACATTTATAATTAGATTTATTGTTAATAAAGGGAATTAGTTCAGGTGTGAATTATCACCATGTGAAAAAGTCATCACCCAGTGTTTTATGCTTAGTAGGCTACAGTTACATGAATAATGTGCAATACAATGTGTCACGAGCTAAGTTTGTTCAGGGCATTATGCTTACCTGTGACCGCTTATCTCGTGTGCTTGGGATGAATTTCCATCATGTAAATACTAGTGTATGGTTATTTTTTGCTAGTAGTGTCTTTGTAAGCCAAATAAGGTAGTATGACGTCTCAGTCACTTTGATATTTTCTAGTGTCAGGATGATAATTACATAAAAACCTCTTTAGGGGAGGGTGAGTGTTCATCAGTCATTGTAAAACTCACTAACATTTGTCAACGTGTTTAGCCTACTTACCTTCCTCGCTAAACACATCATGTCAACGGAGGTGTTGTTAATGAATTGCGTTCACTTCAATTTTTACTGCTTGCTTGTCACGACTTTCATGAATTGATTACTATTTCCGCTGCTATCTGAATGAATGTTAATGAAAGTGCTTCGTGGATGAATGTTGGTAAACGATAGGCTGGCGAGTTAAGTAAGAGTGCTTTAGCTAGCACCGCACGGCCCTTCATAACAGTGTGATAATATAGTCAGACCATGACATTTGGTATCAGAGCCAAGTCGGTGACACTTGGTGAGAGCCCAAGGTTGAGTTGCTACGTGAATTCGATTGCCTTCGTTGTTGGACTTGGAAAGCTTTGGTAAGTGACCATGGCACCAAACACTGCTAAGAGGATCAGCGTGCTAGAAGCCCAGGTTGAGACAACAACCAACATTATGGCCGCGGAGATGGCCCCGATGAAAGAACTTGTTGATGAGGTGATTGGATCACAAAACCATCGAGCAGGTTTGATAGGTGACATGTCAAAGGACTTTCGTCACACAGTTGAAACTTTACAGTCACGGATGGCTGATCTGGATGCAAAGGTGAATTTGATGGTTCTTGCTATAGGGAACTCTAACACTCCGAGAGTTAGCAAGACCAAGGTATCAAAACCCAGGACATATGGGGGTGCCCAAGGTGCCAAGGAGTTTGAGAACTTCTTGTTTGATGTGGAGTAGTACTTTCGTGCTATGAGGATGGCCTCAAAACAGGCAAAGGTGGATATTGCGACCATGTACTTGATTGGTGATGCCAAACTGTGGTGGCGTACCAAGTACAGAGAAATTGAAAATGGAAGCTGTGTAATTGATAGTTGGGTAGACTTGAAGAGAGAGCTCAAGACCCAATTCTTTCCTGAGAATGTTGAGTATATGCAAGGAGAAAACTGAGAGATCTCAAACATACAGGGTTGATCAGGGAATATGCGAAACAATTTTCTGCTTTGATGTTGGATATTCAGGATATGTCAGAAAAGGACAAGTTGTTTTATTTTCTATAGGGAATGAAACCATGAGCAAGAACTGAATTTCATAGGCAAAGGGTTCAAGACTTGTCAACTGCACAAGCTGCTGCAGAACGCTTGACAAACTACGCTGGTGATGAGACCGCTTCGTCCAAATGGTTTGGTGGAGAGGGAAACAGTGGAAAGTCTTTCAAGAATGGCAAACCTAAAAGTGGGGGAGCCGACTCTAAATCATCAACCTCAAAGAAAGTTTCGTCATCTTAAGGGTTCAACACACCCAACGAAAAGAGGAAGAGTAAAATTTCGTGCTACTTGTGTAGTGGGCCTCATAGTGTTTTTGAGTGCCCTCACAAAGCATCACTTAATGCTTTACAGGCTTCCATTGCAAAGCAGGCAGTGGAAGACGATGAGGAAGAGGATGATGCCCCGAGGGTGGGTTCAGTGCGGCTGGTGAGCACTTTGGACAAGCAGGCAAAAACACCAAAAGTTACACGAGCAAAATGGTTAATGTTTGTGGACTTTAGGATAAATGGGAAGAGTACTCACGCTATGGTGGATACATGGGCTACTCATAATTTTGTTTCGCAGTTGGAAGCATGGAGACTTAACTCATCCTTAGAGAAGGATATAGGACACATGAAAGCAATTAACTCTGTAGCCCAACCTACTCTGGGAGTAGCCAAGCAAGTGGTTGTAAAGCTTGGACAGTGGGAAGGTCATGCGAATTTCACAGCGGTACCATTGGATGAATTTCCAATCATTCTAGGAATGGAGTTCCTAAGGGGGACGAGGGCAGTGTTGATGCCTTCGGCTGGTTCCCTGTGTCTGATGAGAGATCACTCCTGCATGGTGCAAGTTGTTGCAACGAAAAGAGATGACGAGAAGTCCCTTTCAGCCATACAACTTAATAAGGGATTGGGTCTGGGTGAGCAGACACGTTTAGCCACGGTGGTGGTAGACAAAGAAGTAGGCCAAGAGCTGGAGCCTACGACCATCCAAGCGGTGTTGGATGAGGATAAGGAGGTATTGCCAAATAAGCTACCTCATAATTTGCCTTCACGACGGACTGTGAAGCATGAGATTGAGTTGTTATCAAGAGTGAAACCACTTGCTAAAAGGCCATGTCGGATTGCTCCTCGAGAGATAGTAGAGTTGGGGAAACAGTTTGATGAATTGGAAGCAGAATGTGTTCGCCCTTCCAAAACATCGTTGGGAGCATCGGTGTTGTTTCAAAGGAAACATGAAGAGCATCTACGAAAGGTGTTTGACAAGCTGAGGGGAGACAGTCTGTATGTAAAGAAAGGGAAGTTCTCTTTCGCTCAGTGGAGCAGTTGAACAAGGTCGTATCCGGAGGGGTATGGAGAAGGTAAGGATGATTCAAGAACGGAAGATCCCCACGACAGTGAAGGAGTTGCATTCCTTTCTTGGCCTTACTAGATACTATAGGAAGTTCGTTGAGGGGTATACGCGGAGAATGACTCCAATGACAGAACTACTAGGGAGGTATTATTGGCCGCACACGCGGGAGGATGTGGTTGATTATACCAAAACTTGTCTCACTTGCCAACAAGACAAGGGAGAGCGGAAGAAGTATGGTACTTTCATGGCCGCACCAAAGTACTGTTCGGCAGAGGAGACGACAAAATTGTTCCTTATGACTGTTGTGAAACATTGGGGTGTTTCGCAAGCTAGTATTTGTGACCAAGATTTAATGTTCACTGATAACTTCTTGATAGAGTTTTTCAGGATATTCAGGTCACATCTTGACATCTCTTCGAGTTATCATCGACAGATAGATGGACAGATGAAGAGATTCAGAGAGCTACTAGATGAGTACTTGAGTCATTGTGTCAACGACAACCAGAAGAATGGCGTGCAACTACTTGATGTGGCTCCATTCTGTGGCAAAGCCCAAAGGCGCTCAACAACCAACAAGAGCCCTTTTGAGCTTGTTACAGGCCAGCTGCCGCTGTTACCTCACACAGTGGGCGAGCCGTATAGACGAAAGAGTCCTAGGGCGTACATCTTCACCAGAGAATGGAGACAGAATGTAGAGTTTGCCCGAGCCTATCTGGAGAAAGCTTCTAAGCAGATGAAGAAGTGGGCAAATCAGGGGAGAAGACCGTAATTTCATGTCAGCTGCCTCAAGCCATTCAACACCAACACCAATGACCTGAGAAGAAGTCAGTCCAATAGAGCAGAGTTGAAGACAGTACAACCTGACAAACATGACGTTGAAGAGATCCTTGCAAACAGAAAGTTCATTTCCTTAAGGAAGAAGCGACAGAAGTTCCTAGTGAAGTGGAAATGCCTTGATGACATAGAAATCGGCTGGATTTCTGCGGAAGATAATCAACTATTGTACCTATCGCCAAAGTCTACGAGGACGTCGACCACATAAGTGGGAGAGAATGTCACGAGTTAAGCTTGTTCAGGGCATTATGCTTGCATGTGACCGCTTATCTCGTGTGCTTGGGATGGGTTTCCATCATGTAAATACTAGTGTAGGGTTATTTTCTGTTAGTAGTGTCTTTGTAAGCCAAATAAGGCAGTATGACTCCTCGGTCACTTTAATGTTTCCTAGTGTCAGGATGATAATTACATAAGTTTCTTTTGGTGAGGGTGAGTGTTCATCAGTCATTGTAAAACTCTTTAGCATTTGTCAACGTGTTTAGCCTACTTGCCTCCCTCGCTAAACACACCATGTCAACAGAGGTGTTGTTAATGAATTACGTTTGCTTCAATGTTTACTACTTGCTTGCCACGGCTTTCATGAATTGATTATCGTTTCCGTTGCTATCTGAATGAATGTTAATGAAAGTGCTTCGTGGATGAATGTTGGTAAACGATAGGTTGGCTAGTTAAGCAAAAGTGCTTTAGCTAGAGCTGCACGGCCCTTCACAACGGTGTGAAAATAGTTGGACCGTGACACAATGGCATGTAGCAATTCTCCATTTCATTTAAAAAGTTTAAATCAACATAAGAATAAATATTTAGTCAAAATTTGTAGACCTTTATGAACTGAAAAATAAAAGATTGACAAGTTGAAACTTGAAAACAATTATTTGGTGAAAATTTGTTGGTCTTAGTCTTTTCAAAATCATAATAAGGGCATGTTTCCTTTTAAAAAAAATAAAAGATTGACATATTTAACATGAACAAGTAACTGGTAGAAATTTGTGTAGTCCTTTTACATTAAAATAAAATATTTTAAAAAACAATTTAGGTTATTTGTTTGGTCCATGTATTTATTTCTTTGAAATTCATAAATACCAAGACTAAACCAAAACAGAGAAGAAGGGCATCCCCAAGCCATAAGGCTCCTTACTTCTCGAGGGTAAGGAGAGGGTTATCACAGTGTACACAGCCTTACCCTTACTTTTAGGCAAAGAGGTTGTTTCCTTGGACTTGAACCCATGACGAACCAATCACAAAGGGGCAACCCTTACTGTTGAATCCCAAGGTCTGCCCTCAAAATAGAGAAGAAAAACAGTAAAACAAGAGCCCCTTTCCAATCCCGTAGAAGATCTAATGGCAGAATTCCTTGTACAAAACCCAAAGAATGAGCCTAAAAAAGAAGCAACTCTATTCCAAAGAACAAGTAAAGGATTTGTTTTGTCACTAAAAATCCCTGCATTCCTTTCAATCCGCATTGTCCAATATATAGCAAAAATTGTACATCTCCATAGGACTATTCCTTTCTTATACCTCGCAAAACCTGTGTACCGAACTGTTGGCCTTATAAGGCTTAAGATCTTGTTTTGATGCTAACAAACAAGTAGAACTTAACATATTTAGTTAAGTAATGATATTTTAGGATTTAAGAAAGAGAATTTTAAAGATGAGTCACAAAGATAAGTCAAAGCATGGATGCAAAGATGATATCTATTAAAGCTTGAAGATTATGAGAGTGTGGATGTTAAAGAGAACGTGCTAAAAGCTTAAAGCTTGAAGACAAGAGAGTCAAAGAAAAGTAAAGCAAGAGAGCCAAAGAAAAGCAAAGCGAGAGAGCTCAAAAGACAAGCATGAAGACTCAAGCGCCAAGAATGTCCAAAGTTTTAAAAGTTTTTATGTAAGTGCTTCATATTTTAAATATCTTTTGAAATGTTTTTGAAGCTTTTTTAGGGTTAAATATGGACTTAGAGACCAGTTTTTTAAAACCCTAGAAAAATTTTTTTCACATTCAAGTTTTTCAAATAACAAAAGGTTTAAAAGCTTAAAAAATAGAAGTTTTGGAAAAATTGACTGGTCAGCTGACTGACCAAAAGGCATTGAATTTTCTCAGTCGACTAACAAATACATCAAGTTGAGTATCTGCCCAGTCGACTGACCATTTTGAATTGAGATATGTCAACTGACTGACAAGCCCAGCCGACTAACTCTTTTTTAACAATGTTCAGACAATCGGCTGACAATTTTAGTGAAATTAATTTCTGGAGACAGAAAGGTCTCAGCCACCTATCCAGCCAACTGACCCTATGCAAAATGCCTACCCAGCCGACTGACCCTACAGGAATTTGAATTTTAAATTTCAACGGAAAAATTTTAAAAATTAGTTTTTCAAATATGAACGTTATAAAACTTGATGGACACTCCAAGTAACTTGGGAAATAAGGAAACTAATCCTAAAAAGTCTATAAATACTTCTTTAAACCCAAGAAATCAAATAACCAAGCAATCACACAGCATTCAAGCATAATACTCTTAAAGCTCTCATGCTCTCATCTTTGCACATCTAAATTGCTGATATTTTCTAGAAGCAACTGATCAATCCTTCTCTGTGGTTCTAAATTGATTCTCATCTAGAAGGAAAACTTGGTGAAATCTCTTTTGAGCTTCAATTCTATTTCATCTTTATATTTAAATTTTTTAAGTACATAGTGCTGAATATTGTACTAATCTGTTTTGTTTGAGAGTATTCTTGTACGCAGTGTTTATTTCATATTTCTTGTAGTTCTTGGACGATTCAAGGTATTTGGATCATTGAACAAGCGTGGGGTATCGCTTGGAGAGGTGATTACTCTAGTCTATTAAAGGAGTGCCCAAGCGTGGGGTATCGCTTGGAGAGGTGCAGCTCTAGCCTATTGAAGGAGTATATAACGGTTTTGTTCCGCCTGGAAAGGAACTGATTTAGTGAATCCTTTGGTGGTTTGCCAAAGGCGAGGACGTAAACTGGGGATAAGTCGAACCTTGTAAAAACCTAGTGTCACTTTCTCTCCCTTACTCTCTTTATTTTCAGCAAACATATAAACTGCATGGATGTTTTTAATTCCCCTTAATCATAAAAATTACATGGATTGGAAATTATGTAAATCAAAGTTTAATTTTGATTTGGGATTGCGGAAACCGAAAGGAAGTACGTTGATTGATCAATACTTTGCGGAAACCTCAAAAGGGAGTATATTGATTGGTTAACAACCAAAGATAAATTAACTAAGAGTTTATTTAAATTCTGAGTTGTTGGGAATTTAAGTTGTGGTTTGTATTGAAGAAATAAATTTTATTACCACAGGGCTTACCTATATTTATAGGGCTGCAAATAATAAAATATCTTGAATTCTTGAAAACCTGAAAATTGCTAAAAGGCTATCTTGATTAGGTATTTTTGGATTGAACACTTCGATTGTTGAATGGTTGGTTGATTGTTTAAGTTTTATTTACTTGTGTTGTATTGGTTACTTTGTTGATATATGGTTGTGAATTTAATAAAGAACTAAGGATTGGTTGTATGATTGCTGAAATAACAAGAGGTTAAGAATTCACAAAAAGAATTAAAAAAAAATTTTTAAACTCAATTCACCCCCCTCCTTAGTTTTCAATTGGTATCAGAACGGGGTTGTAGCAAATCCTAACTAGTAGCTACATAAAGATCTAGATGGCACACTTAGGCATAGCTCCCTTTGGAGAGGGTCAATCCTTAACTAGGCCTCCTATCTTTTGTGGTTTAAATTACACATTTTGGAAAGAACAAATGAGAATCTATCTACAAATCACAGATTGGAAAGCTTGGAATGTTGTCAAACATGGTGACTTAATTCCTACTAAAATCGTAGATGGTAAGGAAATACCCAAAGAAAAAAAAAAAAAGAATGGACCGACAATGACCATGATGTTACAAGTAAATTCAAGTGTTGTGAATGCATTGTATTGTGCCCTTGATATGAATGAATTCAATAGAGTCATGGCATGTAAATCAGCCAAAGAAATTTGGGATAAATTAGAAGTACCCTATGAAGGTACTATTGATGTAAGGGACAATCGAATCGATATGCTCACTAGCGAGTATGAAGTTTTAAGATGAACCCGGATGAATCCATCACTAGTATGTATGTAACGCCCCGAACCCTTAAACCCAAGTCCAGTGCGTTATACCTGATAAAATCTCTGATATTCCATAATTAAATCATACATATACAGCGAAAAACACAACTATGAACCTCAATCATACAAATAATATCAGAGTTTCCTAGTTCTATCCAAAGACCATAATATCCTTCAACACCTGCATTTCCATATTTACATATATCTCCAAAACATTTCAATATGTTCACAAACATTTTTTTCTTCACAGACTTAAAACATAAAGACATAAAACATAAATATTTACATTCCCCAAAATTAACAAAGAAATATACCCTTTTCCTTTTTATATTTCCTAATAATGTTATAAAAACCTCGAGCTCTCAAAGCTCGATCTCGAGGAAATCCTGAAAAAAAAAAAAAAAAAAATTCATATTCAGGTGAGACACATCTCAGTAAGGAAAAAAATAATATATTCGTGTGACCATCATGGGATTATACATGTCATTTTATAATATTTGCAAATCATTAACATAATGCTGAAAGTCATTTTCTGAACCTAACAATCACATGCAAATGTTTACCCACGAGATTACCCAATGATAGGGGTGATTACTCACCCATTCAAGTAGCACCCTTCTACTCTGATACTTAGGTAAACCGAATGTCACTACTAAAACATACCAAAGCACTCATTTTACTTAGTAAGCCCTCAAGTGTTAACTTGATCTCGTACTCACGCATTCAACAACAGTTTACCAGTAAAGGCCCTAAGGATAGGGAATTCTACCCGCCCATACAAGTAGGTTCCCTCTACCCTAGTGCGTTATGCAACTACTACCACATCTGAAGCTACTAGTGCACTCACCTTACTCAGCAAGCCCTCAGGCGAAGAGTATGTCTCGCCCAATTGTAACATGTTTTACATACATAGATACTTCTAATATCATAATACATTATTCTTTCCATCGTTATTCAATCATTCACATTTTTTCATGTTCATAACTTAACATTTCCTTGTATTTCACTTTAAGTGACTCTTTCCCATTTATATCATTCACGTTTCACATTTCATTTCATTGCATTATCATTCCATTGTCATTTCATTGTATAATATTTTCATTTCATTCCTTCGTACTACAGCTGTTCTTTAGCCGTCATTTGTTAGTCCACATAGAAATGCACTAAAATCTGTTAACATGGTTGTCTTTCAGCTGTCTTACGTTTACATGGTTGCATTTAACATACACAGGCAACATTGTCCATATCACATTTTATTCATAATGTCTTACTTACTTAGCATGCATCTCATACATTTAACATATATTTGTATAAAATCTCATGCCACACAATTTAACAGTAAAATTCATACATATTCATGTAAAATAGGTCAACCCACATTTAACATTTAATTACTGAAAACATAATTTCAATTTCTTACATAATTATTCAGAAAATTCCTTCCACTTTGTTCAGTTCATTTCCACAAATACATAACTAAATAAGTGGTCCTAAGCTCAGAAATTATAGTTTTACATGGTTGACATTTTAATAATTCACATCAAAACATACATATAATATAACATAAATTATTACCTTTAATTTCATAAAACCTGATATAATATATAATTTTCCCTTACCTGATTTCTTGAATTATGCCAACAGGGATTCCAAAAAAAATACCTGCGGCGCTCACCCGGACCCTGAATCAAAAATTCTAGTTCCATGTAATTAATCCTGAATAAAATATTATTTTAATATTTCATAAACCCATAAATTCTAAATAAATAAATATACCTTTAAATATAGTCAAATTACCAAATTTCTCAAATCTCACTCTCGCTTTGAGTGTGGCCTAGAAAATCTCAATTGAAAATTTATCCACATCAAAATGACGGCAATCGCGACTAGGACCACGTGGTAGTACCCGATCGTCGATTTAACAGCAGATTTAAAGCAAAATTAAGAAAATGGGAAAAAGTTACCTTTCCCTAGGAGCAATGCCTAAGTCATTTCCATGACAAATCTGCTCGAGTAGAAATGTTGGCAGCGAAACCATGAATCCAACGGCACCTTCCGTTTCTCGATCCGCTGCAAATCTGCCAAGAAATTGAGAGAGAGAGAGAGAGAGAGAGAGAGAGAGAGAGAGAGAGAGAGAGAGACGGACATGGAGCGAGCTAAGGCTTGCAGAAGAAATTTCAAGGGGGGGGGGGGGGTTGGTCGCCTGTGTGTTCTTAAAAAAAAATTGACTTCTTCTTCTTCTTCTTTTTCTTCTTCTTCAGTTACTTTATATATATCTTAATTTAATTTAATTTCTTTAATTTTATTTTTTTTATTTTTCCCGCGTCATTCCTTTTATTTATTTACTTGTTATTTTATTTATTTTATTATTATTTCAATCATTTTAATTTTTCGGGTCTTTACAATGTACACTAGGTTCACCCACATAATAAACTCCCTAAATGCATTAGGAAAAACTTACACCACCTATGAGATGATCCGAAAAATTCTTAGAGAGCTGCCACATATATGGGAACTAAAAGCCACTACAATAACCGAAAGAAGAAATTTGAAAAACACCTCCTTCGATGAACTCATAGGTTCTCTCTTCACATATGAAATGACAATGAATGAAAGAAGTGGAAAATCTAAAGTCCAAAAATTTGTTGCTTTTCAAGTTTCAAAAGAAAACTCTAGGAGTGAAGATGAAGAGGATAAACTAGCCTTCATATCTAAGAAACTTGTAAGAATACTAAGAAAGAATAAATTCAAAAGAAGAATCCAAAACTCGGAATTAGATGAAGAAACCAATACAAAGAATAAATCCCCACATGTTATAATTGCAAGAAAAATTGACACATAAAATCGGAATGTCATTACTCAAGAAAGATTCTAAAAAGAAAAAAAAAAAAAAAAAAGCAATGAAAGTCCTACTTGGGACAATATGAGTACAAGTAATTCTGAAAATAAATCAAGTGACCAAGAAGTTGCTTATACTTGCTTTATGGCATGGGATAATGATGAAGAACAAAGTTCTTCATCCAAATCTGTTTATGGTTATAGTAGTGATTCATCTAATGAATCCAATGATGAAAGCATGTCATCTTATGAAGAACATCAAAATGATTTATTCAAGGTGCATAAGATGTTAGTTAATGTGACTAAACAATACACATCATTGAAAAACAAGAATGAAAGAATTATAAAAGAGTTAAAAGCTAAAAATCTTGCTAAAAATGAAAAAGATTTGAAAATCAATAAATTAGAAAGTAAGAATGAAAAGTTGATGAAGGAATTAGAAGACTTGAGATCCCAATTCTCTATGGAAAATGAGAAAGATCAATATATCTCTGAATTAGAGAATAAAATCACAAAAATGTCTCAAAATCAAGAAAAGGGCAAAAGTATACAACCAATACTTTTCTCACTACATACAATGTATTCTATGTATATATAAGTCTCCTCGGAAGTTTCCTCCCAAAACCCAACCCTATTAACGTCCAATTATTCAAAATTTGAAATTTGCACTGGATGTTCCAAGCCAAACCGTCGACGGTTTCAGACAGAATAGAAATACTACTCCTGCTGCACTCTGATTTCCTTCATGTTTTCCCTCATAATGTGAGGCACAATTCACAACAAACTCCACCTTGGCGAACACACATCTCTTAGGAGAAACCACAAACATGAACCCGCTGCTCCACCTTGAACTTGGGACGTTAGGTTGGGACCATCTCTCGCCAAGCAACTAGAGACAAACACCAAGTCCAAGCAACACCGCTTGAACTTGCTAATGATAGCTTCAGCTTCCACTATCAACACCGATACAGTTGTAGATGCAACACCCGAAGACTTCACTCTAGACTTCCAACAAGGCCTTCCCACAATAATAAACACAAATGTTACTGTAAGCCTTCTATCACCAAAGCCCTTTGCATAGTCTTCAACAAATCTCACAACTAACGGTCCACCATACCGAAACCAGGGTTCAAAATCACGGTTGCAAGTAACGTCGCGTAACAGTCGCAGGTGTTGCAGGATGCGGGTGTTACATAACGGGAAGCAAACGTAACGGTCATGAATTTTTTTCACGCATGTACAACCATGCCAAAATCAAAAAATAAACATGAAATCCATTAATACATGATTTTTAATGAATTTTGAAGGCTTTCATTCAACCTACAAATGCTTTTTAATATGCATTATGATTTTTATATTAATTTTAGTGCGCTATTTACAAATATATATATATATATATATATATATATATATATTTATAGTTTACTTTACTTTAATGAGTAAAAAGATGTAGAAATGTAATTAAAATGAAGAATCGATTAATTAAAGTCATAAAGTTACTAAATTGAGTCAATAGACTCAATACTCAATATACACAATACATATACATGAATTTAAAAAGTAATTGATATCAAATATCAATAAATAATTAAAAATACATTAATACAATATTACAAATTTATAACATAACACATGTCACCACAAAAAAGAATGGCGTAGAGGGTCTTCGTAATTTGCATCTGTATCTTGAGATTGGGATTGGAAATTATCTCCTCATCCTTGTGACACTACAAAAATGTTGGTTTTTAGTAACGAAACTATTAGTGATGAATTCAATTTCGTCACTAAAAAGTGGGTATTAGTGACGATTTAAGCAATCGTCACTACGGATTTGAGTTCGTTACTAATAGTTTCGTCACTAAAACCTAGAAAAAATCACGGGAAATATTTTTCGCGCAATAATTATCCCGAAAAAGTATTAGCGACGATTTCTACGATATTAGTGACAAATTAGGCCCGTCACTAAAAGGCACTTATTAGTGATGATTAAATAACCACCACTACTATTATTTTTAAAAAATAAAAAAATTTATTTCACAAAATTAGTGACGAATTTGAAGATTTGTTACTATTAGCACATTATTAGTGACGGATTTGGGACTATCACTACTGTTCTTTTATTTTAAAAAATAAATTGAGAAGGAAAGTATTAGTGACGAATCTGGTCATTCGTCACTACTAGATCGTTATTAGTGACGGATTTGGGACCATCACTACTGTTATTTTATTTTTTAAAAAAAATTAGAAAGAGAGTATTAGTGACGAATCTGGATATTCGTCACTACTACAACGTTATTAGTGACAGATATGGGACCATCACTACTACCTTTTAATTTATTTTTTTTTTTTAAATTAGAAGGCGAATATTAGTGACGAATCTGGACATTCGTCACTACTAGTTCGTTATTAATGACGGATATGGGACCATCACTACGGCCCTTTTATTTAAAAAAAAAAAAATAGAAGGCGAATATTAGTGACGAATCTAGACATTCTTCACTACTAGATCATTATTAGTGACGGATTAGGGACCGTCACTACTGCTATTTTATTTTAAAAAGATTAAAAAAAAAATTAGAATGAGAGTATTAGTAACGAATCTGGATATTCGTCACTACTAGATTGTTATTAGTGACGGATTTGGGACCATCACTACTGCTATTTTATTTTTAAAAAATTTAAAAAAAATAGAAGGAGAGTATTAGTGACAAATATGGACATTCATCACTACTACAATGTTATTAGTGAGAGATATGGGACCATCACTACTACCCTTTTATTTTTTAAAAAAAAAAATTAGAAGGCGAGTATTAGTGACGAATCTGGACATTCGTCACCACTAGATCGTTATTAGTGACGGATTAGGGACTGTCACTACTGCTATTTTATTTTTATTTTTTAAATTAGAATGAGAGTATTAGTGACGAATCTAGATATTCGTCAATACTACAACGTTATTAGTGACGGATATGGGATCGTCACTACTGCCATTTTATTTTTAAAAAAAAATTAGAAAATGAGTATTAGTGACGAATCTGGACATTTGTCACTAGTAGATTGTTATTAGTGATGGATTAGGGACCATCACTACTACTATTTTATTTTAAAAAAATAAAAAAAAAATTAGGAGAGTATTAGTAACGGTTTTGAAACTATCACTAATGCCCAAAATCTTAAAACCCTTTTCCCCGGCATATTTTGCCACACTTTCCCAAATCCCCTCCTGCTCCTCACTCCTCCTCCTCCCTGCACACATTGCCGTCCTCCTGCCACTAACTCTCGAGCAATCGTTGTGCGTGTCCCCCGTCGCAGCGTCGCCCCGTTGCAGCCCATCGCCGTGTCGCACCTTCGCCGCCATCCCCCCATCACCGTGTCTTTCCCTCCTGCCAATGCCGCCTCCGCCGCTCTCAGGTAAAACTTCTTCCTCCTCCTCCTCTTCTTCTTCTTCTTCTTCAAACAAAGGAGTACATGCTTGTGTGCATACGGTTATTTAATCAGCTCACCACTCATTCGAGAAAACGACTCAAAGAATCAAATACTTAATTCTCTTCCTAGTAGATCTAGGTATTTGCGTGGCTAGACACTGGTAAACCATATGCCAATGGAACAACATTTCAGTGGGAGCAAGCATCCGTCCAGATTTATTGATCACATTTTTTTTGGTTCATCTTATGATCCCTTTTCCTTTTCTTTTTTTATTTTCTTATTGCAATTCTTTCCACGGCTCCAAAGTAGCCAAATTTTCTGGAAGTTTCAAATTCAACAAAAACAGTAGTAGCATTATAAAAAAACTATTTAAATGATTTTATGTAGCATTGTCAATCAATTCAATACGTACAGCTCTTCTAGTTCTTGCATTATAATAGCCAAGAGCTGCATAAGAATATTAAAAAAAACACTCGCCCGAAAATAACTATTGGATCTTTCATTCACTATTGGATTAAAAAAAAAAATTAATAGAACACAATTTAAGCCTGAAGTCTAACGTAACTCACCTCAACATCAACAAACCCAAAGACCCAATTGAAAAACCGGCCTACAGAAAATCTAAACACCTCAGAACTATTCATAATGGCTTTATTTCTGTTCTTGAATTTTAAGTTGTTTTTCTGTACATTTTTTCAATTTGCACTATTCACATTGCACTTAATGCAGTAGATGATTGAATTTTTGTAACTATATTGAATCTTATATATATATATATATATATATATATATATATATATATATATATATTTGGAAATATTAATATTAATGAATGTACATAATGGCACCCATCAATAAATATTCTTTGAAATATTAATATATTGGGAAATATTAATATTTTATTTAATTTCGTCTCTTGTCATGATTTATGTGATGAATTCAAGTTAGCAATTTTTAAACGTCCAACATTTAGTTTGCAAATTATCTGACCATTTCTTTTTTGCATTATTTTTTTTTTTTATTGAGAAATTTGTTCAATGGTTAATTACCAATGCTCCAATTGTGAAAGTGATGAGAAATAATATGCATACCATATTAAAATATTAAATACATTTGTATTAAAATAACAAATTTAGTTGGAAAAAAAAAAAATAAAGTGCCCCCACCAACAGGCCCCTAAAGGTAATGTATGATTTGTTTTGAGTTTGTTCTGATCTCAATTTATTAATTTATTGAGATCAAATTTTATATAACATCCGGGGATAAGTGGTTTCCAAATATTATTTAAAGAAATTGTTCATTATTTGCAAGGTTTTTTTTCTTGGAACTCTTGTCTTGATGGATGGTACTATGTGATATGAATCATATATTGAACTACTGAAATACATGTTTGTGTTGAACGTCAACTACATGGTTGATGCAGTATATTGTGAATTACATGCGGGTAGTAGATTTAGGTTTTCACATGCTCAAACTCACTGGTAGATGTATGATGCGTATTATTGTGATTTGTTTTTTTGAATCTATCAAGTTTTAGTGCAAGCATTTTTTAGGAAATATTTAATTTACAGACATCATGCTGTCGAAATTTCGTTAAAGTTTTTTCATAATAAAATGATGTACGAAAAAACATATGCATGATCAGTTAAAACTCAAAGTCATTCTGATTCGCACCTCTCACGTTTTGAAATTCATAAGAAAAGAGGCGATCTTAGGCTTATCATTGAAAATCTAAAACACTTGGCTAAGAACAACAATGTATAGAATACAGTAAAAGGTCAAGAACTAAATGTCATATGAAGTAAAATGTCAAATTAATTACTGTCATTTCATGTATTCATTGAAGTTTAGACCCATTTTGAAGAACGGTTACTATACATTCATGCCTAATCGTACATGTGAGACAAATCAATTGTTATAATTCAACTGATTATTAGTCATACTATGTTGACTAATAATCAATTGAACATGTTAATTATTTGTTTCACTTACGATTAGTAATGTTTGTATTTCAACTATTCATGGATTGTCCAATGTGGACAATTTAGGAAGTTGTATTTACATTGTTGTCATCGTTCACGCTTTGTCAATTGTCATTATATATTTCAAGCGCGTCTCTACTTGTGTTCTCTGGGCGCATAATGGGATGTCGTGACAATTTGTTAGTGATGGAAAACTAGTAACATATTTACTTCCCCCATCTCGTGTACTTGAAGAGTCATGGGGAGATGCTGCTAAAATTTATAATGACTACGACAAAGGAATTTGAGCAATTGATCGTAATGTAAATGTAACATTCCTGAATAGGATAAGAACCGTACCCTTTAGAATATGATGGTTGATTATAGGATTCATGATGCATGTGTTATAAACATTATAAGAATGTAATAAACACCATTTACTTGAACATGTTATAGGGTTATTAATGAACATGGATAAAAATTTGATGAACACTCAGGGTAGATTTTTGCCAGAATACGTGAAAGGGGTACATGATTTCATAGAGTTCGCGCGTCTTCGTGCAAACAAAACCAGTAGAATAAGGTGTTCTTGCAAGAAATGTCAAAACATAACATTCAAACACATTGATCTGGTCCAATCGAATTTATTAGACTTTGGGATAGAGAAAAGGTACACAACATGGGTGTTTCACGATGAAAATTACGCAGTTGAGAGCAATGATGATGACAATGAAGATGAGGGGGCAAATATAGTAGGTGATGATACATGTTCGAAAGGGTTAATCGAAATGTTAGGTGACTTACAAAGGGGGATTGCAGTGGACACGGGTCATGTTGGTGTGTCGCGTACTGGCGATGAATCTACTTCAGTAGGTACCATACCTTACGATCCTAGTACGTTGAATCAACTCGGTAAACCATTTGTTAATCTCATGAGGGATGCACGAGTGCCCCTATATCCAAACTGTAAAAAGTTCTCAAAATTAGAGTTTTTAATAAAGTTGCTTCATGCAAAAGACAATGCATGGGTTATCTCAGAGAGCATTTAACATGCATTTAAGTCTCATTAAGGCGGCACTGCCTGATGGTGAAACACTTCCGAAGTCTTTTTTTGAGGTGAAGACATACATGCGTGAATTGGGTCTCGGTTACACTCTAATACATGAGTGTAGGTATGATTGTACACTCTTTTATGGTGAACATGAAAATGCAAACGAGTGCCCAGAATGTGGTGAACCTGAGGATGCATCACTGTATATCACAAATGTATTCTATGTGATCTCCGGGGATGGCATATCAGTTGACCTGAGTAAGATAGAGGCAGTGGTGTGTTGGGTGAAACCAAGGAATGTCCAAAAGGTTAGAAGTTTTCTAGGTTTGACAGGCTACTACCGACGCTTTGTTGATGGTTTCTCTAGATTATCGGGTCCGCTGACGCAACTCACGAGAAAAAATATGAGGTTTGAATGGACCGATGACTATGAACAGAACTTTCAGGAATTGAAGTAGCGGTTGGTCACTGCCCCAGTGCTAGCTATTCCATTAGGAGAGGACGGGTTCATGATATACAGTGATGCATCCCGGAAAACTTGGGTGCGTATTGATGCAGCACGACAAGGTTATCACATATGCTTCTAAGCAACTTAAAGAATATGAGAAAAACTATCATGTGCATGATTTGGAACTAACTGCAATGGTGTACGCTCTCAAGATTTGGAGGCATTATTTGTATGGAGGGAAATGTGAAATTTTTGTATGGAGAGAAATGTGAAATCTTTACAGACCACAAAAGTTTGAAATATTTCTTCACTCATAAGGAATTGAATATGAGGCAAAAAAGATGACTGGAACTTATTAAAGATTATAATTGCACTATTGGCTACCATCCAGGGAAAGCAAACGTGGTGGCTGATACATTGAGCCGAAAGTCGGTGGGAACAGTATTATCAGCAGTGGAGATTCAACACTCTATTTTGATGGATTTGGAGAGATTAGGCGTGGAGCTAATAGAGGATGATCGCCAGTCATTTATTGCTAACTTGGTGATTCAGCTTACGTTGCAAGAAATGATTAAAGCTTACCAAAATTTTGACCCAGAGTTAGCGGAGTTGATAAAGAAAGTGCAGGAGGAGGATTTCAATATATTAGATGACAGAGCCCTGTGGTTTCCTACCAAACTATATGTTCCTGCTGACGCTGAGATCAAGAGAACTATATTGGAGGAGACTCACAGATCTCTATACACCATACATCCAGGTAGTACTAAAATGTATTGGGATCTACGGGAATCCTTTTGGTGGAGTGGTATGAGGAAGGATATCGCTAAATTTGTAAAGCAATGCTTGACGTGCCAACAGATAAAGGCTGAGCACAAGAGATCTGCGGGGCAATTGCAACCACTCTTCATTCCAGAGTGGAAATGGGATCATCTCTTTATGGATTTTGTTACTGGGCTACTACCAGTGCGAGAGGGGTTGAATGCTATTTGGGTGATCGTTGATCGTTTGACGAAGACCGCTTACTTCATCCCTATTAAAGTCAGCTATTCCATAGACAAAGTGGCAAAAATATTTGTTCAGAAAATAGTTTGTGTCCATGGGGTACCGATATCCATAGTCTCAGACTAAAATCCTCAGTTTACTTCACGATTTTGAAAAAACTTTTAAGAGGTTATAGGAACACAATTAACATTTAGCACTGCTTTTCACCCTCAGACGGATGGTCAGACTGAGAGGACGATCAATATATTAGAGGATATGTTTCGTGCATGCATGCTGGATATTTGGGGTAACTGGACCCAGTTTATGTCATTGGTTGAGTTTGCTTACAATAACAGCTATCAAGCCAACATCAGCATGGCACCTTACAAGACGTTTTATGGTAGGAGATGTTGTTCTCCTCTTTTTTGGGATGAAGTAGGTGAGAGGCGAGTTTTAGGTTCGGAGGTAGTGCAGCAGGTGTATGATAAAGTCCGACTAATTAAAGAAAGAATCAATACAACTCAGAGTTGGTAAAAGAGTTACACAGACACTCGTCGCCGGGAGTTAGAATTTAATGTAGGGGATCCCGTATTCTTGAAGGTAGCTCCTCTGAGAGGGATTATGAGGTTTGGGAAGAAGGGCAAGCTGAACCCTAAGTATATTAACCCTTTTGAGATACTTGAGAGCGTGGGATCAATTGCCTAGAGGTTAGCTCTGCCACCAGCTTTGTCTAGAATACATGACGTATTCCATGTTATCATGCTAAGGAAATACGTCACAAACCCATCTCACATAATCAATTATGCAGAAATAGAGCTTAGGGATTCACTAGCCTATGAGGAAGTACCAGTACAGATTTTAGACCGAAAGACACAAGAATTGCGCACCAAGGAAATTCAGCTGGTGAAAGTTTTGTAGAGAAACCATGCTATAGAAGAAGTTTCGTGGGAGCTTGAGGAAGAAATTAGACAGAAATATTCATACTTATTTAATGATTTATAGTATTAGTCAGTATTTTTTAAATAAAGACAAAGTTTGTTTAGTATAGAGTGATACTTATATAGTTGTGTTTTAGACTATAGGATAGGTAATGTTTTGGTTTTGGGAGAATTTTCTTTTATGGGTATATTTGTAATCTCCTAAGACCTTGAATGTAACCACGGTATTCCTCCGCTACAAGTGAGGGTAAGTAATAAAATAAGTAGTCTATTTTTCTTAATGGATGGTGTCCAATACAGGTATTTGGTATGCAGATAGTAAGGAGTGGAGAATGTAGAGACCCGAATAATTATAGTATTAACTAATAAAAGAAAAGAGAGAAACAAGGAAATTTTAAAGGGAATTTACAAGGTCTCGTCGACGAACATAGGGCGCTCGTTGACGAACATAGGGCGCTCGTTGACGAACATCCTTCTTGGGTTCGTCGACGGGGACATTCATCTTGTCGACGAGAAGTTACCAAAAGGGGGTTTTCAAGGCCTGAATCTCGTCAACGAGGAGTAGGTGTTCGTCGACGAGACTACAACTTGGACTCGTCAACGAGGTGACGTGGCTCGTCAACGAGGCCACGTGGACAGCATTTTATATATAGCCCTAAAACAGATTTTTGACGGGAAATTCATTTTATAATTCTTCTCTCTCTCTCTCTCTCTCTCTCTCTCTCTCTCTTTAAAACGGTTTTCTAACTTCTCTCTAAGATTTCGGCTCCGTATCTCTCCGGTTTGACGATCAGAAGCTACCATGGTGATCCTGAGGAGATTCTCTACAGCATAGCCAGAGCGGAATGTTGATTTAAGAAGTTTGGAAACCATCCCAAAACTATGGTAAGTAGATTATGTGAGTATTTTTAGTATTACCAGTATTATTTAGGGTCAGATTTTGTATTCTATGAGAATATACTAGCATTTTGTGGAATAAATTTGGGGTGTCATATTTTCAGGAATAGAGTGTTTTAGACCCCTATATTCATGGGTTGAGGATCCCAGCAAATATTTGTTCGGGGGTCCAGGTAAATTATAGTTCAAGAAATTATGAATAGACAATTTCAAGAAATATGGGTGTACTGATTTACTAGAGAATTTGTATATGTAAATGCAAGTTTTTTGGGGGTTGGTACACCAAGGGTGCAAGATTTGAGTGGAGACCAGCCTCCCAGTTAGATAGGTAAGGGAAATATGTTATGTTAGGAAATTCAGAAATATTATTTAAAAAATTATAGTATTTGTTTATTAAGGTATAGAGTATAAAATTATACAGTTTTACAAATTTCAGAATATGAGTTGTTTTAATTGTGTGGCCTAAGTAGATATTTGCCTGATACAGAATTTATGTAGTTCTTCAGAATATCATGTTTTTCAGTATATATATATATATTTACTAGACAAATTTTTATCAGACAGATTTTACAAATATTTTATAGATCAGTATTTTACAGTAATTACAGAATGTTATGCTTTCCAAAACCATAACACTCAGACATTACGGATTTTTCAGTCAAATATTACAATCAGACATACAGTTATAACAATCAGATACTACAAATATTTTATTCTGATGTTACAGTTCTTTTCAGTTCAGATTTATAGTGTTATGGTTATTTTGGAAACATGATAAAAACAGTAGGGTAATTATAGTAATAGTATACACAGTACTGATCCCTGATGAATTATTTTAGACAGATTCAGTCAGCAGAGCATGGTACTGTTGCTATTTTCAGATCAGAGTGCAACCACATATCTCAAATAGTATGTGGATTTTGTCAACCGTGTCTATGGAGAGATTGCAATCTCCCCAGTATTCAGGGTTGAGGAGACCGGTTTGATGAGGTAGAGACTAGTTATTGTGCTTGGAGAGATTGTAGTGGGCCAAATTGGTGATTGGTAGAGTTTCAGATTGACTTACCTGGTGGGCCAACCAGTGTTAAGTCCCGCCTATGGGCCACGCAACCCTGTCATGAGGGGTTAAATCGTAACATTCAGGTCCCAGGGTATTATCACAGTTATTTCTATATATACAGATTTACAGTACAGCAGTAGATTTATTATAATACTAGAATTATAGGTAACTAGAAAACTTAGATATACATTTGTATTTCAAATTATAATAAATGTAATTTGTACATTATACTAAACTAACAGTTTTACAGTTTCAGTATTATAACAATATATTAAATGTGTAACTCAGTAGCCACACACTAGTGATAGCATATCTCCTCTTATTGAGCGTTGTCTCATCCCAGTGACTTGACATTTTTCAAGTGATCCAGCGAGGCGAGCAGGTCAGGCTCGCAGGTAGAGAGGTTCTTGCGCTGCCCTTTCTGAAGGGTGAGTGGTTCCTGAGTGTTGGTTGTTTAGGTAGATTCCAGGGTTTTTTATGGATGTCACTAAGAGTTTTGTGATGTATATTTTGGGACTTTTAGATTTCTAGTATTATAAATATAGTTTACAGTTTTATGTTTACTGCTGCCTAAGAATGTAATGTGAACAGAGTTTCCTCAGTGCTCCCTTGGGGCCTGAGACGTTTTAGCAGATAATACAGAGAGATTTGCTATATATATTTAAGTGGGAAAAAAAATGGCATGAAAAGCAGGTCATTACAATATGTCTTTGCTACACCTTCTAAAGACTTATGGGGCATATGGACACAATCCTGTCATAACTTTGAGGAAGGAACTATGCAGGGTAATTAGGGTCAAAGCTCAAAAGATAAACGGACAGATTCGAAAAGAACAAGAAGCTAAGGGCATTACCTGGGAAAATTTGAAAACTCTAGTAGAAGGGGAAGAAAAAAAGGAAATTCATATGAATATGCTAGCCCTTGCCATTTACGGGCTAATAATTTTTTCGAAGGAAATGGAGGTCATTGACCAAGGAACAACTTCTTTCTTGGCTCAGGTTTAGAATGGGGTTAACTTGGTACCCAACATCCTGACAGAAACATTTCGATTCCTCAATCACAGCAGAATCAAATGAAAAGGCTGACTAAAATGCTGTGTTCCAATGCTCTACGCCTAGTTCATAAGTCACGTGCCATGTAAAGAGGGTCGTTTTCATCCGGTATTCTCGAATCTCCACATCCCTTTGGCGAACTTTGAAAAAAGCCTTATGGGAAGAACACTTGAACGGGAACAAATGGACTGACAGGATGCATAATTGGGAAACAAAAGGGTTTATATGGCAAGCACTATAGATGGGATACCCCGATATGCTATACCAATGTGGAAACTTTCTATGGGTCCCATTACAAGGCCCATGTGGTGGAATAGCTTACGCTTCTCTCATGTTCAAAAGACAATATGGAAGAGGAATTTCTTATCAAAAGGTGGCAGACTCATTCTCATTAAAAGCACCTTGACAGATATCCCCATTTACTTCATGTCTTTCCTTCCCCTCCTGACTTTAGTTGCCAAGAGACTTTAAGGAATTCAAAGAAGGTTCTTTGGGGGAGCTTCGGGGCAGGATTCAAATTTCACCTTGTCAAATGGGACATGGTGAACAACCCATTTATTTAGGAGGCTTGAGTTTGACGTCCCTCCACATTTTCAATAAAGACCTGCTAGGTAAATGGTTGTGGAGATTCATGATTGAGAAAGATCAGCTTTGGTGGGGAATCATTGATGTGAAATATGGCCTTAAACATAACTATTGGATCTCTCAAGCTAGCTGTGGACCACATGGTGTAGGGGTGTGGAATTTCATCAGGAAAGGCTGGAATGATTTCTCTTCTTGTATTACATTTCAGGTAAGGAATGGGGACATTATTTATTTTTGGCATGATTCCTGGCGCAATCAAGAAGCTCTCAATTTCTTATTTCCAGCCATTTACAACTTGGCCTGTGATAAAGATGCTTGCCCCAGTCAGCACTTCCAAACCTCAGATCAGGGGCTCTTTTGGAACATCCCCTTCCTTAGAAATGTGGAAGATTGGGAGCTCAACCAGCTCACAGACTTCTACAGCTTTCTCTATAGCTTCCACCACCATAATGGTACTGATCTTCCAGTTTGGGCCTTAGATGAGAAGTGAGCCTTCACTGTCAGATCCTTCTACAAGAAGTTCTTTCCTTTGGAATCAAACAACTTTAATTTGCAAAGAAAGGGCATGTTAGTGGCCAACAGATGTCCCCTTTGCAGCAGAATCAGTAGAGCACATCCTCCTTCATTGCACTTGGACCCGGAGTCTTTGGAATATGCCGTTGTCTCTGATTGGACAACAGTGGGTCATCACTAACATAGTGGGAGGGGAACTATTGGCCTGGAAAGTGACTCGGGCAACAAAGGAAAAGAGAAAGGCTATGCCCTCATTCAGTCATTCCCCTTGCAATTTTCTGGTTCATTTGAAAAGAGAGGAATAGGAGAGTGTTTAAAAATTCAATCTCTGCACTCCAGATCAGCAGAGAGCACTGGTTCTATAGCTTGCATATTGGGACAATTGTTAATGACTATGATGTAGTCTTTGATTTTTGTGTTACCTTTCAGTGTGCTTGACTTGCTGCACCACAGCCTGGCATCCCCTTGATGCCTTTTCAATAAA
This sequence comes from Malania oleifera, assembly GCF_029873635.1. Lineage (NCBI taxonomy): Eukaryota > Viridiplantae > Streptophyta > Magnoliopsida > Santalales > Ximeniaceae > Malania > Malania oleifera. Next base: position 102,015,640 of record NC_080424.1, on the reverse strand, counting down.
TTTTTCTTTCCTTATGAAAAATAAAAAAATGAAAAAAAAAAATGAAGAGGGTTTAGGTTGTCTGGAACAGTACTTCGCTTCAAGGGGCAGACTCATTATCTCTGTGAATTAGTCAAGTTTCCAAAGAACCTCGATCACCATTGTTTCAAAAAATGAAAACAAAAAAGTACTTCACTTTGAGGTCCTAATACAGAAGAGGCTGCTGCAGTGAGCACGCTTCGCTTGTTGAGGCAGCATGGTTGAAGGAATTTTTCACTTCTGCGTGAGGATGAATGGAAGAGTAGTGGTGGCTTGGGGAAGGTGGAGACGGCGGAGGCAATTGTGCATGGCGATTTAAATTAACATAGTGAAAACCCTGTGAAATTAAGTTGAAGCTAAGCAGATGACCTTGTCAAGCACTAACAGCATGGCAATTTCAATTCTTCACGAGCCCAATCAAATAACACAGCTGTGTCAGATCAGATTTTGCTTTAATGCAGGATTAATGTCCAGCACCAAATAATTGTGTATCAACTTTGAATGAAATTAGTCCATGGTAGGAGACCGTTTGTAGGCATATAATATTTGAGAATTAAAAAATAATAATTTTAGAAACCTAAATAGACTAAAATACTAATGTCATAAATAAAAATATCTTGAAATCTTAAAAGTATTATCCAGGAAAAAAAATTCTGCATAAAAAGCGAAAACTAAATTTAATCTCCCCATCCCCCTAAAAAAAATGTCATTTTGTTATGTTACCCCCAATCTATTGTGTTATTTTTGGTGTTGAAAATCAAAAGCAATTAGTCTATCAAACTTTGAAGCCTGAGTTTTTGGATTATAGACAATAATATGTTTTTTTTGTTGAATATTAACCATATTAGGTGCAGTGTCGGCATGTGTCCTGCCCGGCTGAGAAGTTTGGTTCTTCAACACTAAAGTGGAATAATGTACCAGAAATCTTCATTGCTAGCTCTCAACTCTTTATATGAGGTAAGAACTGATGACTTCTTAATTAAAAAAAGTGTCAAGTAAAAGAACTGAAATAGCAGCTTGTATCCTCTTTTTTTTTGGCTGGAAAATAATTGTTTAAATCCAATATAAGAAGGCCCAATTGGAGTTCAAATGCCTCGTGAAATTGAAATAAGTTGTTTTTTATCGAGTATAAAATGATTCTACTTTAGTCTTTGTAACAACTAACAACCATTTGATATTGTAAGTTAATAGAGAGGGCATATAAATTTTAATGTTAATTTTTAAATTTTATTTTTTATTGTTCCATATTTGCGATGATTCCTTTTTTTTTTTTTTTTTTTGGGTAATGATTGGAATCTATACATTAAGGCCAAATGCTCCAATAGAAATACAATATAAATAAGTTCTTAAAATTATTTCAAAATTTACCCGTCCCCCCCCCCCCCCCCTTTTCTTTTTTTTCAAAAAGATCCTGTTCATTAGCTATTAGTTTGAGGATAAAAGAAATGAGCACGACCTCTCCCCAATGAGAAAAAGACACAAACCTCATCTAAAATTTTAAAAAATTTACAGACCTTATTGCCAAAACACTTGACCCTCATAGATTTTTTAAGAAGACAAGTTTGGGAAATTTCAGGACTTTTTTTTTTTTGTTTTGTGGAATTTTTGATATTTCAGGAGAAGATCTTTTTAGCCCCATAAGAGAGCTCTGCATCTGTTTTCTTTAGTTTTAATAATGGGTTGCTTGGTTGAATCAAGAGTTCCAACCTTCCAATCCGCTCTTCAACTATCCAGTTGCTTGGACTTGCTGTACGAGGAGGCAGAGGAGAATGTTGGAATAACACCATTCATATTCGAGGACAGAGATGAGAGTGATTTGTAGGGGTCCAAAGATGCCATGGGAACTGATCAAGAAGCCGAAGAAGAACCAGAAGCAGCCCTACCCTTATATTATATTGTTCTGACCCAATGTTTGCTTTTTGCAAAATGAAATATATGTTCTTGCACCATGTTTGGTTGGCAAAATGAAGTATGATTAGAACATAATGGTATAAAAAATTTTGGATAAAAATAGTAAAATTTATTTTTTCGTTACATACTAGAATGCACTTGCAGGTGGAGGCTGTTTTTATTTTACTTTTTAATATTGGTTTCTAGATGAATTTTTAAAATTACAAAACACTTGAGGAAAAATATCTAGACAGATAATTTGTCCAACTATTATGGTGTGTGTATATATGTATATTCTATACATCATATGTAGGAGTTTTGCCACCTTGGTAGCCATTTTCTATTTCCTTAACATCTCCACAAATCCTGTCTCAAGCTATGTTCAAGAGCATGGATTTTGAATTTTGAATTTGAATTTAGGTAAATGTAGGCAAAATTCAATTTTGTATTACATTCTAAACAAATCTACACAAACTCAAATTCAAAGCTTCACCCAAATCTAGGTCAAGGAAAATATGAAAAAATATCAACCCTCTTAAAATGAAAAACATCATAGTAAATTTTCATTTTAACCCAAAGTTGAGTTTTTGCTAGAAGGTTGAAATTGTGCAATCAATGTGCTCAAAAGTCTCTGATATTTTGACTAACGCTTTATCCAAGCTCCAAATTTCCCACTGTGCAAGTTCAGCTTTAGCAACCTCATAAAACCCATACCCAGCTTGGCATGCCAGCCTTGACCACTTTACAGTTTATGTTCATAAATATATGAACAAAAATAGACAGCATACATACAGTGAAAGATGTTAAATATATTCTGCAACACAGCAACAGGTTGGAAGTCATGGTGTCACATTCAATTAACCAAATTAAAAAATTACAGGAGAGAATAGAAAGGAATTAACAGATATGGAGAGATCATATCCATTTCTTACGGAAAAAAATATAATAAAAAAGAAAAGGCAGGATCATTCTCCTGGAAATGAGAAAAACCCCAAAGCAAAAATGACATCACAGTACAGGTCCAACCTCACAGTAGGTGTGATTTTTATATCATGAATGATTCAGGTGATGAGAGCTCCACGATTTAAATAACAGAAGTAACAAATACTTAAGTTCTGATCTTTCACTTGTGAAGGTTCTTCTGTTCACAAATTAAGTCCCAGTCGAACACTGGGTATGATCTTTCATGCTTTGTCAAAACTCATCCTCTCTACACCAGTTCAAGATAGTTCAAAGATTCGAAACTTCTGGAAATTTCTATCGTCACTGATAGAAAATGATTCAGATTGTTTATCTACAAAAACTGAGGTTTATCTTTACTGCTATTTACTCATATGAGGTGTTCTGCTTGACCATGTAGTACTAGCATGGAGCTTGCAAGCAGCAAGCTAATTAATGGGGCCATTCTTTACTTTTGAGGAAAAGAATCTGCTGAAACCCCGTGATTTTTCCGGTGTTGGAGCAGAAGACGAGGAAGAAGAGCCAGACTTGGTAGGCCTGTGTCTTGGATTCTTTGAACTGACTGGGGATCTCAGAAGGTTTGCTTCAGTTTCGGATGGGCTATATGGGGCATTATAAAGGTCCATTGGAGATTCACTGCTGCCCATTCTCTGTATATTTACGGAAGCAGCAAAATCTAGCTCGGTTCGATCATAGTCTTGCAAGTTTAGGCTTCTAGCAGTAGTTGGTTCGTCATCTGCAAAGCCTTCCCCTCTTCTCTCACTGAAAGGAGACCCAATTTGTTCTGGTTGAGGACGCAAAGTTTTCAACTGTCTGCCGAGAAGAAAGATTGTTTCTTGACACTCTGCAAGCTTCTCTGCTGCAGCTGTTAATTCTCTTTCCTGTTGATCACAACAAACAGTTCCAATTTCAGCTATTTTGTTCCCATCGGTCTTGTGGGGAAAAAACCCAGCACCAAACAGCCAGAGCAAAGAATGCAACAAGAGAGATTAAACAAAAATAGCAACATAAAAATACAAATTTTTGCCATATTCCATCTATTTATAGAAAAAATGAAATGGCAGGGATTTTTTCAAATTAAATGAATGAAGCATGCAATTTATTTATCCAGAATGCTCAGAAATAATTTACAATCAAAGCCCCATAAAATTCCAAATGGAAAGAGTGCCATGCAAATAGAGATCCAAGCAAAAGACCCTAGCCTAGAGCAAATGATATGCTGCTAGTTAATCGATACTAACCGTCAAAGAAATATTGCAACAGCATATAGAACGGTTGATTCAATCAATTTTAATGGCACATTAAAATACACCTCCTTTACACAGTTCTTCCACGTACACATTTTCGTCATTCAAAATGAAAAGACAACATGCAATTTTTTGAAAACAACAAAGCACCCAAACAAACCTAAAATAGTACAAAAGTAAATAAGTTAAAAACATTCTGTGCTGGTTATGTATATACACACGACACACATACATATGTGTGTCATCAGAAAATCAAATTTCAGGAGCAGCATATGTAATTCTCGAGGTTGAACAATCAAATACAAGTTGATAGTCTGTGCCGCTTTTCCACATCTGCAATCCACAGGCTCCACACATCCTCCCCCCAAACTTCGTAAATCCCTTTGCAAATGATATGCCATCCAAATACCTCCTTTACACAGTTCATCAGCATTCACATTTTTGTCACTCAAAATGCAAACACAACATGCAATTTTTGAAAAAAAAAAAAAAAAAATAGCACCCAAACAAGACTAGAACAGGACAAAAATAAAGTTGAATGAAATACAATGCCGGGGACTATTGGCACTCCATATTTATTTTTTGGAATATTAAAAACAATTTCACCCTTTTGGCTTCCATTTTTGTTCCCTTTTTTTTCACTCTGCAGGTGAACAGACAAAAAGGGAGCAAATTAGTTGATTCATTGTGTGGACAGAAAAATGTGATGGAATGCAATTAATATTTTTTGGAGTGCCAATATCATCTGTAATCCACATGTTGAAAAATCAAATACAAGTTGATTATATGTCCTGCTTCTTGCCATCTGCAATCCACACCTCCTCGCCACCACCCTCCAACTCCCCACAGACACAGCAGTCATTTAACTAGTGGGAATTGGTCACGTCAATTCCTTTCCAAGCAAGATGAAGTGGAAGATGAAATAAAAAAGAAAAGAAAAACCATGAGTGTGCACTTGCTTTCAAACACACAATTTGGAGATAAGCGATGTCTATTTGCTTTCAGCCCATATTTTTGGTAGAAGAAATAAAAGCCAGCATGGAAAACTCATATTTAAGTAAGCATTGAGAAGGGTCATATCCCTCACCTGTTTGGTCTTGAGATCAATATCAGCCACGGAACATCCCTCATTCCTTGCAAGAAAAACACATAGAGAGTTAGAACACGAATGTAAAATAAGCAAAGGCAAATAAGACATCTCAAGAAAAAATTTACAAACAAGAATTTCACTTAAGGGTTGCTATAGGACCGGCTGGCCAAGCTGAGACTGTCAAGGTGGATAAAATCCTATATCCACCATAAATGATAAAACAAGTATGGTCAAAAAAGAAAATAAAAAGCAAGCCAAACTTTTCCCCCTATTTTAGACACAAATAGGTTAAGGCCAGTACAATTGGAAACAGGCCAGCAATCATTTATTGCCCCAAACAGGGCAGCTCATATATACATACACAAACACACACATACACATATATACATCACCCATATTTCTTAACAAGGCAGAACATACTAGAATTATGCACTAACCGCATGGCCAATTCGTATGAACTGCTTAGTTTTTCAATATGTAACATGACATAATTTCTTGCACTGATCTGAACTAGAACAGATCATTCAGATCAACACTAATCTTAAAGACAGGATTCACACAAAACCTGTCCTGGTCCAAGAATAGCATAGAAAGCCTCTAAAGCTATAGCCATAGTTCATCTTGGACAAAGTAGACATTTGGCAGGACATGCAGCTAATGCCAAAAAGTTCCAAAAGGAAATCTGATGCTAACCTCTTTAATTGCCCCTGGAGATCCCTGCATCTGGCCAAAGCATCCTGATGACTCCTCTTTTCTTCTTGAAGTTCATTTTCCAAATTTTCTGTTTTAACTCCCAAAAGATTCACTTCAGACTCTGACTCTTCAGCACGCATTTCAAGTGATTTGTACGACTCTGCCATACACTTGAGCTGTGTTTCAGCCAACCCATTCAGCTTTTGAGCAGATGCTAATTGTGACTTGACATCTGCTAGAAGCTGTTCCATTTCTTGTAATTGGGATTTAGTACTCTCAAGATTTTCAGTACATCTAATTAGATCTGACGCCAAGTTCTCTTTCTCTAATTTCATTTTTTCAAACTCGTCCAATGAGCATTTGCATGCCGAGGCATTTGATTCAAAGCCAATGATTATATTCCCATCCTGAGGCACCTCAGGGTTAGAAATGGAATCAGAAATGTGCTCAAAACCATTTGAATATTGCGCTCCCACTGAGTCCTTCTGAACTACTTTATTCTCAGGCAAAGCAACCTTATCTATACAATCAGAACTATTGGTGTCTGCTTCTATACCCTTGTAGCCCAGGATATTAAAGCTGAGTTCACTGGCTTCGGCTAAAACATGAGAAAGTTGACTAACAAAATCAAACAAACTTATTTTGCTATCTAGAGCTTTATTTGCAGTGACTGAAAATTCCTCAACTTTTTGGTTCAATCCACCGTCAAGAGATGTCGCCTGGAGTGTCATAGTTTCTTTCCCCAGAAGGCCCAGATACAGGACAAAGTCATGAATCTGAGAAATGGCAGCTGCCAATTCTTGGCTTATGACATGCACAGATTCTGTGCCCTGTTTACCATCTGGGAACAAAGATACCTCCTCCTCTGCTGTCACACCAGAATCTTCAGGGCAAGCTTCCCTATTACACGTAGCATCAGGACAGTGTATTTCTTTAAAAACACAACTTACAGAATGTTGATGCAAAGTATCATGTGCGTCCTGCACAATATGTTTGATATCCTCCAAAATTTTTCCCATATCAGTGTCCTTGGACTCAAACACCATAGAGATTCTAGAATGAAGCTTCTCCAAAGGCATTTGATTAGTATGAGATTCAGGTGTAGAAGCCGAGTGATCCACATCAGAAGATACCAGATTTGCCAAGGGATCCAAATCATCCTGCTGTGCAGGCTGGAGATCCATATGTGCTCCAATTTCTGCTGAAGTGTCATGGTTTACAATTTCATATTTCTTATTATTTGAATTGTCAGAAATGGAAATGGCTCCATTTGAATCGTTTGATAAACATGCCAACTTCTCCATCTCCAGGAAGTCATCCATGAGCTCCAAGTGATTCACATTCTCCTTGTTCTTTTCCTTCCTGAATTGGGAGAGCTCGGATATCAATGCTGTAGCCCAAGACCCAGCACAACTTGCTTCATCATCATTTCCATCTTCAGACAGGGAAGTCAAGCTTGGTGGATTGCTAGCATTTTGACTTGAGGAACCTTCAGTGAGGATCTGAACATTAGATTTGAGGGGACTCTTTTGTTGATTATTAATTTTCAGGTGTGCTTCCAGACTTTGAAGCTTGCTAGCTGTCTTCGCACAAGTATTCCTTGAAGCCTGCAATTCGCTGTTACGCTTTGCCAAAGCTTCTTTTAACATCTTTGTTTCTTCCTCCATTGCTAGCAGTCGTTCTGTGAGAAATTCATTCTCTTTATGGCATTTCTGTACATTCTCAAGAGCAAACTCAGGAATAGGGGTGAAGTGTGGACTAGAAGGTCTCGCAGGAGACCTCTTTGGTCGAGTTTCTCCATAATCTCGGCCTAAGTTTTCAACTTCTAGCTTCATTTGGGCCAATGCAGCAGGGCCAGGTAACTTCTTCCTCACAAGACCTCGCAATCTCTGGCACTCTGCTTCTAATTTAGCTATTTTCTTGACACCTTCCAAATGTTGCTTGTTGGCTACTTCAGCAGACTTCATGCTCATATTCTTTTCTTCATTACGGATTTCTAGCTCTTTAGAAACTACATGGAGTTCGTACTTCAGTGTATTTATATCTTTTTCAAATGATTCAATATTGCTCTTCAAGAGTTCAATATCTGCCTCAGCTTGTGATTTTTCTTCACTCAACTTAATCAGCATGTTAGAACGCTCTTGCAATGTCCTTGATAAGGCATCATTTTCAGCTGCTGACCGAAGAAATTCCTGCTCCAAGTTGCCCAGCTTTGCTTCAAACTCAAGCTTAATCTTCTCACACTGCTTGGTTTTCATAAGAAGAACATCATGCAATTTTTGTTCATGTTCATCCTTCAAATTCCGTATCTGCCGCATGCACTCTTTGAGAGCACCATCCAAATGGGATGCCCGATCTTCAGCAGTGAGCTTTGAAAGTGTGACAGATTCAAGATGATTTTTCAATGCCAAAGCTTCTGCTTCAGCTTTCTCCCACCCTACACAGAAGAGAGGTCTCAATTTGAGAATATTCATACCAAACAAAATCAAGAAACTCTCAGTCTTGACTGGAGAAGTTGAAGATACAGTGGACGGACCAATAGTCATTAATGTTCTAAAGAAAAAACAAGCTTTCAACAATCTTTCAAGAATCTTTCATCACTCATAAATGATAATTTCTGAAGTAAAAATATGCAAGGCAAAACTTCTGCACAATATCACTGCTGCTATACCTGAGACAGCTTCTTCAGCAACTTTCGCATGCTGTTTCACCAAGTCATCTTTCGTCGTCATCTCTGAATGGGCTGCTGACAGCTGTTCATCCAACTCTTTAATTTGATCCTCCAGCGCATTAACTTGATCCTCATATGTCTTTACTTGATCCTCCAACCCAGATAGATGTGAATATGCCTCCACAGATATTTGAACATAGTTTGGTTTTTTGTAGTTATCCTGTTAAAAGAACCACAAACAAACAATTAAACTAACTATGTTGAAGTGCAAAAGAAACTAAGATGACAAGGCAATCTGCTCACTAATCAAAATGCAGTGACAACAACCCCCTATCCCCAAGGAAAAAAAACAAAAGAAAAAGGGTTTGCAATTAAACACATTAACCAGAGTTTCAATGCCGCCTTGTGCATCTCATTGCAGTTTTGCTTTGGCAATCTCCTTAAACACTTCGAAAACTCAGCATGGATAGTGTGAACATTAAACATATTTGATCTTTACAATGCACCAGTGATCCATCTTTAAATTAATATAGTATTTAGCAGATCATGATACCCAAATTACTATGATCATGTAGATAAATGGTAAGGAACCATGCCTAAATTGTGAATCACAGGGTTGGTTGATGGTATGGAATTCAAGAGCAGTGTCCATGAGTCAAAGGGTTGGTTGAATGTAGGGTATTCAAGAGCAGTGTCTATTAAACAGGCTACTTCACATTGTAACTCCATAGATTACAAATGAAAATATCAAGGGGAAAATTCTCCATGAAGACCAATAAAGTAGTCTTTTATGTTAAACTCTTTTATTTGTCAAAAACCATTTGAAGATAAAGCATGCAAAAGTCCCCACTTTACACAAGAAATGCAGTGGGTATTCAGTGTTGCACTTTAAGGTTCCTAATAAAAGAAAGGAAGAAATAGAAAAATGGAATATTCCAATATGACTGCTATTGGGAAGCATTGATAAGTACTGTAATTGCAATTAGGAACCAATGATTATGATGAACAGCCTAAAAAAATAGGAAATTAATTGAAAAATAATAATAATTCGAGAAACACAAAGTAGAAACTACATCAAGTAACTAATAAGCTACAAATATCAAATTCAAGTCAACGAAAATACCTGATCAACCTGAGATCCAGCTGAGACTAATGAAGCACCAGCAGAGTCTGATGCAGTAACTGCTTTCTCAGCCGCTGCCTTATCAGATGATTTCTTCTTCCAAGGCCAACTCCTGCGGTCCATCTCAGGCTGTGCAGTTCGCAAACATACAAGAAGTTAGTGATAGGAATTCTATTTAAAAAGTTTATGTAAAATAACAATATCACTTAAGATTCAAAGCACGCATTACAAAGAGAGAATTTGATCAGAATACATTGCAGTTTTTCAGGACACACTCTCAACTGAAATCACAAAGGAGCCTACCATTTTGCTTCGAAATTAACGAGTTACTTTTCTTTCACATTTTTTATGATATATATTTTAGTATTTATTAGTGTTGGAATTCAATAAAGAGAAAGATAAAAATACTAGAATAGGAAGCCTCAAAAATATTTAAATCATAAACTGACTTCTAAAATAGCACAGGTAATGAGGGGAAAAAAAACAAAACAAAACAAAATAAAAAGCAGTGGATTTTCAACCACTTTGTTAAATAGAAGCATGGTTTGCGATATCCATGATAATCTGGTTGTCAAAGCCATGAAGATGAAAATGCATAAGAATCTTGCTAAAAGCTACATTCTTAAATTGAAAAAACACTAATGACATGAGAGAGAGAGAGAGAGGAGGACCCTGATATTCATCACTGCATAACTATCAAAAATGTAAGAGTAACATTACTTAATTGTTTACAACAAAATCAATATTGATAATAGCATCTTACACAAAATCAACCATATGTAAGAAAGAAAGCCATCAATGTTGACTGAAGATACATAAACCATAAATAAGAAGCTAATCAGAACAACAATAAAATAAAGAAACAGGAACAATTTAATTGCCCTGCTGGTTTTATAAATCAACTAGATGCTTCACTTGCCCAATTTTAATAATTAGGAAATTGCACAAGGAGCCCAAGATACTCGAGAAATCCAGAGAAAGAGAGAGAGAGAGATCACACAAGGTTCCATAGACTGAGACGAAAGACTCCAAACAGCTTAAAGTACAAAGTTTAAATTCAGTGTCCCAGACGAAATTTGACATCCATGGAGCATATGGGAGAACAGCGACTAGGTCACAATTTGGCAGGACCTGCTTGCCCCGTCATTTTCACTTCAAGAAAACGTTTTAAAAATTAAAGGGAAAAGAAAGAGGGAAGGCACAATCATTTCAAGCCTACAGTATGAGCAATAGAGCTACTATAATTCACGAACACAAAACGCAAGCAACCAATAAAATATCAACTAAGAGGGAAAAAAACAAAAAACAAAAACCGAAAAAAGTAGAAACCCCCGTCGCGAGATGCTCGCTGAAGGGAAGCCTAAATCTGAAGTTTTAGTCACGAAATCATAAAGCTGATATAAATTCAAGTGCTCCCACGGGGGCACATTGAATCTGAAAGTACACGCATTCTACAGAGAGTTGCAGCATTGAGAACTCCAAAGATCTACTCACAGAGCTTCCATTAATAAACAACCCTTGATTGAGAAGAAAACTCAAAGACATAAACCAAATAATTAAACAATAAGCACTAGTGACACCTTCAGCAAAATTAGAAGGCTTGAGACAACACCTTTTAATCCAGCCACAGAAATCCAAATCAAACAGAGACACAATAAGCAACAGCAAGATAAGATTTTCAGAGGAAAAAAAAAGGGGGGGGGGGGGGGGAGGGGACTTATGCCAGAACCAGTCTGCTGAGATTCAACAAAAACGTCAATCTCTCTACCAAAATTTCTCACATTCGATGCATAATAACATCAAAATAGAGACAATCCAGCACCGACAAAGGCAGAAACGAAAAATCTCAACCGTGACGAAGATGATAAAAAAAAGAAATAAAGAAAAATAAAAATAAAGGAACAAAGAACAAAAAGAGAACTGTGGGAGCCAACTGAAAACTGAAAAGACGCTTCCATCTCGGCGGTTCGCAGTCATTGATAGACAAGTAGTCAAGCATACATATCGAAAGGATGAAAAATGAGAAAAAGCAACTCACCGGCCGTAAACGTAATGCAGCTCTAGCAAGCGAGCGAGCGAGCGAGAGAGAGAGAGAGAGAGAATTTCAGATGATGAGAAATGTGAGGTCAGAGTGAGGGAGATCTAAATTTTTTCTAGAGCTCAAACATCAGGCATTCTCCGATTTTTCTACGACTGATTATATTTTCATCGTCAGTTGATGATAGACGGAGAGAAAAGGAGGACGAAGGTGCAGGAGGCGGCGGACCTGGCGGTGGAGTAGTGTTGTGATCAGTGGTGGTGGTGGAGGTGGTGCGTGGGCAAAGAGAGAGAACATTTAGCAATGGGCGTCACACTTAAAAAGCAAGACGTTAACGCAAAATGCTCCAACCCATTTTGTTTTGTTTTTTGAAAATACAAAAAACAATAACAAAAAAAAACTTACTTCCCCCAAGTATTTATTTCTTTTTGTCGGACACTAGGCCAAGCTGTGTTGCATTTATTTATTTTTTTAAAAAAAATATTTAACAAAATTTTAAAATGAATTATCATAATTAGCAAAAGGGCAAAATCATACATAATTAATTGAGATTTAATTTCTGTAGGCATGTTTTCTACATTAAAAATTTTTAATAATATATTTTAATATAAAAATATAATATTTTTTAATGCATGCAGCTAAGACAATATAGTTTTCAAATGCTATTTTATTTGCTTCATATAACAAAGAAGAACCTTTTAAATTCACATATTATTATTAATCAGACTAATTTAAAATATAATTATATAATTAATTTTAAAATTTAATTTAATTTTAAATCCCTAAAACATCTCCACAACAATTATGACAAAATGATAATCATGAAGAAATATATAAATACAAATTTATTTTATAATTATTTATAAATTTATTGATTCATTAATTCATCACTTATTTAATTGTTTTATTTCAAAAAAAATGAAAAATTTGGGGAAAAATAGATTTTTTTTCAAATACTTACAAAAATATTGTCTTATTAATTTTTCTAGGTTGTAAAAGGAATTCAGAAAATAATAGAGTACAATTTTTAATTTTCATACATAAATTTAAAAAATTGAAAACTAAGGTGATAATAATTTCTTAATTATTTATAAAATATGAAAATCATAAATAAAATTCATTTAAATTTGTTAACTGAAAAAAAAAACAAATTAAAAGTTTCTCTTCTTCTTCTTCTACTAAAAAGGTAAAAATAAGAAATTTTTCTGCACAATAAGCACGGAAAAGGGTTTTTATTTTTATTTTAATTTTATTTTTAAGATTTTTTGTGTTCAAATATTAATCTAGCGCACATGCCAGGCATGTGGCACGCAGATTTGTAAGCTTAATTTTTCTGAAGAGAGGAAAATTATTAACTTACCAAAACTTTTCTGGTCAAATGACACATTTACCCCTGGGAATGTACGAAATGGCGATGACCTCCCCCACCACGCTTATGCCAGAAGCAACTGCTAGCTGTACTCATTTTTGGACCACCGTCACTTCGTCACCACAGCTCAGACTCCTCATTGCGCTTCCGCGTGAACCTCACGCGCTGCGCACTAATTTCTATTGCACTCTCTTCCCATTTATTTACTTTTTTTATCCGACGCCCCCTTTAAATATAGGGAAATTACAAAGCCGCCCCATAAATTCTTTCTTGAGGAGATCATGCTGCCCCGATTTCGAGGGATGATAAATCTGCCATTCAACTGCCCAATCTTTGACACAAACTTAGTCTCCAATAATATGATTTATGATTTAAGTTTCCATTTCAATGGACGCGGGATTAATCACGTGGAAATTCGATATGTAATCTAAAAAAAATAATAATATGATTAAGTTTAGCCTAGGAGACTTAAATTTATATAAACTTCAATTTGCATACACATGTATACTAAAATTTTCAATTTAACCTTTATTTTATTATTTATCATATTATCTAATTTACATAATTTTTGAATCTAGGCTTCTATTTTACAGTTAAATAATTTAATAAATAGCTTGAAGAACAACTAAGAAAGATTAATTTGATTTAATGATTTTAACAATTAGGATATCTTTTGATTTCGAAGTTTGACCTAAGTAAAGAAAGTACATAACATTTATGATAAAATTATCTTAATACAATATTAATTATGTTATGAGCAAAAATATATGTAAGTTGTTAAGATTAAATTTTAATATTAAATTTTTTTTAATATAAATATTTGCTCAATGCTTTACAAAATTGATGCATATGAATTATAAGATTAAAATACTAATTTCATTGTGATGAATCTGATGATGAGATATCCGGTTGTCATATTAATGTTGACAGTATCGTGATTTAGAAATACGATTTGAGTTTATAACATTTATATTGAGAGCTTAAATCTTTAGGAGAGGTGTAGATTAATTATTTATAGATAAGATAACTATCTCAATTACTCTCTTATTAAATATAATCCAAATAATAAAATATCTAAGAGTAATGTAGTATGAATTTTAGTATCTTCGATTCCATATAAAACACAGCAATATTTGTCAATTAATTGTAGAAATCGTAATTAAATATTATTTATATATCCTACATAATGGTTCAAAACATGCTAACTTTTGCAAAATTAAGATATTTATAAATAATGGATCTCGCTCAAAAATCATAATATTAAATTTTTGTGATTTATTTTAATTATAATATTTATTCTAAAACAATGAAATCCATATTTGGCAACTTAAAGTTTAATTTAAATTTTAATCAATTCAGATGAATAAAATACAAAATTATATGAAATTTTCTTCGAATTCATAAAAATTTAATTCTAAGATTTGAAATTTATTTTCTCAACACAACTTGTACTATTAAGCCAGTCGAATACGCCTTTGGTTCATTATTAATACAGACTACTAGTTAGAAAAATAGAAAAAAAATAAATTTAATAATGTTCGCACCAAAATTAGGAGGGAAAAACCAAATAAAATAATTGTGTACTATAAATTCAAATATGAAAATAAAGGTAATTCATTATATTTAAAAAAAAATAAAAATAGAAAATTCAGTGAGAAGGATTTTATTGGTGGATTGAGGGAATCTAACAAGCAAACACAAAAGGGTTTTTCTTGCATTTTTTTCTCTCTATAAATTAAAGGTCTCTTTCGATTACTTGAAATGTTTCAAAGAAGGATCTTAAGAACTTCATTTTAAGGAAATAAAAAAAGTGTTTTTAAAAGAGTTTTGGGTCATATTTACTTTGCAAAATTTCTATTTTCAAGAATAAAATATTTATAGCATAAAGATTTGTTAGTTTATAAAAAAAAAATATTAGCATTAATCATTAGACATGGTCTTGCAATAATTTTTTTATCACACTAAACACAAAACATGATAAGAATAAATCTTTTCAAGGTGAAATTTGAAAATAATCATCCCGTATATGCTCTACATTGTGAATTTATAAAATTTTGGTCAAAAGGTATGGACCTCCTTTAAAGTTGACAAAAAGATAATGATCTCCCGTTAAGTTTCAAAAATTTCGAAGACATCTCTTGAGGTTTTAAGAATTTTATGGACCTCCCATAAGGTTAGTCAAAAAATACAAATTTCTCATTGTATTTTATGAAATACAAGTTTTTTAACGAGAACCAAATAGATTGCTTAAACTTATAACTGTCAAATGAGGAAAAGACTAAAAATTTGAGATTTATTCGCAAAATTAGTGTTAACAAAATTAAGTTTGCACTAAAAAAGATGAAAAATGAGAAAGCTATGAGACCAGATAATATCTCAATTGAAGTTTGGAAATGCTTAGGTGATAACGGAATTATATGGTTAACTAATTTATTTAATATAATTTTAAAAATTAAGAAAATGTCAGATGAATGGAGGAAAAACACTTTAATACCTATATACAAAAATAAAAGAGATATTCAAAATTATAATAACTATCGTGAAATTAAACTTATGAGTCATACAATAAAATTATGGGAAAGGTTAGTTAAACAAAGATTAAGGTTCGAAACGAAAGTCTCAGAAAATCAATTTGGTTTTATGCTTAGGAGATCTATCGCAGAAGTTATTTATCTCTTAAGAAGATTAATAAAAAAGTTAAGAGAAAAGAATAGGAACTTGCATATAATATTTATTGACCTTGAAAAAACATATAATAGGATACTTAGGGAAGTTCTATGGTAGGTTTTAAAAAAAAAAAAAAAAAGTGTATGTGCTAGGTATACCGATGTCATTAAGGATATGTACGATGGAGTAATAACTTATGTAAGGACTATAGATGGAGAAACTAGAAAATTTACAATCACCATAGGTATACATCAAATATCTGCTTTGAATCCTTGTCTTTTTACATTAGTGATGGACCAATTGACTAAGAGTATTCAAAAGGAGGTTTCATGGTGTATATGTTTGCAGATGATATTGTATTAATTGACGAAACTATGGACAGAGTAGAGGCTGAATTAGAATTATGGAGAGAAACTTTGAAATTTAGAGGTTTTAGGATAAGTACAAATAAGACAGAATATATGAAATGTAATTTTAGTAATGATAGGAGGAATATTGGAGACAAAGTTAAACTTGATGATGAAGAAATAAATAGCACTTGTAGATTTCGATAGCTTGGATCTATTATGTAAGTTGAAGGAGAAATTGAAGATGATGTAATGCATAGAGTTAAAGCAGGTTGGGTAAAATAGAGAAGTGCTTTAAGTATACTCTGTTATCATAAAATACCCTTAAAATTGAAAGGAGAGTTTTATAGGACAACTATAGAACCAGTTATGCTATATGGATCAAAATGTTGGGCGACGAAGAAACATAAAATCCAAAAAGTAAAAGTTGTCGAAATGAGAATACTTAAATAGATGAGTGGTATAACATTGAAAGATAAATTAAGGAATGTACATATTTGTGGTAAGTTAGGTGTACCTCTTGTAAAATATCAAATAATGGAGGGACGACTTAAATGGTATGGACACTTGCAACGTAGGCCACATAATGCACCTATAAGGGAGAGTGACTTAGTTACTGTGGGGGACAGTAAAAGAGGTAGGGGTAAACCTAAAATAACTTGGAAGGAGATAATAAATAAGGATTTAATATCCTTAAATTTATCAAAAAAAATGATTCATGATCGCATAAATTGGTGGAAAATGATTCATATAGTCGACCTCACCTAGTGGGACTAAGGTTTGGTTTTGTTGTTGTTGTTGTTTTTAAATCTTTTGACTAGAGGTTTGTATACTTTTATCAAATCTCAAAGGAGGTCTATGGTTTTTTTGAAGCCTTATGGGAGCTCAAAGAAATTTTTTAAATCTCAAAAGAGGTTCCTCTTATTTATCTAATTTTAGGGAAGGTTGGTGGCTTTTATTCTAAATTTTTTTGTTTTGTTGTTTGCAAGATGATGACTATAGGTTTTGTTATGTGAGAAATCAAATTTTTATTTTGATTTACATTTCTAAAAATAAGCATTCCATAGATAGACTAAATATAACCAAAATCTCTTAGATGTAAAATATATTTTTCTTTTTGGTTTCGTTTTGGGTAGGAAGGACTTATGAGCACCCAACTCAAATAGCGTGTAATTATCGACTTTTGAAAGCACTAGTAGTGTTCTATAAGGAGAACACAAGCACTCAATCCCGTCTAAATATCGTACTACTTTTATTTTTTATATGACGTACTAACCAAGCAAAAAAAAAAAAAAAATCATTGGCTCTTGGGGAGTAAAGTATACGTTGTCACTTATGAGGAGTAATCATATTAACCTAATTATAAAAAAGGTCACATTTACTTCACAAAATTTCTATTTTTAAATATAAAATGGTCATATTATAGGGATTTATTAGATTATAAAGGAAGTTGAGCAAATGACCATGTAATAGTTTTTGTTATACCATCAAATACAAAAAATGATACGGCCAAACATTTTGAAAATAATTATTTCTTATCTATTCCATATTAAGAAGTGATTAAAAAAAACTTTCGCTTTGTCATTTGCAAGATAACAACAAATCATTTTGCATTGTAAGATATCAAACTTTTGTTATAACTATTACACTTTTAAAAATAAATATTTATTTTAGAAAATACAATTTAATTTTTTGAGATGTAAAAAATAGTTTATATTTTGTTTAAATATGTATATATTTTTTTTTTTTGGGTCGGAAGGACTTTGATTTATTAGCTAACCCAACTCAAAAAGCGTGTAATTGTCCCACTTTTGAAAATTATATTGACTAAGATAAAAAAAAATTATAAATTTCAATGATCTAAAATACATCAAAACTTGGAGTTGGAATCTCAAATTTAAAATTGTTTAGATTCAAATAAATTTGTATGCAAAATTGTGTTAAATTTTACCAAAATTTATATAAATCTAAATATAAAACCCGAAAGCTATACTCTTAAATACCATTCCAAATTGAATTTTAGGGAGAAATTAATTGGTAGATCAAGTTAGGATTAAGAATTTCCACCATGATGGGTGAAATCCAAGAACAATTAAATACCAATATTTTAGAAAGACAGAGATCCCCATTCATCAACCCTATTAGCTAGGCTTGAAAATTCCAAATTTCTTTAATTATATTTGGATTCAACCCCCCTAATGCTAAAAACAGAGCTTGCAAGATTTGATTAGGGCTAATTTAACTTTCAATATTTAATGGAATGGGAAAATGACAACATGCCAAAATCAAGAAAAGGCATGCAAGTTACTGTGGATGGAATGATTGGACTTTTAATTTGTTCCAATTCAAGCAAACAGGGTTTGGTGATCTGAGAGTTATGTTTTTGCCAATTCCATCACAACCCCTTGCTCTGTCACTTGTGTGTGAATCTGTCGGCAATAGCTCCCCTGTTCATTGCCAAGGTCTCTGTACCTGCAACTACCCGCCCATATAGCCCTAACTGAACAGGGGACATATATTTATCTACCCTAATTAAACAGGGGATATGGTACCTCTTATAGTAAAATATATATATATATATATATATATATACATACATTTTGAATAAGCTAGTGCAGAGCTAGTGACTAGGATGGTGTAGCCTTTTATTAACTAATTAATTGTGTTATTTATTTGTATGAATAATTTGATTGTCCTTTTTTTTATTTGAGCTGTTGGACAGTTGGTGGGCATGTTAGGTCAAATGGATAGGTATTTATACTATTTTAAATTACCTTTTTATGAAAAAAGGTTAACTTAAAGTCAATTGACAACGCACATAGTCGATGATTCTAACTGCCCATGTCGTGAATTTTACCACGAGGTCTGCTATTTGCACATTTAAAATTATAATTTGTGTATTATATTGACCATAGCATGTATGTCTTTTTAAAAAATTATGGTGAACAAATTATTGTCATTATTTTTTTATTCTTCGGCTTTTTTTTTGGTGTGAAAACTTTCCACAAAGCTCATGTGATAAAAGTAAGCCTGAATGGACTTGGAATAATAAATAATGCAGTGATATTTTAAGAGTCAATGTATAAGAAAAAAATAAAAGATATTTGAAAACGCCTTAAGAGAGAAAATTTGGAGAGCCGAGTAGAGAAAGAGGAAGGGGAAATGATTAAGAAGATTGACGGATATATGTAACTTCTGCAGTTCCTTTTTTTTTTTTTTTCGCTTTTATTTATTTCAGAATAAGATTAGAGGAAATAAATTAGGTTCAAGATCAAAAAATATACAATAGAATGTAATTAGGTTAATGAACAGTAGTCAACAAAAGAATCATGAGAAATTAGTACATACAGTCTTTATTATGTAAAGTCTTGTATTTAACGTCAAAGGACACCATAGTAACTAGATAACTAATAGACAAAAGAAATTTCTGATAAACGTATTGCTACAAGCACACCAAAACATCTAAATTGTGATAGTCGAAATAAACTGGTGTAGGAAAAAGTGATTAAACTGCAATGAAGAAATGTTAATTAACCAATTCAACTCATATTGTGATGAAAAGGAAGAATGAGAAGGCCAAATTTTGTATGATATTCATAAACTGCTAAAAAATATCATAATTGAGTGGAAGATGCTCTTTAAATGCTAGAGAATGCTTAGGGAAAAGAAAATTAGGTGAGATATACAAGTCTTACTTCAATCATCTCACTTTAGTTGAACATTTGTTAAAAACATCAAGTCAAGAGTTGAAAATACATGCGAAGATCCATAAAGGCTATAAGATTTCAAGAGAGTTAATATTGAGGTAAAGGTTTGTTGGAACATGTGAAATAAAGATGCAAACAAGAGAATGTAGTTGATTCCATTATTCTAAGAATTGAGGACAGCCGTAGTAATAGAGTTTGAAGGTATGCCAAGAAGTTAATGTAAAAATATTCAATACTTCTTGAGGATATGGCTACCAAGGCTCCAATAATTATGGAATAGATGTGTTAACTTGTTCGTTAATTAGCTTGATGTGAGGGTAGATGGAATCTCTTTTGGCTAAATTTTTCTTCCCAACTTATGTAAAATGATAAGGAATACTACCACAATTTTTTGTGTATCAACTTGTAAGTATGGACTATAAAAATCTAGAATTATTTTTTTTTGAATGAAGATAAGTTCCATATCACCCTCAAATTTGAAATTCTATCCAAAGTGTAATTAATTTCAAGTTAGAAACATCATCTTCTCAAGGCTTGCAAGACTTCCTTACATTTAACTAACAATCTAGAGATGTTTCTACGACAACTTTGTCAAAAAAGGACTTTAAATTACTTTCAAGGTCTTCAATAACTAATTTAGGAAGAAAAAGTGTTTAGCACGAAAAAGATTAAATGATAATAGGGACGATTCTAATCAATTGATGTATATCACAAAAATGTGAAAAAATATGAGATATTCACCATTTTTATAGGAAAATCCTCTCCACAAGAGCGTTAATGGTACATTTTATCAGTTGCTGTGGTTAGTGAAACACAAATGAATATATGTTTTGTATTTATTTAAACTCTCTGCCACACAGTGGTATGATTTGTTCTTCCTTACTGAGAATGATTTGTTCTTCCTTACTGAGATGTGTCTCACCCTAGTGGATGATCATATTTTCAGGTCCATCAGGAGATCGAGTTTAGGGCTCCGACAGGGTAATGTTTTGGTAATTTTGGGAAGTTTTGTAAAAATAGATTATGCATGGTTGATGTTTTTGAAATACTGGTATGTAATATAAACAAATGGTGATAATTGTTTATGAGATATATATAGATTGACTCTAGTATTTAATTAGAAGCTGTTTATCTTATTTCTGCTGCATGATTGTGGTGTTTGGTATCAGAAACAGGTGATTAAACATGTAACCTTCAGACCCCACTTGACGGGTTCAGGGCGTTACACCTAAGTTTTTATCTTTATAATAGTTATAGAAATATTTAAGGGATCATATAATCAAGTTATTAGAAAAAAATAGTGAAGTTGTGCCTCTAAGGTTTATCAACTCAATTTCGATGATAACAAACTCTCAATTTTGAAAGAGTTCAAAGATTTTGCTTTGTTAATTTTTTTAAAGCTAGTAAATATGTCAATTCTAAAGTTATTTATGCTAAAACCTCAAGAAGATTCTAAATTTGTAGCAAAAATGGACTATTCAAGGTCATTTGTGCCTAGATTGGTCAATTGATATTGATCGGTGATCGATTGACCTAGGCAATCAATTATGCCCTGAGCAAATCGTGTTTAAAAGCTGTAAAATGACTAGTTAGAAAATCAATTGCAATAAAAAGAGGTTGATTGAAACAGCAACTAACATAATCTAATGAGTAAAAATATACCCATCTGACTTCGAAATATGTATATGACAAATAAGAGGAGAGATGCTTGTTAACATGTTGCTTAGATTTCGTACTCAATATCTCTTTAATTTTTATAGTTGTTCATCTTCTTTTAAAGAGAAAAGATTCAAAAGTTTTGTTTCTTAACTTAATACTCTTACTTTTGAGAGTTACTATTTCACACCTGATCTTCATATTCACACAAAACCAAATTCAAATCATCTCCTAAGTATACAAAGAATGTATTTACTAAATAATTACTATAACATTTTGTAAAAGAAATATGCTTAATAACGAATGACTAACACATAAAAAACAAAATAAAAACTAAAAATTATCAATACATAAAAAAAAAAAGAATTAAAAAAAAAACATAGCAGCCGATTTATAAGATGCTATACTATAAAATTATAAGTCTTGTAGCACATAGGGCCGGCTCTTCACAAAATGGAGCCCTAGGTGGGTGATGACTCATATTTATTGAGTTATCCGTGGATGACTCCTATTTATTGAATTAATCATTTCATTTATTTGTTAGTTGATAAGTCAATTATGGGAATAGAGCATAATAAATAATATTAATATCATTTAATTAAAAAAAATTTTGAGACCTAAAAACTATATTATTATATTAAAAAAAAATTTCGAGGCCCCAAAAATTTGGAGCCCTAAGCGGGCGCCTCAACTGCCTAAAAGCAGAGCTGGCCCTGGTAGCACAAATATGGAAGATTCAAACCTTAACCTCTACTTAAGGGGACAATGCCCCATACCCATTACCCATTAATTATTGTTGCAATGTTGCTTACTTCCTTAAACCCGCTTCCTTACTTTCCCAACCATACAAAACTCAATCCAAAGTCAAAATCAGACCGCCAGAGGGCCATCACATGAATCCTTACCCTTACAAAATAAGCCACCCAACATTTTCCCCTCTCTCTCTCTCTCTCTCTCGCTTATCGCTTTCCATCATTAAGGCAGCACCAGTGGGCGAGCTGAAGGTATTCCGATAATTGTAAAGGGCAAATTCGTCAAGTAAAAACAGTCTTCAATTTTTTCCCCAATTACGGTGCGATAATTAATCTACGATTTTAGAAAATTCCAGATTGTCGGCTACCGATGTGATCCTGCCGACGATCGCCGATGCTGTCAGTTTCGGTGAGATTAAAGTGACGCCAACTCCCCGTGGTTTCAGAAAAGTGGCCGCTTTCCGGCGACACGTGTCCACGAAGTGAGGGAAGATGACACCCCTCGCGTGGTCCCCACGTGCCTAAAAGCCCCCTCTGCAGGTAACAGAAACGTGTGTGGTGTGCAGGCCCCGCCCCCTGTCCTTTTTACCTCCTTGGATACTGCTCCACTGCCCCCCACACCCCTCGGCCCGTGGGCTCGAGCCTGCTCCTGACCGCGAAAGCCTGCCTCTTACGGTCCCGATGGAACATGGGCCCCGTCGGGCCCACTCGCTCAACCTTGGGTCTCTCGCACACCGTACCACGCGCTCTCTGCGTCTCTCAACACTCCACCCACCGCGTCTTGTAGCGACGGTGCATTGCGGCTTATGGTCGCTCCTCATTTCGTCCACGCGTCGTGCCCCGATTGGTCTCTGACTCTCTCCAGCGGGACCCGAAACAATCCAACTCACTTCACCACTATAATTGGTTGGGCTATCTAATCAAGCACTATGATTGGGCTTCTGTTTGAAGTTTTTATTATCGTGTTACAGTTCACACCGGAAGCTTATATCGGACGACTGTTATAATCAGAGCCGTCAAATTTATGTAATCGTCCATTCCACTGCTGGTTGATTTGATCGGACGCTCAGATCAAGTACAGGGAGTTGACATTTATAACGTAGGTCGTAGGGTGATTTATATAGGATTACAGGCTAATAGGGACGTGTTAGCTAGGGACGCGGTCATGTCGAGAACGGCCGTATCTGGAAGGTTTTAGACTATAGTCGCCAGAAGGTCCATTCGTCTAAATTTCTAACAAAAATAACCCTATTAGTTTTTGTAAATTTCAAAAGCCGTCGAAGATAGTAAGGTGTGGGCGTGGTCGTGAGGCAGGGGCTTTTTGAGCATATCAGGAAGAGAATCTAAAAAAGACTGCGGTCATTTCATATTTGTATGGAGGCGCGACATTTGGGAGCGAGGTCATTTTCGGAATTATGTGAGAATTTGGACAGCTCTTCAAACCGGACCTGGACCGAATCGTGTATGGGTTATTTTATAATCTATTAAATAATTATGAGCAAATACTAATATAAAATATATAAAATTAAATGAAACTAATTTTATAAATTAATTTAAAATTATGTTTATAACATCAACAAGGGAAGTTATAGATCTACTAATAAAATTACTTTAAACTTTTTTTGAAATGTTAGTTTTGAATTATTATTATTATTATTATTATTATTATTATTATTATTTTATTTTAGTTAAAAAGGAACTTATGAGACATGTTAAAGGTTAAGTCCGAGATGAAATATAATATAAATTTTAATAATAAAAAAGGCACTTTAAATTATTTAAAGCTTCAATAAAAAATAAAAGTAAGATAAAAAAAGAAATATAATTTTAATTATTATAATAAAATTGTCATAAAACATTAAATTTAATTGTTAAAAAATATAAGGATAATAAAATGTGTTTAGTAACATAAAAATTTTCAAGCATCAATAGACGTTCGTAAAATTTTCAAATAAATTAAAAAATAATAATTTTTGATTTTTCAACTTTATGCAAAAACTTTGCAAAATTTCTTTCTTCACATTATTTTAGAGTTCTTTAAAATTAGAAGATTGCTAATAAATGAATCTCTTATAACTAATAATTTATTTTATAATTCCTTGGGGGTAAAAGAAATTTGCAAATAGTTATTTTATTCAAGTCACTCTAAACAAATATTATTCTTACAATCAATAGATGACTGAGTGCAAAATATTTGTAATGACTACTTCAATGTTCAAAACATGTTAGCATCTTTGTGAATAATTTTGAATAACTTGAAATGCATAAATAGAGTAATCAACTTTAATTGACACATTCCTAATTAATTGACATAGATTACTTTATTAGTAGTGAATTGTAATAAGCTTTAAACATGGATTATGAAATCTCGACTCCTCAATTGCTCATACTAGTATAGTGGATTTATCCTATTAAAGGATAGATTAATACGTATGTAGTGATCCTAAAATATATATATATAATATATATAATTAAATTAATTATTTAAATAAATAAATAAATATTATTAATTAAATAATATAATATATAGTTATATATAAAACAAATCTCTTGAAGCTTGATGAAGCTTCAAGAGAATTAGATCCTGAGAACCCCCCAGGCGTGAAAACTCTCTCTCTCTCTCTCTCTCTCTCTCTCTCTCTCTCTTCAAATTTTTTGGTGAAACTTGCGCCGATTGAAGAACGGAAAACATTTTTGGGTTCCAATTTTGCCAACCAACATTTTAATCGGGGAGATTTCATCATTTGGACATCGTAGACACCACTACAGGATTAAGGTAAATAAAATAGATTTTATCACGTTTATTTTAAAAATATTCCCGATTAAATTTAAGTACGTGAATTTAATTAGATTTGTGTTATTTAAAATATATCCGATTTAAATTGAGTATGTGAAATTAATTATATCTATGTTCAGATTTTATTTTAAAAATATGTCTGAATTAAATTAAAATGTAGAGATTTGAGTATATCGACTTTTCTTGGAATATAATAGAATTAAATTCAATAGATAAAATTAATCTTACCCTTATTTTCAGCAAAAATATTTTTCCCAGGCAATTATTATATTATGAATTATCACTCAAATTGTGTGGCATGAGTAAGGTTATATTTACTGTATTGATAAGCATGTCAAAATATTTTATGAAGATACAGAATAAAGTATGATTTTATACAGATTTTTTATAAGATATGTTTCAGACAGGTTTATGATATGATCTGAAATGACAGTATTCAGACAAATATATGTTATAACAATGTTCAGACATATTCATGATATCACAGTATTAAGACGAAATCATGATATGATAGTATTCAGACAGATTTATGTGACAGTATTCAGATAGGTTTTATGAAATGAAATCATGTATCAATTTTATTATATGAATAGATAGTATTATATGGTATAAGAACCCTGATAAACTAATTATATTTAGAATACGGTACCGTAGTTAGTTAGATCAGTCAATGCCACCACACTACTCAGATAGAGTGTTGGTGTATGGATAGTCGATTGTGCCCAGAGAAGAGTGGAGTACTCCCCTGGCAGTCCAGATCAGGCTGGGTAGACCAATCATACTTACAGACGCGTTATGCTTGACTTAACATGATAGGCCAGTCATTACTAAGTCCCGCCTACGGGTTGTACAACTTGATCATGTGAGGTTATTACATGACATTATATGATTACC
This sequence comes from Malania oleifera, assembly GCF_029873635.1. NCBI lineage: Eukaryota > Viridiplantae > Streptophyta > Magnoliopsida > Santalales > Ximeniaceae > Malania > Malania oleifera. The sequence continues at coordinate 101,989,721 of NC_080424.1, read as the reverse complement.
CATCCAGGGAAATTCTTTTATGTATATATATAAGATGATTTACGTATACAGAGAAACTTATTACGACAAAATATGTATTTTCCAAATATATAGGTGTGAGTACAGATTTACGTGATATTATCAATTAAAATTAATTATTTAAAAGTTATATTTATGTTATACCAAAACTCATATTGCCACACATTGATAATAACTTATTCCGTCTTATTGAGAGGTGTCTCACTCAAATAACTTTAATATTTTAGGAAATCTAGAAAGTCGAGCTTAGCGAGCTTTGAGAGAGAAAAGACTTAGATATTGTAGTTCTGGGTAAGTTTTTGTGAGACAGAGACATGCTTTGTATATTTTGGGATATATTATGGATTTTTATGAAAATATGTATATATTTATGGTGATATTAGAACACTGGTATTGTATTTGGGGATTTTGAATATTTATATTTCCGCTGTGTTGTAATATGAATTATGAACAGGTGTACCAGGAATCCCACTTGGGGGTCAGGTGGTTTTTATTATGGTATCAGAGCAGTCGAATTTTCGGGTCTCTACAATTTGGTATCATAGCAGTAGAATTTTCGGGTGTCTACAACATATGCCCTTATTTTGCCCCAATCTTCAAGCTTTGTATTAGATTATATTTAGAGTGATTGAATTTGTGAAAGAAAATAAGCAAGGAAAATTTGCTGCAGGTTGTTATCATGTAGTTAAATAATTTGTCTCTTCATTGAACTCTATAGAATCCCATCAATTTGGGATTAGGCTTCTTAGGTAATATTGTTTTTTTCATGTTTCCTTTGTACCTAAAGAACATTAATTAATTAAATTGTGGTTGGAAGCACGCACTTGGGCCTTAAATTTGGAGTTCTATGCCCTTGAAATTTGAATGAAATTCTATAATTTGGAGTTTGGATGGAATTTTATAAAAAAAATTTAATGAATTTGAATAGAATCACTCTAATTTTGTACTATTTTTTGTTAAAAAATATGAGTATAAATTTAATATCTAAATTTTAGGATCTCAAACATAAAATAAGTGAAGAGCTTCCCTCTCTCTCTCGAATAATTACAAAAAAGAAATCAAACAAGTAAAGAGGAGATGCAATGCATGAACCCAAAATTAGGGCACAATATTTAAACTTTGTAGCTTGTGGACTTTTAATTTCCTCTCTAAATTTCTAAATTTGAAGTCAAGAATTCCGAAGTCAAGAATATAATTCAAGGTTCCAATTTGACAATTTTAACTCTAATAAACCACTTGGTGAGAAGCCGTATGTTTCCCAATTTATACGAAAACATATATCCAAATTCTATCAATCCATATCATGCTCTTCAATTTACATTATTCTCTTCATATTTGCTTTTATATATATATATCAATTAAAGAACCTTAAAATTTTTAAAGGAAAAAAAAAAAATATATATATATATATATATATATATATGTAAAATGCTAACTTATTTTTTTCTTTTTCAGTAATATTATTTTAATGCATGCAATAAGGCATCATGGGTAGAAAAGGGATAGAGAAAAAATTGGAAAAAATGGTTCCTTACTGTCAACGGCTGTAAAGAAAAATTCCCTTTGGTGGCTACATTGCATATTTATGGCATCTCTGTGTAGGCACTGCACTCACTTTATTTCAAACAAACAGAAAAAAAGTGGCCTGACATTTCTTTGTTGGCATTCTTTCTTCTTTTCTTCTTCTTCTTCTTACCTTCTACTTACTAAAATATTTGAATTTTAATATTAAATTTGGCAAGGGAATGGAATAAGAAATGAGTTATATTCTGACAATCCAGTTCTATAGAAATTGCAAGTAGTCATTCAATGGAGAAAACAAAAATATTGAGTTGTGCAGCTTGCTTATGAAGTGATGATCCATTTTATAATGTCGTTGAATTGTTCTATGAGAATAATTTGAGATTTTTGCATGAGATTATACGTATAGTCAAGGTTGAAATTAACCCTAAATCCTTGCTTGGGAGTTTTGAGTTCAAAAGGGTTTGAAAAAAATACAATGTATAATTTCTTCTCAAATCTACATATATTAGATTAAAATTTTGGAATCTAGACTCCCAAACACAGCCTCCTACACTTGGAAGCATGAAATTCTGATTTTAGATTTGATAGCTTTAAGAGTATTAAATCTTTTTTCAAAATTAATATGCAAAATCTAAAATCAATATCTAAGAATGAAATATAAAGATGGGAGACTGGGGCCCGCATCAATTAATTAATTAATTAAATAAATTGATAAAGATGGTGCGATTTACGTAATCCACTGTCAATGCATGTATATTAATGGTGGTAAGGTTAATATATTTGGGAATGATTGGGAAGTGGCTTAGCTGGATATAGCCATAAACAATTATAATTCCCTCCCATGCCAGCTATCCTTGATTATTGATGGAATTACAGAGCAGACTGCAGAGGCATGGGATTGGGATAATAAATAAATAAATGAAAGGAAGGAACAAAGAAGAAAGGGAAGGAGAGAAGTTCGTTTAATACTTGAAAAAAAAAAAATCCGTAAAAAAAAAAAGAATTTTTAATTTTTTTTGGAGAAAAAAATTTGTTTCCTTTAAAGGAAATTTTTTTAAAAAGAAAAAATATCAAATGAAAGACATTTTATGTATATCTTAAGGGTCCGTTTTGTTTAGGAAAAGAAAAGAAAAGGAAAATAAAGATAAAATTTATTTTATTAGTACTAAAATTAGAAATAATAAATAAAAAAATAATTTTTGATTCATCAAATTCGAGTAAAAGACATTGTAAAATTGGGGAATTGCGTGCACGGGTAAGCGCTTAATGGCGGAGATGGAAGGCTAATGATAGTGAGCTCCGCCGCGTAGGTGGTGGCGGGTGGAGGAGGAATGATTGCCGGTGCGGCCTGACCCTATAATCATTACATGTTCATATTTTCAAGCATTGCTTTGTTGGTACGAAAGCAGATTATGAAGAGAGAAAGAGAGAGAGAGAGAGAGAGAGAGAGAGAGAGAGAGAGATGAGATAAAATGAGAACCAAAATTATACCAAGATGGGACCCAATAACCTCACACGGGACAGCTTTAGTCCAAACCCCAAACACTATTGCCAAAAAGAGGGGATTTTTTCCTTCATTGGATTCGATTTGGCATTGGTTCCCCCACCCCCATCTATTCTTCTTCTTCTTCTTCTTCTTCTTCTTCTTCTCTAAGTATCTTCCAAGTTTCGTCCTCTCTATATGTCAGATATATCTCACTTCTCGTCGCTCATCAATTATATGTATATGTGTGTCAACACGCGGGCGCGCGCGCACATAACATAAAATCCTTTAAATACTCAATTAATTTATTGAGATAATAAGTTATTATTCCTTTTTAAGAGTGGCTTAGTACACTTGAGTGATTAAATTATTAAAATTTGAGTCTTAGACATTACGTTTTTACATTTGAGATAATATCTTAATATTTAAATAGAGAATGATAGAAAATAAACTGGTGGATTAGTCAAGTATATAATGGGTCTCGAACACTATCGTTTCAATAAAAAAGAAATTATTTTTATTTTTTATTGAAGCCTTCGAATATATATATATATATATATATATATATATATATATATATATATATAGACACACACAAACACAAACTAAAACCCTTTGAATACTCCATTAAAATTTTTTAAATAATATATTATTATTTTTATTTTTATTTGAATATTAAGATTTTATTGAGTTATGATTCATATGCAAAAAAGGTTATTCTTTTGAAATTTATTAAAAGTAAACAATTTCACAGGGAAGGTGAGGGTATCCACAAAATCATTGAGTCCTCTACGCACTAAACCTCTTTTTTTGCTTAAATTAAGTTCAACAAGTGTGTGTAGGGAAAACAATCATAGTCTTCCATGGTTTAGTATGTTATGTTTGAGTTAGATTGTATTACAATTGCATTATCATATAAGGATATTTTATGATTTCACATAAAACTATGTATGCATATTATCATTGAGAGTTGAAATTCTAAGATAGTTTTCTTTTGATGATATAGTAAAAATTGTATAGAGGCTCCACGGACATAGGCACACCATCAAATTACATAAATTTTGTCTTTTTCTTCTTCTTCTTTTTGATTTTTCTTTTCATATTATTTTATGTGTGCATAATCATAGGGTATGATTTCACAATAAATCTAATTTTAATTTTGTAACCTTCAAAGCTCAAATCCTCTCTAACCAAAATACTCTTTATGTAAGAACCCGAAATATGAAAAATGAGTTTAAATATTAAGACAAGGGCAAAATTAGAAATTGTCCGGGTCAAAGGGTTATAAAAAGAAATTCTCATTTCTTCCAAGTTAAGCAAACTTAGATTTCTATCTCTCTCTCTAGATTTTTTCGCTGATCGTTGACGGAATCGGAAAACGAAAGTTACCATGAGGATCGTGGAAGGATTATCTACAACTTCTACGGAACGAAATCTCGTTTCAGAGATTTTTGGGTTTCGGCATAAAATCGAGGTAAGGCTCGGTTTTCAATTCTGATCTGGTAGATTTGTAGGCAACTGTCTTGTGAACATATTCTGTACTGTGATTTGTAGGTTTTGGAACTCGATTCGCTGTTTAGGGACCTTAGAGTTTGGGATTTGCTTACGGGGTTAAGGTAAGGGGAACTATGTTTATATTGATTATTTTTGAAATCGGACTCGATGGAACTGTGGTCCACGGTCTTGTGTGTGATTTGGTTACTCATTTAGGGGGATCTAACAGGGAAAACTATGGGTTTTTCATTATTACAGTTTTGGGAAAAAGGAGGTGACGGGTTGAATCCCGGGTTTTGTTGAAAACCGAGTATATGTGTGATTTATACTGTGATATTGGGATGACCGTGCCTTGACTTTGTTTAAATTATATTTGCTTCGAAAACCATGATTTAGATTACCAAATGAGTGTGGTTTGTTTGATTATATAAGCATGCATGTGTGTGTGATATATTGAAATGCTAGTAGGAACGTGGTTCCGAAATTGTCCCAGGTACTAAAAGTGTCCGGCTCTATATCCGAGGGGGTGAGCCTATTCCGGCAGATCAGGCCAAAGGGTGTGGATCCACCAGTTTAGCGTCGGTACGATGCCAAGGGAGTCGGGGACTAGCCATGTGCCGGTGGCGCTGTGTTCGCGGGTTGGCTACGGGCCAACGCCATATGTCGCGGGTCGGCTTTGGGCCAAAGAGTGTGACGACACTAAGGATTACTGATCATGTGTATGTATCGTGACGGGGCTGCGTATAAATAGCCGTCGTATGTGTGCGTGTATGCACTGTGTAAATTAGTACTAGAATGCATTTAACTGCATGTATGTTTTTGTCATGATAACACTCAAATGCCATACACCGATATAACCTGTGTTCTTCCTTACTGAGAGGTGTCTCACCCCTACTATACGTACATTTTTATAGGTCCTTCGAGTAACCGGAACTAGCGTTCTGGTGTAGGGAGCGTAGTTGCCGATGTACTGCGTTAGCACTTGGGTAAGTGCTAGGACTGTAGTTTTGTTGGGTTGTCATTTTGAGTTGTATTTGGGCACCCAGTTTGTACGTTTTGTTAGAGTCATGTTCTGCTCTTGTATAGACTCTGGTATGATACTGCATATGTATATAGATGACCTTTTTTCGCTGCATATATGATTGTGTTTGGATGTGTTTAAGGTGCCTAGGAAACCTACGGGGTCGGACCCTAATCCTTTGTACTGTATCTGTGGTGATTTGTATAATATAGGGACAGGATAGGTTACATTCTCACCTCTGGGTCCCATTTCAGGGTTCGGGACGTGACACTTTAAGTTTATTACTGAACAGCCTTTGAGGAGTCCTATAATAATAATTTAATTTTTTTTTTGTTTGGTGTCATTTATAGTTGTCAAACTATGATATTTACAATTATTAAATCATATAAGGAGGCTAAGGAGCTATTTGTTATTATTTCTTATTTTTATTTTTAGCTTTTGTTATAATACAATGAAGAAACAATCAAAGACAACACATTTGTTGGTGTTATTCACTATTTATTTATATTATTAATTTTCAATTTATGTGTTATAATTTAAAACTAAAATTTTTAGTTGTTGTGATACATGTTATTATAATACTTTAATGTTCAAAATAATTGTTGATAATCTTTAACAAATAAAAATAAAATCAAAATATTAATTAAGCAAAATAATTGTAATTATTTTTGTTATAATTTTTTTTAGTTCATACTTTTCTATTTTTACCATCCTTGATACACCCAAAATTAGTAGACATACTTTATCATGAGAGGTTACAGTTACAAAACCACCATTGATATCTCACATAACCACGTTGGAGTTATTCGTAACCCCCCGATAAGGTTACAAAACCACTATTGATATCTTACATAACCACCCTTAAGTTATCTATAACCCTCTTAAACATTATAACACGCTTGTAAATACTAAATTAAAGGAAGGTCTACCTCCACCACTATAAAAAGGGGATCCTAGAAGGAGATAAACATCTGATACTTACTCACTTTTTGTTGACTTTTTGAGTCCGATCCCTATTTTGATACTGACAAAGCATCTGTATCTTACATGTGTATTTAGTTTGTGGACAAGTTCATATTTCAGCACACACATAAAGATTAAGAGAAATGGAGGCCAAGATGGATCTTAATACACATATACCTAATGTACTTCATGAAGTGAAGAGTAAAAGATCAAGAAGAAGACATTTAATTTTATTGTATTGTGTTTAGTTTATATGTTGGTCTAATAATAATGCATGACATGCATGATATGAATGATAAGCTCAGGATGACCATAGACTGATCGTAGGGACCAACACTTTTCATAGAAACTCTTTTTGTAAATAACTAATTGGTTAGGATCAAAGATTAGGGCTAAAACGAAATTTTTGGTTGACCAACGTTGGATTTTTGGGCTAAATTAAAAAGCCTCAGTCAACCAAACCCTTTGCCTAAAAAATTTTTAAAATCACCTTGGGGTCAAAGATCTTACTAAATGTGAAAAATCTTGTGATGAATCATATGTTGAAGTTTATGATGAAAGCATGCCCTTGAACAAAGAACTAAAATATACTTTATCTAAAATGCATAAACTTCTAGTTAGGATGTCTAAATTGAAAGCAATCTTAAAAAATAAGAATAAAAGGTGGGCAACACAATTAGAAAATCTAAGAGAATTTCATGCCACCTTAGAAAAGAAAAAGATTGTGAAGATTTTGAAAATCATCTGCTTACAAAGAAAAACTGAAAATTATTTTGGTATGATTTTCAAATCCATAAATGTAAAAGATAACTTCGATAAACCCTTAAGAGTTAAAAAGAACAATATTCTCAAAAAGGGTTCATGGTTAGTCTATCAAATCCATGGTCAAGATTAAGTGTAGATTAGCAAATAGGATTAAGCCAAAAACTCTCTCAAATTTTCCAAACCTTTTTTGCTCATACTACTTCCATACATTCTACAACTTTGATTTTATTGATTAACTAAGTGTAGTGAGAGTGCTTAGAGTGTTTATACATCATTTCATATTGCTTATAACTCTCATTTGTATTGTTTATTGATTGATTTTGATATTGAGAGTTAAGCATAAGTTTTTTCACAGATTTTATTTGATAAATCTAGTGTTGAGAAAAAATTATTAGCTTAAGGATCTTTGCATTATCATTGCAAGATTCCTATAGCTATATTTTTTGAGGATTTTACAAGCTATAATTTTTCAAACAACTTTTGTACCTATTTTATTGAGGAAAATATTTTTGAGTTGGTTTAATTATTGTTTGCAGCATCTTTGAAACCCTAATCTAGTATTGAGATTTGATATATCTAGTTTCAAAGAAATAACTTGTTAGAACACTCTTAAGCATACTTGTAATTATACCTTACTGAGTGTTGATTGCACATGTAAAGCACCGAGCTTATAGTTCATACATATTGATGTGCGTTGATTATTACATATGCTGAATTGCTACATAATCTGTTTGTTTAGAAGCTCTTTGATTGTACGCAAAATTTTATATCATTTGTATTCTAAGCGTGGGCCTGAAGAAGGAGACTAGCCCTGTTGAATAGTTTCGGACTGGCTTAGACCCGATTAGTAAAGTTAGGTGCACCATTCTGGTAAGGCGTGTTGGTTTAGGTCAGCCCCTTGAATTGACCTAATTGTAATCGGTGCCGCTCCACTCGTTAAGTGAGCAGTAGTGAAATCCTTGTGTTGGTGTAGCCAAGGCGGGGATGTAGGCACAATTGGCCGAACCCCGATAACATATCTGGTGTTGATTTTATTTTTCGCAATTTACTTTATGCACCTGTATGTTTATGTTTATCGTTTAAATATTTGATTGAGATTATGTGTACCTACCCCGACCCGCCACGTGGGCCCGGAGTGCTACTTTAGTGACATCAGTGTACCTAATACTTTATTCATCAAATATAAAACATACATACGCAGCGGAAAAAAAATATAAAATCCTCGAATTACATTACCAGAGTTCTAACTATCTTTATACACGAATATATCCATTTTCACATAATTACATCCCATAAAACTAAACTAAAATAAAATCTCTATCTACACTCTACTTACATAAAATTTACACCACTAGCCCGACTCCTCTAACCTACTAGACCCGATCTTTAGGATTCCCTAAAAAGACAGTTTGTAAAGTAGGGGTGAGGCACAACTCAGTAAGAGAAAGACTAAGTTAATGTCAATGTGTGGCCAACATGCATTTAGTGTACAGAAAATAATCAGTTCATTAAATAGATAAACACATTTATGAAAACAATTCTTATTTTACACTCACACACACAATTAGCGAGGATAGGGAAGATTACTCACCCATACAAGTAGTTTTTCCTCTACTCTAATACCATTACTGCTACCAGGGCACTCACATTTCTCAGTAAGCCCTCGAAGTTATCTTATTAATTAACCGTATTCATATAAATTAACAGATATGCATATAAGACACTCCCCGTGACAAACACGCCATTTACATCCCCATAGCACATGTTGTGCGGTCCGAAGGCTGGACAAGTGTGGGTGATCAGTCCAAACAAAGTCAAATATAACATCCTCTGCAAACACATTGCAGGCATCCACAGTAAAACTGCAGGTCCGACGCCCTTACTTCGACTTCATGCAGGCAGTCGGCTGGACCCCCTACACTTCTATTCAGACAGTGTGGGTGCACATGGTCTAACTAGCAACGGTACCGTGCTCACAATACACTGGTCCCCAGGGTTCCTAAAGCATATCATGCAATTTAGGTAATAGAAAATACCATTTAAAACATTAATTCACATATATTCATTGTTATTCCAAAACCTGGCCCCTCGCCACAAAATACAATCCGGCATATAGCCATAAATTCAAACTCGGCCCTCGACTGTCAAATAATAATCCTGGTCCTTGGCCAATCAAACAATACCCGGCCATTGGCTGTTAATTCAAACACTTGCATTTCATAAACAATTCCAGTATTTTAACCAGCATTTCCAGTATTTCTCAAACAATTCAGTATTTCAAAATCTCAAATCCAGATATACAATAATCCATACAAATTAAGTCATCTGCCACACAATTTTTCACATTTTAACATATCTATAGAAATAAACAAACATTTCATCGTTCATTTTATTCAAAAATACCATACCATATATCCTAGGTTTGTAAAATCCATTTCGAATAGTTGGTTTTCAAAATAGCCTTTAAATTTTCAAATTAATAAATAAATAAATAAATATGTTTGTATAAACATAATAATTAAATTGATTCAATTTTGATAAAATTACTGACTTAACTTAATCTCCTTACCTGATTCCTGAAAAAAAACCCGATAACACCCCGGCCTACGCCCCACGTGTTCAAAAACCACATGAACCTTGAAATTTAAATTTCACCATATTATTCGTCATAATTCTTAGAGTAACTTTTTCTAAAATTTTCCTAAGTTTTGAATACCCTAAATAGCCTAATAAAAGCCTAAATTATCAAACTTACCCCCGATTTAGGATTGGTACTCCAGAACTCTAATTCGAAAACCCACTCCTGCTAGATTGTAGAGAATCTTTCCACGAGTCTCCTGACAATTTTCGTTCTTTAATGGGGCTTATAGTTTAAGAGAAATTGAGGTAAGTTTGAGATTTGACCTTACCCCAAGAAATATGTCTACGCCGCTCCCATGAAAATTCGCTCCAGTAGAAATGTCAGAGGCGGCGAACAGAGCCCAGTGGTATTTTCGGATTTCCGATTAGGCGAATATCGGAGACGAGATGGATGAGAGTGGGAGAGAGGAGACGAGGAGAAACAGAGGGCGCAGGAGCCTCTGTATCTTCTTCCGGAAGGATCCTTGAGATCCTTTAGGTTATATTATTTATATATAAAATATATTTTATTATAATATTATATTATTTAATTAATAATAATAAATAATAAATAAATAAATAATTAATTAATTATTTTTAAATTTTAATATTTAATTTTAATTTTATTATTTTTTTACTTTTTTTATTTTTATTTTTATTTTTATTTTTTTTAGGATCACTACATTCTCCTCTCCTTACAAAAATTTCGTCCTCAAAATTTGTTAACTATTACCAGTCACATTCTTAACTGACTATCCTTGTCTACAGAAGGGTCGATAGCCACCCTTATAGCGGTCTCATCCCACGTTTATTAACTACCCTCACTTATAGGGAGGAATACCGTAGTTACAATACTGCTTTTGGAAAATTACAATAACCATAACAAATTTTTCCAAAGACTATTCATAATTAAAACTATACAGAACTAACCACACAACCTACTCAAATCCCTCTACATACAACTATACCCTTACCCGTTTGACATTAGCCCTCAATGAATAGCTGTGGGTACTTCTGGTGTATTTCCATTTCTAACTCCTAAGAAGCCTCCTCAACTGTATGATTTCACCACAGTACCTTCACTAACGGTATATCCTTAGTATGCAGTTCCTGTATTTTCTGATCCAAAATCCAGAATCTGAACTAGTACCTCCTCTTATGCTAGAGTATCCCCGATCTCCAATGACTCATAAATGATCACATGTGAGGGGTCTGGAATGTACCTTTTCAACATGGAAATGTGGAACACATCATGTATCTTGGATAGTGTTCGGGGTAGTGCTATCCTGTATGCCGCCGAACCAATCCTCTCCAGAATCTTGAACGACCCAATGTATCTAGGGCTCAGCTTGCCCTTCTTTCCATACCTCATCACCCCCTCCATCGGAGCAATCCTCAAGAATATCATATCACCTACTTCGAATTCTAGTTCTCATCAGCGAGTATCCGCATAACTCTTCTGTCGACTCTAGGCTGCCTTGATCCTTTTCGTGACAAATTTGACCTTTGCAGAGGCTTGCTGAACAAGTTCTGGTCTCAAAATCTGCCGCTCGCCTACCTCATCCCAGTACAACGGAGATCGGCACCTATGACCATACAAGGCCTTATATGATGCCATTCCAATGCTGGCCTGGTGACTATTATTGTATGCAAACTCAACCAACAGTAGATATCGGATCCAACTACCCCCAAAATCTAACATACATGCCCGTAGCATATCCCTGAGAATCTGAATGGTTCGTTCGGACTGTCCATCTATCTGAGGGTGAAATGCAGTACTCAAAGTGAGTTGAGAACCCAACGCTCCCTGCAAACTCTTCCAGAAACGGGAAGTGAACTGCAAATCCCGATCTGAAACGATGGACACGGCCACACCATGTATTTTGACTATCTCCTAAACATAGAGTTCTGCCAGCTTATCCATGGAATAATTGATTCTAACCGGAATGAAATGGGCAGTCATCGTCAATCTGTCAACCACTACCCATATGACATTCTGTCCATGCAACGCTGAAGGAAATCCCGATACAAAGTCCATCGAGATATGCTCCCACTTCCACGTAGAGATGTCCAGTGGTTTGAAGTGGTCCCACTGGCCTCTGATGTTCTGCCTTCACCTGCTGACATGTCAAGCACTGACCCACAAATTGAGCAATTTCCCTCTTCATGTTACTCCACCAAAACATTTCTCGCAAGTCTCTATACATCTTCGTGCTACCTGGGTGAGCAGTATAAAGTGAACGATGAGCTTCCCCTAGAATTATTCTCTTTATCTCTGCGTCATCTAGCACACACAATCGAGTGTGAAATCTAAGAACTCCATCCTCAGCAACATTAAAGTCTGTGTCCTGCTCATTCTGTAACTTCTCTACAATCTCCATCAACTCTACATCTTTCAACTGAACTGTTCCAATTCTCTCTCGTAAAGTTGGTTGAACCACCAGACTAGAAATGAATGCCTGATGATTCCCTTCTACCAATTCTACACCCAACCTCTTTAGGTCCATCACGATATGATGAGAAGCCATAATTGCTGAGGTTGACGTATCCCCAGATTTCTGGCTCAACGCATCGGCTATCACGTTCGCCTTTCTTGGGTGATAGCTAATGGTGCAGTCGTAATCCTTTATCAACTCGAGCCATCTGCGTTGCCTCATATTCAACTCCTTTTGGGTGAAGAAGTACTTGAGTATCTTATGGTCAATAAAGATCTCGCACCTTACGCTATAAAGGTAGTGTCGCCAGATCTTCAATTCAAACACGACTGCTGCCAGCTCCAAGTCGTGCATAGGATAGTTCTTTCGTACTCTTTCAACTGGCGAGATGCATACACAATGACTTTCCCCTGCTGCATTAGAACACAATCAAGTCTCTTCTGCGATGCGTCACTATAAATTACAAATCCACCCTCACCTGATGGAAGGGTCAACACTGGGGCAGTGACTTGATACTGCTTCAACTCCTAGAAGCTCTGCTCATATTTGTCGGTCTAGTCAAACTTCACATTCTTCCTCGTGAGTCGTGCCAAAGACCCTGATAATCTAGAGAACCTCTCGACAAATTTGCGGTAGTATCCGAAAAGACTTAGAAAATTTATGACTTCCTGCATGTTCTTTGGCCTTGTCCAATCAACCACAGCCTCTACTTTACTCGGATCCACTGAAATCCCTTCATTGAATACTACATGACCCAGAAATGCAACCTGCTCTAGCCAGAATTCACATTTCTTAAGTTTAGCAAATAACTTCTTTTCCCTAAGCACCTAAAGTACTAGTCTCAGATGAGCTCCATGCTCCTCAGGGCTCCTCGAATAGACCAAAATATCATCTATGAACACAATAACAAACTAGTCTAAGTACTCATGGAATACCCTGTTCATCAGATCCATAAATACCGTTGGAGCATTCATCAACTTGAACGGCATAACTAAGAACTCGTAATGGTCGTACCTAGTTCGAAAAGCAGTCTTCGATACATCATCTGATCTAACCTTCACTTGATGATATTCAAATTGCAGATCGATTTTAGAGAAAATCTGCGTACCCTGAAGCTGATCAAGCAGGTCGTCAATTCGGGTTAATGGATACTTGTTCTTCACTGTTATTTTATTAATCTCCCGGTAGTCGATGCACATCCTCATCGACTCACAAACAACACTGGTGCACCCCAGGGTGATACACTCGGTCTGATGAACCCCCTATCTAGAAGCTTCTGTAGTTGCTCGTTTAATTCCTTTAATTTAGCTGGAGCCATTTTGTATAGGCCTTTGGAGATTGGTGCTGTCCCTGGGATCAGATCAATTGCAAATTTCATCTCACGTTCAGGGGGCAACCTCGGTAAACCCTCTGGAAAAACATCAGAGAACTCCCTTATCATTGGGATATCTTCCAACTTGAGTTCCTCCTTCGGCACTTCCTTGACAGTTGCAAGGTAACCCTGACATCCCCCAAAAAGTAACCTCTTCGCCTGGATAGCCGAAAGGATCTGTGGTGCCGAACACACACACGACCCAACAAATACAAACTCCTACTCCTTAGGTGGTCTGAATACCACCTCCTTCCTGCGACAGTCAATGCTCGCGTAGTTGGATGCTAACTAGTCCATGCCCAGAATAATGTCAAAACCATGCATATCAAGGACTATCAAACTAGCAATCAGCACTCTCCCCTAAATCTCAACTGGATAATCCCTAATCACCTTACTACATACTAACACTGACCTTGTTGGTGTGCCCACTCCTAACTCTGTCTCTAACAGTTGAATGCCTAACCCACATAGTTTAACAAACCCCCGAGACACAAACGAGTGGGTTGCACCTAAATCAAATAATACAATGGACTATCTGACAGTATGGAATTGATATAATATACGAGTTCTAATTTAATAATTCATACTTCAATTCTATCACAAAACCAGTGAGGTAAAAACGTCCATCCTAACATTAACTTCACACACATACCCACTCATCCTAATATTCCAACCTAAATTTCCCAAGTTCCAGTCCCTCAACCTAGAAATGGAACCATCGATGGATTTACCATGGTTTTCTGAAACTCGCAACTGATTCAGAAAATCACAGAAGTCCGTCAATAGATTTATGCCTCCAAGCTTCCAGACTAAAACCTATCTTAACCTACCCACTTATATCCCTATCTTATCTCAACCTATACTCTGGTAATTATCAATCCTCAAAGTCTACAGATCCTAACAAACCTAGGCTTTGATACCACCCGTAACTACCCCGACCCGCGACGTGGGCCCGGAGTGCTACTTTAGTGACGTCAGTGTACCTAATACCTTATTCATCAAATATAAAACATACATACGCAGTAGAAATAAAATATAAAATCCTCGAATCATATTACCAGAGTTCTAACTATCTTTATACATGAATATATCCATTTTCACATAATTACATCCCATAAAACTAAACAAAAATAAAATCTCTATCTACACACTACCTAAATAAAATTTACACCACTAGCCCGGCTCCTCTAGCTTGATAGACCCGATCTCTAGGATTCCCCGAAAAGACAGTTTGTAAAGTAGGGGTGAGGTACAACTCAGTAAGGGAAAGATTAAGTTAATGTCAGTGTGTGGCCAACATGCATTTAGTGTACAGAAAATAATTAGTTCATTAAATAGATAAACACATTTATGAAAACATTCTTATTTTACACTCACACACACAATTAGCCAAGGATAGGGAAGATTACCCGCCCATACAAGTAGTTTCCCTCTACTCTAGTACCATTACTGCTACTAGGGCACTCACCACTCACCTTTCTCAATAAGCCCTCGAAGTTATCTTATTAATTAACCGTATTCATATAAATTAATAAATATGCATATAAGACACTCCCTATGACAAACACGCCATTTACATCCCCATGGCACGGGTTGTGCGGCCTGAAGGCTAGACTAAGCTTGGGTGATCAGCCCAAACAAAGTCAAATATAACATCCTCTGCAAATACGTCTGCAGGCATCCACAGCAAAGCTGCAGGTCCGACACCCTTACTTCAACCTCACGCAGGCAGTCGACTGGACCCCCTACTTCTATCCAGACAATGTGGATGCACATGGTCTAACTAGCAACGGTGCCGTGCTCACAATCCACTGGTCCCCAGGGTTCCTGAAACATATCATGCAATTTAGATAATAGAAAATACCATTTAAAACATTAATTCACATATATTCATTGTTATTCCAAAACCTGGCCCTCGGCCACAAAATACAATCCGACATATGGCCATCAATTCAAACTCGGCCCTCGACCATCAAATAATAATCCTGGCCTTTGGCCAATCAAGCAATACCCAGCCACTGACCATTAATTCAAACACCTGCATTTCACAAACAATTCCAGTATTTCTTAACAATTCCAGTATTTCTCAAACAATTTAGTATTTCAAAATCTCAAATCCAGATATACAATAATCCATACAAATTAAGTCATCTGCCACAATTTTCCGTGTTTTAACATATCCATATAAATAAACAAACATTTCACTGTTCATTTTATTCAAAAATACCATACCATATATCCTAGGTTTGTAAAATCCATTTCGAACGATTAGTTTTCAAAATAGCCTTTAAATTCCCAAATGAATAAATAAATAAACAAATATATTTGTATAAACATGACAATTAAATTAATTCAAATTTGATAAAATTACTGACTTAACTTAATTCCCTTACCCGATTCTTGAAAAAATCCCGATAACACCCCGGCCTACGCCCTAGGTGTTCAAAAACCCCTGAACCCTGAAATTTAAATTTCACCATATTATTCGTCATAATTCTTAGAGTAACTTTCCCTAAAATTTCCCTAAGATTTGAATACCCTAAATAACCTAATAAAAACCTAGATTATCAAACTTACCCCCAATTTAGGATTGGTACTTCGGAACTCCAATTCAAAAACCCACTCTGGCTAGATTGTAGAGAATCTCCCCACTAGTCTCTTGACAATTTCCGTTCGTTAATGGGGCTTATAGAGAAATTGAGGTAAGTTTGAGATTTGGCCTTACCCCAGGAGATATGCCTACGCTGCTCTCATGACAGATCCGCTCCAGTAGAAATGTCGGTGGCAGCGAGCAGAGCTCAACGGTATTTTCGGATTTCCGATTGAACGAATATCGGAGATGAGATGGAAGAGAGTGGGAGAGAGGAGACGAGGAGAAACAGAGGATGCAGGAGCCTCTGTATCTTCTTCCTAAAGGATCTTTGAGATGCTTCAGGTTATATTATTTTTATATAAAATATATTTTATTATAATATTATATTATATTATTTAATTAATAATATTAATTAATTAATTTTTTTTCAAATTTTAATCTTTAATTTTAATTTTAATTTTTTAATTTTTTAATTTTTTTTAGGATCACTACATTATGAATGCATAGAAAGACCCTAAATTTGTGAAATACTACTTGCTAGATTAGTTGAACCTAGGGGATTAATTTTTAAATATCCAATTCACCCCCCTCTTGGAAATACACCAAGGCTAACAGTATATCCTAGGTCCTCCAAGTCATTTTTATTTTATTCCTTTCTCGTGGTTGCGGTTGAAGGACAATTTAACAAAAGTCATTCGATTCTTGGCAACAACAACTGGTGCCGTTTGTGGGAACCCTTGGGAGGTTTTTTATCCTTGACCATGACCACATCGCATAACTCCAAGTCAGAACCCACTAGGGAAAACCAATCACCCTAGCCAATTCATTCCACTCCAATAGATAACCTAAGTGGCTTTGTACCCTTCTAGAAAAGGGTAGAATACATGTTCACTATGAGCTTGCATAAAAAAAAGATCATGGAGAGCATGGTCTAGAGGCTAACCAGTCTGGAAGCAGTGTCTAACAGGAAGGCAGCTATCCACAAAAAGTTGTTGTAAAGGTCTCAGATCTTGTAGTGCCCCGAACCCGGTGGGGCTCGGAGTGCTATTATTCCATACATATATATATATATATATTCTAATACCATATATGTAGTGTTAGCGACCCGAACCTGAAAGGGGGTCCCGGGTGCCCCTGTCCATACACTTAATATAAAACATGCAGCGGAAGATAATTAACCTCAAACACTTTACCAAAGTTCTAAACCATCCCAGTTACTCATATGGTCTCTGTTATATATATTACATCCCAAAATAAAAAC